>NW_028270169.1:81022280-81357204 GCF_037043375.1 Chiloscyllium plagiosum
AGAGGATTTGAGAGAGAGAGAGGGGTTTGAGAGAGCGGGTGAGAGAGAGGAGGATGAGGGGAATGAGAGAGAGGGTGCGAGAGAGGGGTTGAGAGAGAGAGGGGGTTTGAGAGAACGAGAGAGAGCGGGTGAGAGAGGGGGAGGATGATGAGTGCGGTGAGAGAGAGAGTGTGAGAGAGAGAGAGGAGGATGAGGGGGGTGTGAGAGAGAGGGTCAGAGAGAGGGGTTTTGGAGAGAGAGAGGGTTTGAGAGAGCGAGAGAGATTGGGTGAGAGAGAGGAGGATGAGGGGCGTGAGAGAGAGGGGTGAGAGAGAGGGGTTGAGAGAGAGAGAGGGGGTTTGAGAGAGCGAGAGAGAGCGGGTGACAGAGAGAGAGGAGAATGAGGTGGGTGAGAGAAAGAGGGTGAGAGAGGGGTTGAGAGAGAGAGGCGGTTTGAGAGAGCGAGAGAGAGCGGGTGAGAGAGAGAGGAGGAGGAAGGGGGTGAGAGAGAGAGGGTGAGAGAGAGGGGTTTTAGAGAGAGAGTGGTTTTGAGAGAGCGAGAGAGCGCGGGTGAGAGAGAGTGACGACGATGAGGGGGGTGAGAGAGAGTGTGAGAAAAGGTGTTTGAGAGAGCAAGAGAGCGGGTGAGAGAAAGGGAGGAGAATGAGAGGGGTGAGAGAGAGGGTGAGAGAGAGGGGTTGAGAGAGAGAGGTGGTTTGAGAGAGCGAGAGAGAGCGGGTGAGAGTGAGAGAGGTGGAGGCGGTGGGTGAGAGAGAGGGGTTATCGAGAGAGACGGGGTTTGAGAGAGCGAGAGAGAGTGGATAAGAGAGAGAGAGAGGAGGATGAGAGGGGTGAGAGAGAGAGAGGGTGCGAGAGAGGGGTTTTAGAGAGAGAGGGGTTTGAGAGTGAGAGAGAGAGCGGGTGAGAGAGAGAGGAGGATGAGGGGGGTGAGAGAGAGGGTGAGAGAGAGAGGGGTTTAGAGAGAGAGGAGGTTTGAGAGAGCCGAGAGAGAGCGGGTGAGAGAGAGAGAGGAGGAGGGGGGTGAGAGAGAGATGGTGAGAGAGAGGGGTTGTGAGAGTGAGGGGGTTTGAGAGAGCGAGAGAGAGCGGGTGAGAGAGAGAGGAGGATGAGGGCGGTGAGAGAGAGAGGGTGAGAGAGAGAGGAGGATGATGTGTGTGAGCGAGCGAGGGTGAGAGAGAGGGGTTTTAGAGAGAGGGGGGCTTGAGAGAGCGGGTGAGAGATAGGAGGCTGAGGGGCGTGAGAGAGAGAGGGTGAGAGAGGGGGGTTGAGAGAGAGGGGTTTGAGAGAGCGAGAGAGCGCGGGTGAGAAAGAGAGAGGAGGATGAGGGCGGTCAGAGAGAGAGGATGAGAGAGAAGGGTTGAGAGAGAGGAGCTTTGAGAGAGAGAGAGAGCTGGTGAGAGAGAGAGAGAGGAGGATGAGGGGGTGAGAGAGAGAGGGTGAGAGAGAGGGGTTTTAGAGAGAGAGGACATTTGAGAGAGCGAGAGAGAGCAGGTGAGAGAAAGAGAGAGCAGGATGAGGGGGTGAGAGAGAGGGTGAGGTATAGGAGTTTTAGAGAGAGAGGGGGTTTGAGAGAGCGAGAGAGAGCGGGTGAGAGAGAGGAGGATGAGGAGGTGAGAGAGAGAGGGTGAGAGAGAGAGGAGGATGAGGGGTTTGAGAGAGAGATGTTGAGAGAGAGAGGGTTTAGAGAGAGAGGGTGTTTGAGAGAGCGGGAGAGAACGGGTGAGAGAGAGAGGAGGATGTGGGGGGTGTGAGAGAGAGGTTGAGAGAGGGGGTTTGAGAGAGAGGGGGTTTGAGAGAGCGAGAGAGAGCGGGTGAGAGAGAATGAGGAGAATGAGGGGGGTGAGAGAGAGAGGGTGAGAGCGAGGGGTTGAGAGAGGGGGGGTTTGAGAGTACGAGAGAGATTGGGTGAGAGAGAGAGAGTGGAGGATGAGGGTGGTGAGAGAGTGAGAGAGGGTGAGAGAGAGGGGGGTTTTAGAGAGAGAGGGGTTTGAGAGAGCGGGTGAGAGAGAGGAGGATGAGGGGAATGAGAGAGAGGGTGCGAGAGAGGGGTTGAGAGAGAGAGGGGGTTTGAGAGAACGAGAGAGAGCGGGTGAGAGAGGGGGAGGATGATAAGTGCGGTGAGAGAGAGAGTGTGAGAGAGAGAGAGGAGGATGAGGGGGGTGTGAGAGAGAGGGTCAGAGAGGGGTTTTGGAGAGAGAGAGGGTTTGAGAGAGCGAGAGAGATTGGGTGAGAGAGAGGAGGATGAGGGGCGTGAGAGAGAGGGGTGAGAGAGAGGGGTTGAGAGAGAGAGAGGGGGTTTGAGAGAGCGAGAGAGAGCGGGTGACAGAGAGAGAGGAGAATGAGGTGGGTGAGAGAAAGAGGGTGAGAGAGGGGTTGAGAGAGAGAGGCGGTTTGAGAGAGCGAGAGAGAGCGGGTGAGAGAGAGAGGAGGAGGAAGGGGGTGAGAGAGAGAGGGTGAGAGAGAGGGGTTTTAGAGAGAGAGTGGTTTTGAGAGAGCGAGAGAGCGTGGGTGAGAGAGAGTGACGACGATGAGGGGGGTGAGAGAGAGTGTGAGAAAAGGTGTTTGAGAGAGCAAGAGAGAGCGGGTGAGAGAAAGGGAGGAGAATGAGAGGGGTGAGAGAGAGGGTGAGAGAGAGGGGTTGAGAGAGAGAGGTGGTTTGAGAGAGCGAGAGAGAGCGGGTGAGAGTGAGAGAGGTGGAGGCGGTGGGTGAGAGAGAGGGGTTATAGAGAGAGACGGGGTTTGAGAGAGCGAGAGAGAGTGGATAAGAGAGAGAGAGAGGAGGATGAGAGGGGTGAGAGAGAGAGAGGGTGCGAGAGAGGGGTTTTAGAGAGAGAGGGGGTTTGAGAGTGAGAGAGAGAGCGGGTGAGAGAGAGAGGAGGATGAGGGGGGTGAGAGAAAGGGTGAGAGAGAGGGGTTTTAGAGAGAGAGGGTGTTTGAGAGAACGAGGGAGAGCGGGTAAGAGAGAGAGAGGAGGATGAGGGGGTGGGAGAGAGAGGGTGAGGGAGAGGCTTTGAGAGAGAGATGGTGTTTGAGATAGCGAGAGAGCACGGGTGAGGGAGAGAGAGGAGGATGAGGGGGTGAGAGAGCGAGGGTGAGAGAGAGGGGTTGAGAGAGAGATGGGGTTTGAGAAGCGAGAGATCGCGGGTGCGAGAGAGAGGAGGATGAGGGGGGTGTGAGAGAGAGGGTGAGAGAGAGGGGTTTTAGAGAGAGAGGGGTTTGAAATAGCGAGAGAGAGCGGGTGAGAGAGAGAGAGGAGGATGAGGGGGGTGTGAGAGAGACGAGTTGAGAGAGAGGGGTTTTAGATAGAGAGGGGGTTTGAGAGTGCGAGAGAGAGCGGGTGAGAGAGAGGAGGATGAGGGGCGTGAGAGACAGAGAGGGTGAGAGAGAGGAGTTTTAGAGAGAGGGGTTTTGAGAGATCGAGAGAGAGCGGGTGAGAGAGAGAGAGAGAGAGGAGAATGAGGTGGGTGAGAGAGAGAGTGTGAGAGAGAGGGGTTTTAGAGAGGGGGGGTTGAGAGAGCGAGAGAGAGCGGGTGAGAGAGGAGGAGGAGGTGGGTGAGAGAGAGGGGTTATAGAGAGAGACGGGGTTTGAGAGAGCGAGAGAGAGTGGATAAGAGAGAGAGAGGAGGATGAGGTGTGTGAGAGAGAGAGTGTGAGAGAGAGGGGTTTTAGAGAGGGGGTGTTGAGAGAGCGAGAGAGAGCGGGTGAGAGAGAGAGGAGGATGAGGGGGGTGAGAGCGAGTGTGTGAGAGAGCGAGAGGATGATGAGGGGGTGAGAGAGAAAAGGTGAGAGAGAGGGGTTTTAGTGAGAGAGGGGGTTTGATCGAGCGAGAGAGGGCGGGTGAGAGAGAAAGAGGAGGATGAGGGGGGTGAGAGAGAGAGTGTGAGAGAGAGGGGTTTCAGAGAGAGGGGGTTTGAGAGAGCGAGAGAGATTGGGTGAGAGAGAGGAGGATGAGGGGTGTGAGAGAGAGGGGTGAGAGAGAGGGGTTGAGAGAGAGAGAGGGGGTTTGAGAGAGCGAGAGAGAGCGGGTGAGAGAGAGAGAGAGGAGAATGAGGTGGGTGAGAGAAAGAGGGTGAGAGAGGGGTTGAGAGAGCGAGGCGGTTTGAGAGAGCGAGAGAGAGCGGGTGAGAGAGAGAGAGGAGGAGGAAGGGGGTGAGAGAGAGAGGGTGAGAGAGAGGGGTTTTAGAGAGAGAGTGGTTTTGAGAGAGCGAGTGAGCGCGGGTGAGAGAGAGTGACGACGATGAGGGGGGTGAGAGAGAGTGTGAGAAAAGGTGTTTGAGAGAGCAAGAGAGAGCGGGTGAGAGAAAGGGAGGAGAATGAGAGGGGTGAGAGAGAGGGTGAGAGAGATGGGTTGAGAGAGAGAGGTGGTTTGAGAGAGCGAGAGAGAGCGGGTGAGAGTGAGAGAGGAGGAGGAGGTGGGTGAGAGAGAGGGGTTATAGAGAGAGACGGGGTTTGAGAGAGCGAGAGAGAGTGGATAAGAGAGAGAGAGGAGGATGAGAGGGGTGAGAGAGAGAGGGTGCGAGAGAGGGGTTTTAGAGAGAGAGGGGTTTGAGAGAGCGAGAGAGAGCAGGTGAGAGAGAGAGAGGAGGATGAGGGGTGTGAGAGAGGGGGTGTGAGAGAGAGGAGTTTTAGAGAGAGGGGTTTTGAGAGATCGAGAGAGAGCGGGTGTGAGAGAGAGAGAGAGAGGAGGATGAGGTGGGTGAGAGAGAGAGTGTGAGAGAGAGGGGTTTCAGAGAGGGGGGGTTGAGAGAGCGAGAGAGAGCGGGTGAGAGAGAGAGGAGGATGAGGGGGGTGAGAGCGAGTCTGTGAGAGAGCGAGAGGATGATGAGGGGGTGAGAGACAAAAGGTGAGAGAGAGGGGTTTTAGTGAGAGAGGGGTTTGATAGAGCGAGAGAGGGCGGGTGAGAGAGAAAGAGGAGGATGAGGGGGGTGAGAGAGAAAGTGTGAGAGAGAGGGGTTTTAGAGAGAGGGGGTTTGAGAGAGCGAGAGAGAGCGGGTGAGAGAGGGAGGAGGATGAGGGAGAGAGGGTGAGAGAGAGGGGTTTTTGTGAGAGAGGGGGTTTGAGAGAGCGAGAGAGCGCGGGTGAGAGAGAGAGGAGGATGAGGGGGGTGAGAGAGAGAAGGTGAGAGAAAGGGGTTTTAGTGAGAGAGGGGGTTTGATAGTGCGAGAGAGAGCGGGTGAGAGAGAAAGAGGAGGATGAGGGGGTGAGAGAGAGAGTGTGAAAGAGAGGGGTTTTAGAGAGAGGGGGGTTGAGATAGCGAGGGAGAGCGGGTGAGAGAGAGAGAGGAGGATGAGGGCAGTGAGAGAGAGAGGATGAGAGAGAGACAGGAGGATGATGTGTGTGAGCGAGAGAGGGTGAGAGAGAGGTGTTTTAGAAAGAGAGGGGCTTGAGAGAGCGGGTGAGAGAGAGGAGGATGAGGGGCGTGAGAGAGAGAGGGTGAGAGAGGGGGGTTCAGAGAGAGTGGTTTGAGAGAGCGAAAGAGCGCGGGTGAGAAAGAGAGAGGAGGATGAGGGGGGTGAGAGATAGAGGGTGAGAGAGAGGGGTTGAGAGAGAGGACCTTTGAGAGAGAGAGAGAGCTGGTGAGAGAGAGAGGAGGATGAGGGGGTGAGAGAGAGAGGAGTTTTAGAGAGAGAGGGGATTTGAGAGAGTGAGAGAACAGTTGAGAGACAGAGAGAGGAGGATGAGGGGTTGAGAGAGAGGGTGAGGTAGAGGTTTTTTAGAGAGAGAGGGGGTTTGAGAGAGCGAGAGAGCAGGTGAGAGTGAGAGGAGGATGAGGGGCTGAGAGAGAGAGCGTGAGAGAGAGGGGTTTTAGAGAGAGAGGGGGTTTGAGAGAGCGAGAGAGAGCGGGTGAGAGAGAGGAGGATGAGGGGGTGAGAGAGAGAGGAGTTTTAGAGAGAGAGGGGATTTGAGAGAGTGAGAGAGCAGTTGAGAGACAGAGAGACAGGAGGATGATTGGTTGAGAGAGAGGGTGAGGTAGAGGTTTTTTAGAGAGAGAGGGGGTTTGAGAGAGCGAGAGAGAGCAGGTGAGAGAGAGAGGAGCATGAGGGGGTGAGAGAGAGAGGGGTTTTAGAGAGAGAGGGGGTTTGAGAGAGCGAGAGAGAGCGGGTGAGAGAGAGGAGGATGAGGGGGTGAGAGAGAGAGGAGTTTTAGAGAGAGAGGGGATTTGAGAGAGTGAGAGAGCAGTTGAGAGACAGAGAGAGGAGGATGAGGGGTTGAGAGAGAGGGTGAGGTAGAGGTTTTTTAGAGAGAGAGGGGGTTTGAGAGAGCGAGAGAGAGCAGGTGAGAGAGAGAGGAGGATGAGGGGGTGAGAGAGAGAGGGTGAGAGAGAGGGGTTTTAGAGAGAGGGGCTTTGAGAGAGCGAGAGAGAGCGGGTGAGAGAGAGGAGGATGAGGGGGTGAGAGAGAGAGGGTGAGAGAGAGAGGAGGATGAGGGGGGTGTGAGAGAGAGTTTGAGAGAGGGGGTTTGAGAGAGAGGGGGTTTGAGAGAGCGGGTGAGAGAGAGAGGAGGATGAGGGGGATGAGATAGAGAGGGTGCGAGAGAGGGGTTTTGGAGAGAGAGAGGGTTTGAGAGAGCGAGAGAGATTGGATGAGAGAGAGGAGGATGAGGGGCGTGAGAGAGAGGGGTGAGAGAGAGGGGTTGAGAGAGAGAGGGGGTTTGAGAGAGCGAGAGAGAGCGGGTGAGAGAGAGAGAGGAGAATGAGGGGGGTGAGAGAAAGAGGGTGAGAGAGAGGGGTTGAGAGAGAGAGAGGCGGTTTGAGAGAGCGAGAGAGAGCGGGTGAGAGAGCGAGAGGAGGAGGAGGGGGGTGAGAGAGAGAGGGTGAGAGAGAGGGGTTTTAGAGAGAGAGTGGTTTTGAGAGAGCGAGAGAGCGCGGGTGAGAGAGAGAGACGAGGATGAGGGGGATGAGAGAGTGTGTGAGAAAAGGTGCTTGAGAGAGCAAGGGAGAGCGGATGAGAGAAAGGGAGGAGAATGAGATGGGTGAGAGAGGGTGAGAGAGGGGGGTTGAGAGAGAGAGGGGGTTTGAGAGAGCGAGAGAGAGCGGGTGAGAGTGAGAGTGGAGGAGGAGGTGGGTGAGAGAGAGGGGTTATACTGAGAGACGGGGTTTGCGAGAGCGAGAGAGAGTGGATGAGAGAGAGAGAGGAGGATGAGAGGGGTGAGAGAGAGAGAGGGTGCGAGAGAGGGGTTTTAGAGAGAGAGGGGGTGCGAGAGAGGGGTTGAGAGAGAGAGGGGGTTTGAGTGAGCGAGAGAGCGGGTGAGAGAGTGGGAGGAGGATGAGTGCGGTGAGAGAGAGAGGGTGAGAGAGAGAGGGTGAGAGAGGGGTGTTGAGAGAGAGGAGTTTGAGAGAGCGAGAGAGCGCGGGTGATAAAGAGAGAGGAGGATGAGGGGGGTGAGAGAGAGAGGATGAGAGAGAAGGGTTGAGAGAGAGGAGCTTTGAGAGAGAGAGAGAGCTGGTGAGAGAGAGAGAGAGAGGAGGATGAGGGGGTGAGAGAGAGAGAGGGTGAGAGAGAGGGGTTTTAGAGAGAGAGGACATTTGAGAGAGCGACAGAGAGCAGGTGAGAGAAAGAGAGAGCAGGATGAGGGGGTGAGAGAGAGGGTGAGGTAGAGGAGTTTTAGAGAGAGGGGGTTTGAGAGAGCGAGAGAGCAGGTGAGAGAGAGAGGAGGATGAGGGGGTGAGAGAGAGAGGGTGAGAGAGAGAGGAGGATGAGGGGTTTGAGAGAGAGAGGTTGAGAGAGAGACGGTTTAGAGAGAGAGGGTGTTTGAGAGAGCGGGAGAGAACGGGTGAGAGAGAGAGGAGGATGTGGGGGGTGTGAGAGAGAGGTTGAGAGAGGGGGTTTGAGAGAGAGGGGGTTTGAGAGAGCGAGAGAGAGCGGGTGAGAGAGAATGAGGAGAATGAGAGGCGTGAGAGAGAGAGGGTGAGAGCGAGGGGTTGAGAGAGAGGGGGTTTGAGAGTACGAGAGAGATTGGGTGAGAGAGAGAGAGTGGAGGATGAGGGTGGTGAGAGAGTGAGAGAGGGTGAGAGAGAGGGGGGTTTTAGAGAGAGAGGGGGTTTGAGAGAGCGGGTGAGAGAGAGGAGGATGAGGGGAATGAGAGAGAGGGTGCGAGAGAGGGGTTGAGAGAGAGAGGGGGCTTGAGAGAACGAGAGAGAGCGGGTGAGAGAGGGGGTGGATGATGAGTGCGGTGAGAGAGAGAGTGTGAGAGAGAGAGAGGAGGATGAGGGGGTGTGAGAGAGAGGGTCAGAGAGAGGGGTTTTGGAGAGAGAGAGGGTTTGAGAGAGCGAGAGAGATTGGGTGAGAGAGAGGAGGATGAGGGGCGTGAGAGAGAGGGGTGAGAGAGAGGGGTTGAGAGAGAGAGAGGGGGTTTGAGAGAGCGAGAGAGAGCGGGTGAGAGAGAGAGAGGAGAATGAGGTGGGTGAGAGAAAGAGGGTGAGAGAGAGGGGTTGAGAGAGAGAGGCGGTTTGAGAGAGCGAGAGAGAGCGGGTGAGAGAGAGAGAGAGAGGAGGATGAGAGGGGTGTGAGAGAGAGGGTGAGAAAGAGGGGTTTTAGAGAGAGAGGGGTTTGAAATAGCGAGAGAGAGCGGGTGAGAGAGAGAGAGGAGGATGAGGGGGGTGTGAGAGAGACGAGTTGAGAGAGAGGGGTTTTAGATAGAGAGGGGGTTTGAGAGTGCGAGAGAGAGCGGGTGAGAGAGAGGAGGATGAGGGGCGTGAGAGACAGAGAGGGTGAGAGAGAGGAGTTTTAGAGAGAGGGGTTTTGATAGAGAGAGAGGGCGGGTGAGAGAGAAAGAGGAGGATGAGGGGGGTGAGAGAGAGAGTGTGAGAGAGAGGGGTTTTAGAGAGAGGGGGTTTGAGAGAGCGAGAGAGAGCAGGTGAGAGAGAGAGAGGAGGATGAGGGGGGTGAGAGAGAGAAGGTGAGAGAAAGGGGTTTTAGTGAGAGAGGGGGTTTGATAGTGCGAGAGAGAGCGGGTGAGAGAGAAAGAGGAGGATGAGGGGGTGAGAGAGAGAGTGTGAAAGTGAGGGGTTTTAGAGAGAGGGGGGTTGAGAGAGCGAGAGAGAGCGGGTGAGAGAGAGAGAGGAGGATGAGGGATGTGAGAGAGAGAGGGTGAGAGAGAGACAGGAGGATGATGTGTGTGAGCGAGAGAGGGTGAGAGAGAGGAGTTTTAGAAAGAGAGGGGCTTGAGAGAGCGGGTGAGAGAGAGGAGGATGAGGGGCGTGAGAGAGAGAGGGTGAGAGAGGGGGTTTGAGAGAGAGTGGTTTGAGAGAGCGAAAGAGCGCGGGTGAGAAAGAGAGAGGAGGATGAGGGGGGTGAGAGAGAGAGAGGGTGAGAGAGAGGGGTTGAGAGAGAGGAGCTTTGAGAGAGAGAAAGCTGGTGAGAGAGAGAGAGGAGGATGAGGAGGTGAGAGAGAGAGGAGTTTTAGAGAGAGGGGGGATTTGAGAGAATGAGAGAGCAGTTGAGAGACAGAGAGAGGAGGATGAGGGGTTGAGAGAGAGAGGGTGAGAGAGAGGGGTTTTAGAGAGAGAGGGGGTTTGAGAGAGCGAGAGAGAGCGGGTGAGAGAGAGGAGGATGAGGGGGTGAGAGAGAGAGGGTGAGAGAGAGAGGAGGATGAGGGGGTTGAGAGAGGGGGGTTGAGAGAGAGGGGGTTTGAGAGAGCGAGAGAGATCGGGTGAGGGAGAATGAGGAGGATGAGGGGGGTGAGAGAGAGAGGGTGAGAGCGAGGGGTTGAGAGAGAGGGGGTTTGAGAGTACGAGAGAGAGTGGGTGAGAGAGAGAGAGAGGAGGATGAGGGTGGTGAGAGAGTGAGAGAGGGTGAGAGAGAGGGGGGTTTTAGAGAGAGAGGGGTTTGAGAGAGCGGGTGAGAGAGAGAGAGAGGAGGATGAGGGTGGTGAGAGAGTGAGAGAGGGTGAGAGAGAGGGGGGTTTTGGAGAGAGAGAGGCTTTGAGAGAGCGAGAGAGATTGGATGATAGAGAGGAGGATGAGGGGCGTGAGAGAGAGGGGTGAGAGAGAGGGGTTGAGAGAGAGAGAGGCGGTTTGAGAGAGCGAGAGAGAGCGGGTGAGAGAGCGAGAGGAGGAGGAGGGGGGTGAGAGAGAGAGGGTGAGAGAGAGGGGTTTTAGAGAGAGAGTGGTTTTGAGAGAGCGAGAGAGCGCGGGTGAGAGAGAGAGACGAGGATGAGGGGGATGAGAGAGAGTGTGAGAAAAGGTGCTTGAGAGAGCAAGAGAGAGCGGGTGAGAGAAAGGGAGGAGAATGAGAGGGGTGAAAGAGGCTGAGAGAGAGGGGTTGAGAGAGAGAGGGGGTTTGAGAGAGCGAGAGAGAGCGGGTGAGAGTGAGAGAGGAGGAGGAGGTGGGTGAGAGAGAGGGGTTATACAGAGAGACGGGGTTTGCGAGAGCGAGAGAGAGTGGATGAGAGAGAGAGAGGAGGACGAGAGGGGTGAGAGAGAGAGAGGGTGCGAGAGAGGGGTTTTAGAGAGAGAGGGGGTGCGAGAGAGGGGTTGAGAGAGAGAGGGGGTTTGAGAGAACGAGAGAGAGCGGGTGAGAGAGGGGGAGGAGGATGAGTGCGGTGAGAGAGAGAGAGTGTGAGAGAGAGAGAGGAGGATGAGGGGGTGAGAGAGAGAGGGTCAGAGAGAGGGTGTTTAAGAGAACGAGGGAGAGCGGGTAAGAGAGAGAGGGGAATGAGGGGGGTGGGAGAGAGAGGGTGAGGGAGAGGCTTTGAGAGAGAGAGGGGGTTTGAGAGAGCGAGAGAGAGCGGGTGAGAGAGAGGAGGATGGGGGGGTGAGAGAGAGAGGGTGAGAGAGCGCGGTTTTTGAGAGAGGGGGGTTTGAGGGATCGAGAGAGCGGGTGAGAGAGAGAGAGGAGGATGAGGGGGTGAGAGAGCGAGGATGAGAGAGAGGGATTGAGAGAGAGATGGGGTTTGAGAGAGCGAGAGAGAGCGGGTGAGAGAGAGGAGGATAAGGGGGTGAGAGAGAGAGGGTGAGAGAGAGGGGTTGAGAGTGAGATGGGGTTTGAGAGAGCGAGAGAGAGCGGGTGAGAGAGAGGAGGATAAGGGGGTGAGAGAGAGAGGGTGAGAGAGAGGGGTTTAGAGAGAGAGGGTGTTTGAGAGAGCGGGAGAGAACGGGTGAGAGAGAGAGGAGAATGAGGGGGGTGTGAGAGAGAGTTTGAGAGAGAGGGTTTGAGAGAGGGGGTTTGAGAGAGCGAGAGAGCGGGTGAGAGAGAATGAGGAGGATGAGGGGGGTGAGAGAGAGAGTGTGAGATCGAGGGGTTGAGAGAGAGGGGGTTTGAGAGTACGAGAGAGAGTCGGTGAGAGAGAGAGAGAGGAGGATGAGGGTCGTGAGAGAGTGAGAGACAGTGAGATAGAGGGGGGTTTTAGAGAGAGAGGGTGAGAGAGAGAGGAGGATGAGGGGGATGAGAGAGAGAGGGTCCGAGAGAGGGGTTGAGAGAGAGAGGGGGATTGAGAGAACGAGAGAGAACGGGTGAGAGAGGGGGAGGAGGATGAGTGCGGTGAGAGAGAGAGTGTGAGAGAGAGAGAGGAGGATGAGGGGGGTGAGAGAGAGACGGTCAGAGAGAGGGGTTTTGGAGAGAGAGAGAGGGTTTGAGAGAGCGAGAGAGATTGGATGAGAGAGAGGAGGATGAGGGGCGTGAGAGAGAGGGGTGAGAGAGAGGGGTTGAGAGAGAGAGAGGGGGTTTGAGAGAGCGAGAGAGAGCGGGTGAGAGAGAGAGAGGAGGAGGAGGGGTGTGAGAGAGAAAGGGTGAGAGAGAGGGGTTGAGAGAGAGAGGGGGTTTGAGAGAGCGAGAGAGAGCGGGTGAGAGAGAGGAGGATGGGGGGGTGAGAGAGAGAGGGTGAGAGAGAGGGGTTTTCGAGAGAGGGGGGCTTTGAGGGATTGAGAGAGCGGATGAGAGAGAGAGAGCGAGGAGGAAGAGGAGGTGAGAGAGCGAGGGTGAGAGAGAGGTGTTGAGAGAGAGATGGGGTTTGAGAGAGCGAGAGAGCACGGGAGAGGGAGAGAGATGAGGATGAGGGGGGTGAGAGAGCGAGGGTGAGAGAGAGGGGTTGAGAGAGAGATGGGGTTTGAGAGAGCGAGAGATCGCGGGTGCGAGAGAGAGAGGAGGATGAGGGGGGTGAGAGAGAGAGGGTGAGAGAGAGGGGTTTTAGAGAGAGAGGGGTTTGAGATAGCGAGAGAGAGCGGGTGAGAGAGAGGAGGATGAGGGGGGTGAGAGACAGAGAGGGTGAGAGAGAGGAGTTTTAGAGAGAGGGGTTTTAGAGAGAGGGGGTTTGAGAGAGCGAGAGAGAGCGGGTGAGAGAGAGAGAGGAGGATGAGGGGGGTGAGAGAGAGAAGGTGAGAGAGAGGGGTTTTAGTGAGAGAGGGGGTTTGATAGAGCGAGAGAGAGCGGGTGAGAGAGAAAGAGGAGGATGAGGGGGTGAGAGAGAGAGAGTGTGAAAGATAGGGGTTTTAGAGAGAGGGGGTTAGAGAGAGCGAGAGAGAGCGGGTGAGAGAGAGAGGAGGATGAGGTGGGTGAGAGGGAGGGTGAGAGAGAGGGGTTTAGAGAGAGAGGAGGTTTGAGAGAGCGGGTGAGAGAGAGAGAGGAGGAGGGGTGTGAGAGAGAGATGGTGAGAGAGAGGGGTTGTGAGAGTGAGGGGGTTTGATAGAGCGAGAGAGAGCGGGTGAGAGAGAGAGAGGCGGATGAGGGCGGTGAGAGAGAGAGGGTGTGAGAGAGAGAGGAGGATGATATGTGTGAGCGAGAGAGGGTGAGAGAGAGGGGTTTTAGAGAGAGAGAGGGGGCTTGAGAGTGCGGGTGAGAGAGAGGAGGATGAGGGGCGTGAGAGAGAGAGGGGGGTTGAGAGAGAGGGGTTTGAGAGAGCGAGAGAGCGCGGGTGAGAAAGAGAGAGGAGGATGAGGGGGATGAGAGCGAGTGTGTGAGAGAGCGAGAGGATGATGACGGGGTGAGAGAGAGAAGGTGAGAGAGAGGGGTTTTAGTGAGAGAGGGGGTTTGATAGAGCGAGAGAGGGCGGGTGAGAGAGAAAGAGGAGGATGAGGGCGGTGAGAGAGAGAGTGTGAGAGAGAGGGGTTTTAGAGAGAGAGGAGGTTTGAGAGAGCGGGTGAGAGAGAGAGAGAGGAGGAGGGGTGTGAGAGAGAGATGGTGAGAGAGAGGGGTTGTGAGAGTGAGGGGGTTTGAGAGAGCGAGAGAGAGCGGGTGAGAGAGAGAGAGGCGGATGAGGGCGGTGAGAGAGAGAGGGTGTGAGAGAGAGAGGAGGATGATATGTGTGAGTGAGAGAGGGTGAGAGAGAGGGGTTTTAGAGAGAGAGGGGGCTTGAGAGTGCGGGTGAGAGAGAGGAGGATGAGGGGCGTGAGAGAGAGAGGGGGGTTGAGAGAGAGGGGTTTGAGAGAGCGAGAGAGCGCGGGTGAGAAAGAGAGAGGAGGATGAGGGGGATGAGAGCGAGTGTGTGAGAGAGCGAGAGGATGATGACGGGGTGAGAGAGAGAAGGTGAGAGAGAGGGGTTTTAGTGAGAGAGGGGGTTTGATAGAGCGAGAGAGGGCGGGTGAGAGAGAAAGAGGAGGATGAGGGCGGTGAGAGAGAGAGTGTGAGAGAGAGGGGTTTTAGAGAGAGGGTGTTTGAGAGAACGAGAGAGAGCGGGTGAGAGAGAGAGGAGGATGAGGGGGGTGAGAGAGAGAAGGTGAGAGAGAGGGGTTTTAGAGAGAGGGGGTTAGAGAGAGCGAGAGAGAGCGGGTGAGAGAGAGGAGGATGAGGGGGGTGAGAGAGAGAGTGTGAAAGAGAGGGGTTTTAGAGGGAGGGGGTTTGAGAGAGCGAAAGAGAGCGGGTGAGAGAGAGAGGAGGATGAGGGGGTGAGACAGTGTGTGAGAGAGCGAGAGGATGATGAGGGGGGTGAGAGTGAGGGTGAGAGAGAGGGGTTTAGAGAGAGAGGAGATTTGAGAGAGCGAGAGAGAGCGGGTGAGAGAGAGAGAGGAGGATGAGGGGGTGAGAGAGAGAGGGTCAGAGAGAGGGTTTTAGAGAGAGAGGGGGTTTGAGCGAGAGTGGGTGAGAGAGAGGAGGATGAGAGGAGTGAGAGAGAGAGAGGGTGAGAGAGGGGTTGAGAGAGAGGGGGGTTTTAAGAGAGCGGGTGAGAGAGAGGGAGGAGGATGAGGGGGTGAAAGAGAGAGAGGGTGACAGAGAGGGGTTGAGAGAGATAGGGGGTTTGAGAGAGCGAGACAGAGTGGGTGAGAGAGAGAGGAGGAGGGGGGTGAGAGAGAGAGGGTGAGAGAGAGGGGTTGCGAGAGAGAGGGGGTTTGAGAGAGAGCGGGTGAGAGAGAGGAGGATGAGAGGAGTGAGAGAGAGAGAGGGTGAGAGAGGGGTTGAGAGAGAGGGGGGGTTTAAGACAGCGGGTGAGAGAGAGGGAGGAGGATGAGGGGGGTGAAAGAGAGAGAGGGTGACAGAGAGGGTTTGAGAGAGATAGGGGGTTTGAGAGAGCGAGACAGAGTGGGTGAGAGAGAGAGGAGGAGGGGGTGAGAGAGAGAGGGTGAGAGAGAGGGGTTGCGAGAGAGAGGGGCTTTGAGAGAGCGGGTGAGAGACAGGAGGATGAGGGGGGTGAGAGAGAGGGTGAGAGAGAGGGGTTTTAGAGAGAGAGGGGGTTTGTGAGAGAGCGGGTGAGAGAGAGGAGGATGAGGGGCGTGAGAGAGAGAGGGTGAGAGCGAGGGGTTGAGAGAGAGGGGGTTTGAGAGTACGAGAGAGTGGGTGAGAGAGAGAGAGGAGGATGAGGGGGGTGAGAGAGAGAGAGGGTGAGAGAGAGGGGTTGAGAGAGAGGGGGTTTGAGAGAGCGAGAGAGCGGGTGAGAGAGAGTGAGGAGGATGGGGGGTGAGAGAGAGAGGTTGAGAGCGATGGGTTGAGAGAGAGGGGGTTTGAGAGTATGAGAGAGTGGGTGAGAGAGAGAGAGGAGGATGAGAGGGGTGAGAGAGAGAGAGGGTGCGAGAGAGGGGTTTTAGAGAGAGGGGGGGTGCGAGAGAGGGGTTGAGAGAGAGAGGGGGTTTGAGAGAACGAGAGAGAGCGGGTGAGAGAGGGGGAGGAGGATGAGTGCAGTGAGAGAGAGAGAGTGTGAGAGAGAGAGAGGAGGATGAGGGGGTGAGAGAGAGAGAGTGAGAGAGATGGGTTGAGAGAGAGAGAGGCGGATTGAGAGAGCGATAGAGAGCGGGTGAGAGAGAGAGGAGGATGAGGGGGGTGAGAGAGAGGGTGAGAGAGAGGGGTTTTAGAGAGAGAGGGTGTTTGAGAGAACGAGGGAGAGCGGGTAAGAGAGAGAGAGGAGGATGAGGGGGGTGGGAGAGAGAGGGTGAGGGAGAGGCTTTGAGAGAGAGAGGGGATTTGAGAGAGCGAGAGAGAGCGGGTGAGAGAGAGGAGGATGGGGGGGTGAGAGAGAGAGGGTGAGAGAGCGCGGTTTTCGAGAGAGGGGGGTTTGAGGGATCGAGAGAGCGGGTGAGAGAGAGAGAGGAGGATGAGGGGGTGAGAGAGCGAGGATGAGAGAGAGGGGTTGAGAGAGAGATGGGGTTTGAGAGAGCGAGAGAGAGCGGGTGAGAGAGAGGAGGATAAGGGGGTGAGAGAGAGAGGGTGAGAGAGAGGGGTTGAGAGTGAGATGGGGTTTGAGAGAGCGAGAGAGAGCGGGTGAGAGAGAGGAGGATAAGGGGGTGAGAGAGAGAGGGTGAGAGAGAGAGGAGGATGAGGGGGTTGAGAGAGAGAGTTTGAGAGAGAGAGGGTTTAGAGAGAGAGGGTGTTTGAGAGAGCGGGAGAGAACGGGTGAGAGAGAGAGGAGAATGAGGGGGTGTGTGAGAGAGTTTGAGAGAGAGGGTTTGAGAGAGAGGGGGTTTGAGAGAGCGAGAGAGCGGGTGAGAGAGAATGAGGAGGATGAGGGGGGTGAGAGAGAGAGTGTGAGATCGAGGGGTTGAGAGAGAAGGGTTTTGAGAGTACGAGAGAGAGTCGGTGAGAGAGAGAGAGAGGAGGATGAGGGTCGTGAGAGAGTGAGACAGTGAGATAGAGGGGTGTTTTAGAGAGAGAGGGGGCTTGAGAGAGCGGGTGAGAGAGAGAGGAGGATGAGGGGGATGAGAGAGAGAGGGTGCGAGAGAGGGGTTGAGAGAGAGAGGGGGATTGAGAGAACGAGAGAGAACGGGTGGGAGAGGGGGAGGAGGATGAGTGCGGTGAGAGAGAGAGTGTGAGAGAGAGAGAGGAGGATGAGGGGGGTGAGAGAGAGACGGTCAGAGAGAGGGGTTTTGGAGAGAGAGAGAGGGTTTGAGAGAGCGAGAGAGATTGGATGAGAGAGAGGAGGATGAGGGGCGTGAGAGAGAGGGGTGAGAGAGAGGGGTTGAGAGAGAGAGAGGGGGTTTGAGAGAGCGAGAGAGAGCGGGTGAGAGAGAGAGAGGAGAATGAGGGGGGTGAGAGAAAGAGGGTGAGAGAGAGGGATTGAGAGAGAGAGAGGCGGTTTGAGAGGGCGAGAGAGAGCGGGTGAGAGAGAGAGAGGAGGAGGAGGGGTGTGAGAGAGAAAGGGTGAGAGAGAGGGGTTGAGAGAGAGAGGGGGTTTGAGAGAGCGAGAGAGAGCGGGTGAGAGAGAGGAGGATGGGGGGGTGAGAGAGAGAGGGTGAGAGAGAGGGGTTTTCGAGAGAGGGGGGCTTTGAGGGATTGAGAGAGCGGATGAGAGAGAGAGAGCGAGGAGGAAGAGGAGGTGAGAGAGCGAGGGTGAGAGAGAGGTGTTGAGAGAGAGATGGGGTTTTTGAGAGCGAGAGAGCACGGGAGAGGGAGAGAGATGAGGATGAGGGGGGTGAGAGAGCGAGGGTGAGAGAGAGGGGTTTTAGAGAGAGAGGGGTTTGAGATAGCGAGAGAGAGCGGGTGAGAGAGAGGAGGATGAGGGGGGTGAGAGACAGAGAGGGTGAGAGAGAGAGGAGTTTTAGAGAGAGGGGTTTTGAGAGATCGAGAGAGAGCGGGTGAGAGAGAGAGGAGGATGAGGTGGGTGAGAGAGAGAGTGTGAGAGAGAGGTGTTTTAGAGGGGGGGTTGAGAGAGCGAGAGAGAGCGGGTGAGAGAGCGAGAGAGGAGGATGAGGGGGTGAGAGCGAGTGTGTGAGAGAGCGAGAGGATGATGAGGGGGTGAGAGAGAGAAGGTGAGACAGAGGAGTTTTAGTGAGAGAGGGGGTTTGATAGAGAGAGAGGGCGGGTGAGAGAGAAAGAGGAGGATGAGGGGGTGAGAGAGAGAGTGTGAGAGAGAGGGGTTTTAGAGAGAGGGGGTTTGAGAGAGCGAGAGAGAGCAGGTGAGAGAGAGAGAGGAAGATGAGGGGTGTGAGAGAGGGGGTGTGAGAGAGAGGGGTTTTAGAGAGAGGGGGTTTGAGAGAGCGAGAGAGAGCGGGTGAGAGAGAGAGAGGAGGATGAGGGGGGTGAGAGAGAGAAGGTGAGAGAGAGGGGTTTTAGTGAGAGAGGGGGTTTGATAGAGCGAGAGAGCGCGGGTGAGAGAGAAAGAGGAGGATGAGGGGGTGAGAGAGAGAGAGTGTGAAAGATAGGGGTTTTAGAGAGAGGGGGTTAGAGAGAGCGAGAGACAGCGGGTGAGAGAGAGAGGAGGATGAGGTGGGTGAGAGGGAGGGTGAGAGAGAGGGGTTTAGAGAGAGAGGAGGTTTGAGAGAGCGGGTGAGAGAGAGAGAGGAGGAGGGGTGTGAGAGAGAGATGGTGAGAGAGAGGGGTTGTGAGAGTGAGGGGGTTTGAGAGAGCGAGAGAGAGCGGGTGAGAGAGAGAGAGGCGGATGAGGGCGGTGAGAGAGAGAGGGTGTGAGAGAGAGAGGAGGATGATATGTGTGAGCGAGAGAGGGTGAAAGAGAGGGGTTTTAGAGAGAGAAGGGGCTTGAGAGTGCGGGTGAGAGAGAGGAGGATGAGGGGCGTGAGAGAGAGAGGGGGGTTGAGAGAGAGGGGTTTGAGAGAGCGAGAGAGCGCGGGTGAGAAAGAGAGAGGAGGATGAGGGGGATGAGAGCGAGTGTGTGAGAGAGCGAGAGGATGATGACGGGGTGAGAGAGAGAAGGTGAGAGAGAGGGGTTTTAGTGAGAGAGGGGGTTTGATAGAGCGAGAGAGGGCGGGTGAGAGAGAAAGAGGAGGATGAGGGCGGTGAGAGAGAGAGTGTGAGAGAGAGGGGTTTTAGAGAGAGTGTGTTTGAGAGAGCGAGAGAGAGTGGGTGAGAGAGAGAGAGGAGTATGAGGGGTGTGAGAGAGGGGGTGTGAGAGAGAGGGGCTTTAGAGAGAGGGGATTTGAGATAGCGAGAGAGAGCGGGTGAGAGAGAGAGGAGGATGAGGGGGTGAGAGAGAGAAGGTGAGAGAGAGGGGTTTTAGAGAGAGGGGGTTAGAGAGAGCGAGAGAGAGCGGGTGAGAGAGAGAGGAGGATGAGGGGGGTGAGAGAGAGTGTGTGAAAGAGAGGGGTTTTAGAGAGAGTGGGTTTGAGAGAGCGAAAGAGAGCGGGTGAGAGAGAGAGGAGGATGAGGGGGGTGAGACAGTGTGTGAGAGAGCGAGAGGATGATGAGGGGGTTGAGAGTGAGGGTGAGAGAGAGGGGTTTAGAGAGAGAGGAGATTTGAGAGAGCGAGAGAGAGCGGTTGAGAGAGAGAGAGAGGAGGATGAGGGGGGTGAGAGAGAGGGTCAGAGAGAGGGTTTTAGAGAGAGAGGGGGTTTGAGCGAGAGTGGGTGAGAGAGAGGAGGATGAGAGGAGTGAGAGAGAGAGAGGGTGAGAGAGGGGTTGAGAGAGAGGGGGGTTTTAAGAGAGCGGGTGAGAGAGAGGGAGGAGGATGAGGGGGTGAAAGAGAGAGAGGGTGACAGAGAGGGGTTGAGAGAGATAGGGGGTTTGAGAGAGCGAGACAGAGTGGGTGAGAGAGAGAGGAGGAGGGGGGTGAGAGAGAGAGGGTGAGAGAGAGGGGTTGCGAGAGAGAGGGGGTTTGAGAGAGAGCGGGTGAGAGAGAGGAGGATGAGAGGAGTGAGAGAGAGAGAGGGTGAGAGAGGGGTTGAGAGAGAGGGGGGGTTTAAGACAGCGGGTGAGAGAGAGGGAGGAGGATGAGGGGGGTGAAAGAGAGAGAGGGTGACAGAGAGGGTTTGAGAGAGATAGGGGGTTTGAGAGAGCGAGACAGAGTGGGTGAGAGAGAGAGGAGGAGGGGGTGAGAGAGAGAGGGTGAGAGAGAGGGGTTGCGAGAGAGAGGGGCTTTGAGAGAGCGGGTGAGAGACAGGAGGATGAGGGGGGTGAGAGAGAGGGTGAGAGAGAGGGGTTTTAGAGAGAGAGGGGGTTTGTGAGAGAGCGGGTGAGAGAGAGGAGGATGAGGGGCGTGAGAGAGAGAGGGTGAGAGCGAGGGGTTGAGAGAGAGGGGGTTTGAGAGTACGAGAGAGTGGGTGAGAGAGAGAGAGGAGGATGAGGGGGGTGAGAGAGAGAGAGGGTGAGAGAGAGGGGTTGAGAGAGAGGGGGTTTGAGAGAGCGAGAGAGCGGGTGAGAGAGTGTGAGGAGGATGGGGGGTGAGAGAGAGAGGTTGAGAGCGATGGGTTGAGAGAGAGGGGGTTTGAGAGTATGAGAGAGTGGGTGAGAGAGAGAGAGGAGGATGAGAGGGGTGAGAGAGAGAGGGGGTGCGAGAGAGGGGGTGCGAGAGAGGGGTTGAGAGAGAGAGGGGGTTTGAGAGAACGAGAGAGAGCGGGTGAGAGAGGGGGAGGAGGATGAGTGCGGTGAGAGAGAGAGAGTGTGAGAGAGAGAGAGGAGGATGAGGGGGTGAGAGAGAGACGGTCAGAGTGAGGGGTTTTGGAGAGAGAGAGGGTTTGAGAGAGCGAGAGAGATTGGATGAGAGAGAGGAGGAGGAGGGGCGTGAGAGAGAGGGGTGAGAGAGAGGGGTTGAGAGAGAGAGAGGGGATTTGAGAGAGGGAGAGAGAGCGGGTGAGAGAGAGAGAGGAGAATGAGGGGGTGAGAGAAAGAGGGTGAGAGAGACGGGTTGAGAGAGAGAGAGGCGGATTGAGAGAGCGAGAGAGAGCGGGTGAGAGAGAGAGGAGGAGGAGGGAGGTGAGAGAGAGAGGGTGAGAGAGAGGGGTTTTAGAGAGAAAGTGGTTTTGAGAGAGCGAGAGAGCGCGGGTGAGAGAGAGAGAGACGAGGATGAGAGGGGTGAGAGAGAGTGTGAGAAAAGCGTTTGAGAGAGCAAGAGAGAGCGGGTGAGAGAAAGGGAGGAGAATGAGAGGGGTGAGAGAGAGGGTGAGAGAGAGGGGTTGAGAGAGAGAGGGGGTTTGAGAGAGCGAGAGAGAGCGGGTGAGAGTGAGAGAGGAGGAGGTGGGTGAGAGAGAGGGGTTATAGAGAGAGACGGGGTTTGAGAGAGCGAGAGAGAGTGGATGAGAGAGAGAGAGAGGAGGATGAGAGGGGTGAGAGCGAGGGAGAGGGTACGAGAGAGGGGTTTTAGAGAGAGGGGGTTTGAGAGAGTGGGAGAGCGGGTGAGAGAGAGAGGAGGATGATGGGGGTGAGAGAGAGGGTGAGAGAGAGGGGTTTTAGAGAGAGAGGGTGTTTGAGAGAACGAGGGAGAGCGGGTAAGAGAGAGAGAGGAGGATGAGGGGGTGGGAGAGAGAGGGTGAGGGAGAGGCTTTGAGAGAGAGAGGGGGTTTGAGAGAGCGAGAGAGAGCGGGTGAGAGAGAGGAGGATGGGGGGGTGAGAGAGAGAGGGTGAGAGAGCGCGGTTTTCGAAAGAGGGGGGTTTGAGGGATCGAGAGAGCGGGAGAGAGAGAGAGGAGGATGAGGGGGTGAGAGAGCGAGGATGAGAGAGAGGGGTTGAGAGAGAGATGGGGTTTGAGAGAGCGAGAGAGAGCGGGTGAGAGAGAGGAGGATAAGGGGGTGAGAGAGAGAGGGTGAGAGAGAGGGGTTGAGAGTGAGATGGGGTTTGAGAGAGCGAGAGAGAGCGGGTGAGAGAGAGGAGGATAAGGGGGTGAGAGAGAGAGGGTGAGAGAGAGAGGAGGATGAGGGGGTTGAGAGAGAGAGTTTGAGAGAGAGAGGGTTTAGAGAGAGAGGGTGTTTGAGAGAGCGGGAGAGAACGGGTGAGAGAGAGAGGAGAATGAGGGGGGTGTGAGAGAGAGTTTGAGAGAGAGGGTTTGAGAGAGAGGGGGTTTGAGAGAGCGAGAGAGCGGGTGAGAGAGAATGAGGAGGATGAGGGGGGTGAGAGAGAGAGTGTGAGATCGAGGGGTTGAGAGAGAGGGGGTTTGAGAGTACGAGAGAGAGTCGGTGAGAGAGAGAGAGAGGAGGATGAGGGTCGTGAGAGAGTGAGAGACAGTGAGATAGAGGGGGGTTTTAGAGAGAGAGGGGGCTTGAGAGAGCGGGTGAGAGAGAGAGGAGGATGAGGGGGATGAGAGAGAGAGGGTGCGAGAGAGGGGTTGAGAGAGAGAGGGGGATTGAGAGAACGAGAGAGAACGGGTGAGAGAGGGGGAGGAGGATGAGTGCGGTGAGAGAGAGAGTGTGAGAGAGAGAGAGGAGGATGAGGGGGGTGAGAGAGAGACGGTCAGAGAGAGGGGTTTTGGAGAGAGAGAGAGGGTTTGAGAGAGCGAGAGAGATTGGATGAGAGAGAGGAGGATGAGGGGCGTGAGAGAGAGGGGTGAGAGAGAGGGGTTGAGAGAGAGAGAGGGGGTTTGAGAGAGCGAGAGAGAGCGGGTGAGAGAGAGAGAGGAGAATGAGGGGGGTGAGAGAAAGAGGGTGAGAGAGAGGGATTGAGAGAGAGAGAGGCGGTTTGAGAGAGCGAGAGAGAGCGGGTGAGAGAGAGAGAGGAGGAGGAGGGGTGTGAGAGAGAAAGGGTGAGAGAGAGGGGTTGAGAGAGAGAGGGGGTTTGAGAGAGCGAGAGAGAGCGGGTGAGAGAGAGGAGGATGGGGGGGTGAGAGAGAGAGGGTGAGAGAGAGGGGTTTTCGAGAGAGGGGGGCTTTGAGGGATTGAGAGAGCGGATGAGAGAGAGAGAGCGAGGAGGAAGAGGGGGTGAGAGAGCGAGGGTGAGAGAGAGGTGTTGAGAGAGAGATGGGGTTTGAGAGAGCGAGAGAGCACGGGAGAGGGAGAGAGATGAGGATGAGGGGGGTGAGAGAGCGAGGGTGAGAGAGAGAGGGGTTGAGAGAGAGATGGGGTTTGAGAGAGCGAGAGATCGCGGGTGCGAGAGAGAGAGGAGGATGAGGGGGGTGAGAGAGAGAGGGTGAGAGAGAGGGGTTTTAGAGAGAGAGGGGTTTGAGATAGCGAGAGAGAGCGGGTGAGAGAGAGGAGGATGAGGGGGGTGAGAGACAGAGAGGGTGAGAGAGAGGAGTTTTAGAGAGAGGGGTTTTGAGAGATCGAGAGAGAGCGGGTGAGAGAGAGAGAGAGGAGGATGAGGTGGGTGAGAGAGAGAGTGTGAGAGAGAGGTGTTTTAGAGGGGGGGGTTGAGAGAGCGAGAGAGAGCGGGTGAGAGAGCGAGAGAGGAGGATGAGGGGGTGAGAGCGAGTGTGTGAGAGAGCGAGAGGATGATGAGGGGGTGAGAGAGAGAAGGTGAGACAGAGGAGTTTTAGTGAGAGAGGGGGTTTGATAGAGAGAGAGGGCGGGTGTGAGAGAAAGAGGAGGATGAGGGGGGTGAGAGAGAGAGTGTGAGAGAGAGGGGTTTTAGAGAGAGGGGGTTTGAGAGAGCGAGAGAGAGCGGGTGAGAGAGAGAGAGGAGGATGAGAGGGGTGAGAGAGAGAAGGTGAGAGAGAGGGGTTTTAGTGAGAGAGGGGGTTTGATAGAGCGAGAGAGAGCGGGTGAGAGAGAAAGAGGAGGATGAGGGGGTGAGAGAGAGAGAGTGTGAAAGATAGGGGTTTTAGAGAGAGGGGGTTAGAGAGAGCGAGAGAGAGCGGGTGAGAGAGAGAGGAGGATGAGGTGGGTGAGAGGGAGGGTGAGAGAGAGGGGTTTAGAGAGAGAGGAGGTTTGAGAGAGCGGGTGAGAGAGAGAGAGGAGGAGGGGTGTGAGAGAGAGATGGTGAGAGAGAGGGGTTGTGAGAGTGAGGGGGTTTGAGAGAGCGAGAGAGAGCGGGTGAGAGAGAGAGGCGGATGAGGGCGGTGAGAGAGAGAGGGTGTGAGAGAGAGAGGAGGATGATATGTGTGAGCGAGAGAGGGTGAGAGAGGGGTTTTAGAGAGAGAGGGGGCTTGAGAGTGCGGGTGAGAGAGAGGAGGATGAGGGGCGTGAGAGAGAGAGGGGGGTTGAGAGAGAGGGGTTAGGGAGAGCGAGAGAGCGCGGGTGAGAAAGAGAGAGGAGGATGAGGGGGATGAGAGCGAGTGTGTGAGAGAGCGAGAGGATGATGACGGGGTGAGAGAGAGAAGGTGAGAGAGAGGGGTTTTAGTGAGAGAGGGGGTTTGATAGAGCGAGAGAGGGCGGGTGAGAGAGAAAGAGGAGGATGAGGGCGGTGAGAGAGAGAGTGTGAGAGAGAGGGGTTTTAGAGAGAGGGTGTTTGAGAGAGCGAGAGAGAGTGGGTGAGAGAGAGAGGAGTATGAGGGGTGTGAGAGAGGGGGTGTGAGAGAGAGGGGCTTTAGAGAGAGCGGATTTGAGATAGCGAGAGAGAGCGGGTGAGAGAGAGAGGAGGATGAGGGGGGTGAGAGAGAGAAGGTGAGAGAGAGGGGTTTTAGAGAGAGGGGGTTAGAGAGAGCGAGAGAGAGCGGGTGAGAGAGAGAGGAGGATGAGGGGGGTGAGAGAGAGTGTGAAAGAGAGGGGTTTTAGAGAGGGGGGGTTTGAGAGAGCGAAAGAGAGCGGGTGAGAGAGAGAGAGGAGTATGAGAGGGGTGAGAGAGAGGGTCAGAGAGAGGGTTTTAGAGAGAGAGGGGGTTTGAGCGAGAGTGGGTGAGAGAGAGGAGGATGAGAGGAGTGAGAGAGAGAGAGGGTGAGAGAGGGGTTGAGAGAGAGGGGGGTTTTAAGAGAGCGGGTGAGAGAGAGGGAGGAGGATGAGGGGGTGAAAGAGAGAGAGGGTGACAGAGAGGGGTCGAGAGAGATAGGGGGTTTGAGAGAGCGAGACAGAGTGGGTGAGAGAGAGAGGTGGAGGGGGGTGAGAGAGAGAGGGTGAGAGAGAGGAGTTGCGAGAGAGAGGGGGTTTGAGAGAGAGCGGGTGAGAGAGAGGAGGATGAGAGGAGTGAGAGAGAGAGAGGGTGAGAGAGGGGTTGAGAGAGAGGGGGGGTTTAAGACAGCGGGTGAGAGAGAGGGAGGAGGATGAGGGGGGTGAAAGAGAGAGAGGGTGACAGAGAGGGTTTGAGAGAGATAGGGGTTTTGAGAGAGCGAGACAGAGTGGGTGAGAGAGAGAGGAGGAGGGGGTGAGAGAGAGAGGGTGAGAGAGAGGGGTTGCGAGAGAGAGGGGCTTTGAGAGAGCGGGTGAGAGACAGGAGGATGAGGGGGGTGAGAGAGAGGGTGAGAGAGAGGGGTTTTAGAGAGAGAGGGGGTTTGTGAGAGAGCGGGTGAGAGAGAGGAGGATGAGGGGCGTGAGAGAGAGAGGGTGAGAGCGAGGGGTTGAGTGAGAGGGGGTTTGAGAGTACGAGAGAGTGGGTGAGAGAGAGAGAGGAGGATGAGGGGGGTGAGAGAGAGAGAGGGTGAGAGAGAGGGGTTGAGAGAGAGGGGGTTTGTGAGAGCGAGAGAGCGGGTGAGAGAGAGTGAGGAGGATGGGGGGTGAGAGAGAGAGGTTGAGAGCGATGGGTTGAGAGAGAGGGGGTTTGAGAGTATGAGAGAGTGGGTGAGAGAGAGAGAGGAGGATGAGAGGGGTGAGAGAGAGAGGGTGCGAGAGAGGGGTTTTAGAGAGAGAGGGGGTGCGAGAGAGGGGTTGAGAGAGAGGGGGTTTGAGAGAACGAGAGAGAGCGGGTGAGAGAGGGGGAGGAGGATGAGTGCGGTGAGAGAGAGAGAGTGTGAGAGAGAGAGAGGAGGATGAGGGGGGTTAGAGAGAGAGAGCGTGGGAGAGAGGTGTTGAGCGAGGGGGGTTTGAGAGAGCGAGAGAGCACGGGTGAGAGAGAGAGAGGAGGATGAGGGGGGTGAGAGAGAGAGGGTGAGAGAGAGGGGTTGAGAGAGAGGAGGTTTGAGAGAGCGAGAGAGAGCTGTTGAGAGAGTTAGAGAGGAGGATGAGGCGTGTGAGGGAGAGAGGGTAAGAGAGTGGGGTTTTTGAGAGAGAGAGGGGTTTGAGAGAGCTAGAGAGAGCGGGTGAGAGAGAGAGAGGAGGATGAGGGGGGTGAGACAGAGAGTGAGAGAAAGGGGTTTTAGAGAGAGGGGGGTTTGAGAGAGCGAGAGAGAGCGGGTGAGAGAGAGAGAGGAGGATGAGGGGGTGAGACAGTGAGGGTGAGATAGAGAGAGGAGGATGAGGGGTTTGAGAGAGAGAGGGTGAGAGAGAGGGGTTGAGAGAGAGGTGGTTTGAGAGAGTGAGAGAGAGCGGGTGAGAGAGAGTGAGGAGGATGAGGGGGGTGAGAGAGAGGGTGAGAGCGAGGGGTTGAGAGAGAGGACGTTTGAGTGTACGAGAGAGTGGGTGAGAGAGAGGAGGATAAGGGGTGATGAGAGAGAGAGAGGGTGAGAGAGAGGGGCTTTAGAGAGAGGGGGTTTGAGAGAGCGGGTGAGAGAGAGAGTGGAGGATGAGGGCGGTGAGAGAGACAGGGTGAGAGAGAGAGGTTTTGGAGAGAGAGAGGGTTTGAGAGGGCGAGAGAGAGCGGGTGAGAGAGAGGAGGATGAGGGGCGTGAGAGAAAGAGGGTGAGAGAGAGGGGTTGAGAGAGAGAGGTGGTTTGAGAGAGCGAGAGACATCGCGTGAGAGAGAGAGAGGAGGATGAGGGGTGTGAGAGAGAGGGGTTGTGAGAGAGAGGGGATTTAGAGAGAGGGGGGGTTTGAGAGAGCGAGAGAGAGCGGGTGAGAGAGAGAGGAGGATGAGGGGGGTGAGAGAGAGTGTGTGAGAGAGCGAGAGGACGACGAGGGCGTGAGAGAGAGGGTGTGAGAGAGGGGGTTAGAAAGAAATGGGGTTTGAGAGAGCGAGAGAGAGCGGGTGAGAGAGAGAGGAGGATGAGGGGGGCGAGAGAGAGAGAGTGTGAGAGAGGGGGGTTTTAGTGAGAGAGGGGGTTTGAGACAGCGAGAGAGAGCAGGTGAGAGAGAGAGGATGAGGGGGGTGAGAGAGAGAGGGTCAGCGAGAGGGTTTTAGAGAGAGGGGGTTTGAGAGAGAGCGGGTGAGAGAGAGGAGGATGGGAGGAGTGCGAGAGAGAGAGGGTGAGAGAGGGATTGAGAGAGAGGGGGGGTTTAAGAGAGCGGGTGAGAGAGAGGGAGGAGGATGGGGTTTGAAAGAGAGAGAGGGTGACAGAGAGGGGTTGCGAGAGATAGGGGGTTTGAGAGAGTGAGACAGATTTGGTGAGAGAGAGAGAGCAGGATGAGAGCGGTGGGAGAGAGAGGGTGAGAGAGAGGAGTTGAGAGAGAGAGGGGGTGTGAGAGAGCGAGAGAGAGCGGGTGAGAGAGAGAGAGGAGGATGAGGGGGGTGAGAAAGAGAGGGTGAGAGAGAGGGGTTATAGAGAGGGACGGAGTTTGAGAGAGCGAGAGAGAGCAGGTGAGAGAGAGTGAGGAGGATGTGGGGGGTGAGGGAGAGAGGGTGAGAGAGAGAGGTTGAGAGAGAGGAGGTTTGAGAGAGCGAGAGCGCGGGTGAGAGAGAGAGAGGAGGATGAGGGGGTGAGAGAGAGCGGGTGAGAGAGAGAGAGGAGGATGAGGGGGGTGAGAGAGAAAGGGTGAGAGAGAGGGGTTTAGAGAGAGAGGGGTTTGAGAGAGCGAGAGAGAACGGGTGAGAGAGAGAGGAGGATGAGGGGGTGAGAGAGTGAGGGTGAGAGAGAGAGAGGAGGATGAGGGGTTTGAGAGAGAGAGGGTGAGAGAGAGGGGTTGAGAGAGAGGTGGTTTGAGAGAGTGAGAGAGAGAGCGTGTGAGAGAGAGTGAGGAGGATGAGGGGGTGAGAGAGAGGGTGAGAGCGAGGGGTTGAGAGAGAGGACGTTTGAGTGTACGAGAGAGTGGGTGAGAGAGGAGGATAAGGGGTGATGAGAGAGAGAGAGGGTGAGAGAGAGGGGCTTTAGAGAGATGGGGTTTGAGAGAGCGGGTGAGAGAGAGAGTGGAGGATGAGGGCGGTGAGAGAGACAGGGTGAGAGAGAGAGGTTTTGGAGAGAGAGAGGGTTTGAGAGGGCGAGAGAGAGCGGGTGAGAGAGAGGAGGATGAGGGGCGTGAGAGAAAGAGGGTGAGAGAGAGGGGTTGAGAGAGAGAGGTGGTTTGAGAGAGCGAGAGACATCGCGTGAGAGAGAGAGAGGAGGATGAGGGGGGTGAGAGAGAGGGGTTGTGAGAGAGAGGGGATTTAGAGAGAGGGGAGGTTTGAGAGAGCGAGAGAGAGCGGGTGAGAGAGAGAGGAGGATGAGGGGGGTGAGAGAGAGTGTGTGAGAGAGCGAGAGGACGACGAGGGCGTGAGAGAGAGGGTGTGAGAGAGGGGGTTAGAAAGAAATGGGGTTTGAGAGAGCGAGAGAGAGCGGGTGAGAGAGAGAGGAGGATGAAGGGGGCGAGAGAGAGAGAGGGTGAGAGAGGGGGGTTTTAGTGAGAGAGGGGGTTTGAGACAGCGAGAGAGAGCAGGTGAGAGAGAGAGGAGGATGAGGGGGGTGAGAGAGAGAGAGGGTCAGAGAGAGGGTTTTAGAAAGAGAGGGGGTTTGAGAGAGAGCGGGTGAGAGAGAGGAGGATGGGAGGAGTGCGAGAGAGAGAGGGTGAGAGAGGGGTTGAGAGAGAGGGGGTGTTTAAGAGAGCGGGTGAGAGAGAGGGAGGAGGATGAGGGGGTTGAAAGAGAGAGAGGGTGACAGAGAGGGGTTGCGAGAGATAGGGGGTTTGAGAGAGTGAGACAGATTTGGTGAGAGAGAGAGAGCAGGATGAGAGCGGTGGGAGAGAGAGAGGGTGAGAGAGAGGAGTTGAGAGAGAGAGGGGGTGTGAGAGAGCGAGAGAGAGCGGGTGAGAGAGAGAGGAAGATGAGGGGGGTGAGAAAGAGAGGGTGAGAGAGAGGGATTATAGAGAGAGACGGAGTTTGAGAGAGCGAGAGAGAGCAGGTGAGAGAGAGTGAGGAGGATGTGGGGGGTGAGGGAGAGAGGGTGAGAGAGAGAGAGGAGGATGAGGGGGGTGAGAGAGAGAGGGTGAGAGAGAGGGGTTTAGAGAGAGAGGAGGTTTGAGAGAGCGAGAGCGTGGGTGAGAGAGAGAGAGGAGGATGAGGGGGGTGAGAGAGAGCGGGTGAGAGAGAGAGAGGAGGATGAGGGGGGTGAGAGAGAGAGGGTGAGAGAGAGGGGTTTAGAGAGAGAGGGGTTTGAGAGAGCGAGAGAGAACGGGTGAGAGAGAGAGGAGGATGAGGGGGTGAGAGAGTGAGGGTGAGAGAGAGAGAGGAGGATGAGGGTTTTGAGAGAGAGGGTGAGAGAGAGGGGTTGAGAGAGAGGTGGTTTGAGAGAGTGAGAGAGAGCGGGTGAGAGAGAGTGACGAGGATGAGGGGGTGAGAGAGAGGGTGAGAGCGAGGGGTTGAGAGAGAGGACGTTTGAGTGTACGAGAGAGTGGGTGAGAGAGAGGAGGATAAGGTGTGATGAGAGAGAGAGAGGGTGAGAGAGAGGGGCTTTAGAGAGAGGGGGTTTGAGAGAGCGGGTGAGAGAGAGAGTGGAGGATGAGGGCGGTGAGAGAGACAGGGTGAGAGAGAGAGGTTTTGGAGAGAGAGAGGGTTTGAGAGGGCGAGAGAGAGCGGGTGAGAGAGAGGAGGATGAGGGGCGTGAGAGAAAGAGGGTGAGAGAGAGGGGTTGAGAGAGAGAGGTGGTTTGAGAGAGCGAGAGACAGCGCGTGAGAGAGAGAGAGGAGGATGAGGGGGGTGAGAGAGAGGGGTTGTGAGAGAGAGGGGATTTAGAGAGAGGGGAGGTTTGAGAGAGCGAGAGAGAGCGGTTGAGAGAGAGAGGAGGATGAGGGGGGTGAGAGAGAGTGTGTGAGAGAGCGAGAGGACGACGAGGGCGTGAGAGAGAGGGTGTGAGAGAGGGGGTTAGAAAGAAATGGGGTTTGAGAGAGCGAGAGAGAGCGGGTGAGAGAGAGAGGAGGATGAGGGGGGCGAGAGAGAGAGAGAGGGTGAGAGAGGGGGGTTTTAGTGAGAGAGGGGGTTTGAGACAGTGAGAGAGAGCAGGTGAGAGAGAGAGAGAGGAGGATGAGGGGGTGAGAGAGAGAGAGGGTCAGAGAGAGGGTTTTAGAGAGAGAGGGGGTTTGAGAGAGAGCGGGTGAGAGAGAGGAGGATGGGAGGAGTGCGAGAGAGAGAGGGTGAGAGAGGGGTTGAGAGAGGGGGGGTTTAAGAGAGCGGGTGAGAGAGAGGGAGGAGGATGAGGGGGTTGAAAGAGAGAGAGGGTGACAGAGAGGGGTTGCGAGAGATAGGGGGTTTGAGAGAGTGAGACAGAGTTGGTGAGAGAGAGAAAGCAGGATGAGAGCGGTGGGAGAGAGAGAGGGTAAGAGAGAGGAGTTGAGAGAGAGAGGGGATGTGAGAGAGCGAGAGAGAGCGGGTGAGAGAGAGAGAGGAGGATGAGGGGGGTGAGAAAGAGAGGGTGAGAGAGAGGGATTATAGAGAGAGACGGAGTTTGAGAGAGCGAGAGAGAGCAGGTGAGAGAGAGTGAGGAGGATGTGGGGGGTGAGGGAGAGAGGGTGAGAGAGAGAGGTTGAGAGAGAGGAGGTTTGAGAGAGCGAGAGCGCGGGTGAGAGAGAGAGAGGAGGATGAGGGGGGGTGAGAGAGAGAGGGTGAGAGAGAGGGGTTTAGAGAGAGAGGGGTTTGAGAGAGCGAGAGAGAACGGGTGAGAGAGAGTGAGGAGGATGAGGGTGGTGTGAGAGAGAGGGTGAGAGAGAGGGGTTGAGAGAGAGGGGGTTTGAGAGAGCGAGAGAGCACGGGTGAGAGAGAGAGGGGAGGATGAGGCGAGTGAGAGAGGGAGGGTGAGAGAGAGGGGTTGAGAGAGAGAGGAGCTTTGACAGAATGAGAGAGAGCTGGTGAGAGAGAGAGAGAGGAGGATGAGGGGGTGAGAGAGAGAGGGTGAGAGAGAGGGGTTTTGGAGAGAGAGCGGGTTTGAGAGAGCGAGAGAGCGCGGGTGAGAGAGAGAGAGGAGGATGAGTGGAGTGAGAGAGAGGGTGAGAGAGAGGGGTTGAGAGAGAGAGGAGCTTTGAGAGAACGAGAGAGAGCTGGTGAGAGAGAGAGAGAGAGGAGGATGAGGGGGTGAGAGAGAGAGGGTGAGGTAGAGGGGTTTTAGAGAGAGTGGGTTTGAGAGAGCGAGAGAGAGCAGGTGAGAGAGAGAGGAGGATGAGGGGGGTGAGATAGAGAGGGTGAGATAGAGGGGTTTTAGAGAGAGAGGGGGTTTGAGAGAGTGAGAGAGGGCGGGTGAGAGAGAGGAGGATGAGGGGGGTGAGAGAGAGAGGGTGAGAGAGAGAGGAGGATGAGGGGTTTGAGAGAGAGTGTGTGAGAGAGAAAGGGTTTAGAGAAAGAGGGTGTTTGAGAGAGTGAGAGAGAACGGGTGAGAGAGAGAGGATGTTGAGGGGTGTGAGAGAGAGAGGGGGTTTGAGAGAGCGAGAGCGAGCGAGTGAGAGAGTGAGGAGGATGAGGGGGGTGAGAGAGAGAGGGTCAGAGCGACGGGTTGAGAGAGAGGGGGTTTGAAAGTACGAGAGAGAGTGGGTGAGAGAGAAAGAGGAGGATGAGGGTGGTGAGAGAGTGAGAGAGGGTGAGAGAGAGGGGTTTTAGAGAGAAAGGGGGTTTGAGAGAGCGGGTGAGAGAGAGAGAGGAGGATGAGGGGGATGAGAGAGAGAGGGTGCGAGAGAAGGGTTGAGAGAGAGGGGGTTTGAGAGAGCGAGAGAGCGGGTGAGAGAGGGGGAGGAGGATGAGGGCGGTGAGAGAGAGAGTGTGAGAGAGAGAGAGGAGGATGAGGGGGGTGAGAGAGAGGGTCAGAGAGAGGGGTTTTGGAGAGAGAGAGGGTTTGAGAGAATGAGAGAGTGGGTGAGAGAGAGTGAGGAAGATGAGGGGGTGAGAGAGAGAGTGAGAGAGAGGGGTTTTAGTGAGAGAGGGGGTTTGATAGATCGTGAGAGTGCGGGTGAGAGAGAGAGAGGAGGATGAGTGGGGTGAGAGAGAGGGATTTTAGAGAGAGGGGTTTTGAGAGATCGAGAGAGAGCGGGTGAGAGACAGAGGAGGATGAGGGGGGTGAGAGAGAGAGGGTGAGAGAGAGGGGTTTTAGTGAGAGAGGGGGTTTGATAGATCGTGAGAGTGCGGGTGAGAGAGAGAGAGAGAGGAGGATGAGTGGGGTGAGAGCGGGTGTGTGAGAGAGCGAGAGCATGATGAGGGGAGTGAGAGAGAGAAGGTGAGAGAGAGGGGTTTCGTGAGAGAGGGGGTTTGAGAGAGCGAGAGAGCGGGTGAGAGAGAGAGAGAGGAGGATGAGAGCGGTGAGAGAGAGGGTGAGAGAGAGAGAGGAGGATGATGGTGTGAGCAAGAGAGGGTGAGAGAGAGGGGTTTTAGAGAGAGAGGGGGCTTGAGAGAGCGAGAGAGCGCGGGTGAGATAGAGAGAGGAGGATGGGGGTGAGAGAGAGAGTGAGAGAGAAGGGTTGAGAGAGAGAGGGTGTTTGAGAGAGCGAGAGAGAGCGGGTGAGAGAGAGAGGGGGAGAGGGGGGTGAGAGAGAGAGGGTGAGAGAGGGCGGTTGCGAGAGAGAGGGGGTTTGAGAGAGCGAGTAAGAGCGGGTGAGAGAGAGAGAGGTGGATGAGGGGAGTGAGAAAGAGAAAGTGAGAGAGAAGTGTTTTGGAGAGAGAGAGGGGTGAGAAGGAGGGAGAGGGGATGAGAAAGAGACAGTGAGAGAGAGGGGGTTATGAGAGAGGGGTGAGGGAGAGCGGGTGAGAGTGAGAGGGGGTTAGAGCGAGCGGGGTGAGAAGGACGGAGAGGGGATTAGAAAGAGACAGAAAGAGGGTTGGGAGAGAGGGAGGATGTGTGTGAGTGTGTGTGAGAGAGAGAGTGAGAGAGGGAGGTGAGAGAGAGGGGAATAAGAATAAGAGAGATTGGGGTGCGAGGGAGAGAGAGGGGTGACAGAGAGAGAGGGTGAGAGGGTGAGAGAGGGAGTGAGGTGGGAGAGATTGAGGGGTTTGAGAGATGGGGGTTGTGAGATGGGGGTTGAGAGAGGGGTATGAGAGAGAGGGGTGGTGAGACATGGGCTGAGACAGATGGGGTGAGAGAGGGGGTGCGAGAGAAAGCGGGTGAGACAGAGGGGCGGTGAGAGAGAGAGGGGGTGAGAGAGAGGGGGTGAGAGAGGGGGAGTGAGAGAGGGGTTTGGGAGAGAGAGTGAGAGAGAGAGTGGGGGTGAGAGGGAGGGGATGAGAGAGAGGGGTATGAGAAAAAGGTGAGTGTGGGGGGGGGGTGAGAGAGAGGTGCGGTGAGAGAGAGGGGCGGTGAGAGAGCGGGGTGAGAGAGAGGGGTTAGAGAGAGAGTGAGAGAGAGTGGCGGTGAGAGAGAAGGGATGAGAGAGACAGAGAGAGGTGGGTGAGAGAAAGGGGAATGTGAGAGGGGGTTGAGAGAGAGGGACGGTGAGAGAGAGTGGGGTGAGAGAGAGAGGTGTGAGAGAGAGAAGGGTGAGAGAGAGAGTGAGAGAGAGTGGGGGTGAGAGAGGGAGTGTGAGAGAGGGGGGACCGAGAGAGAGGGGCGGTGAGAGAGAGGGGGGTGAGAGAGAGGGGGTTGAGAGAGAGGGGCGTTGAGAGAGAGCGGGGTGAGAGAGAGGGCTGAGAGAGAGAGAGTGAGAGAGAGTGGGGCTGAGAGAGAGGGGATGAGAGAGAGAGGGGGGTGAGAGAAAGGGGGGTGAGAGAGAGGGGTGGTGAGAGAGCGGGGTGAGAGAAAGAAGGGTGAGAGAGAGAAGGGTGAGATAGAGAGTGAGAGAGAGTGGGGGTGAGAAAGAGAGGGAAAGTGAACGAGACGGGGTGGAAGGGGGTGGGAGAGAGTGGGAGAGAGAGGCGGAGAGGGGGAGAGGGGGAGAGAGGGGGCGTGAGAGAGAGGGGAGAGAGAGAGAGGGGTAAAAGAGAGATGGCGTGAGAAAGAGAGGGGGTGAGACAGAGGGGGTGAGAGAGAGAGAGGGTGAGAGAGAGGGGGAGAGAGAGCGACAGTTGAGAGAGAGAAGAGATTGAGGGAGAGGAGTGAGAGAGGGGTTGAGAGAGAGGGATCGAGAGAGAGGGGGATGAGAGAGAGGGGGATGAGAGAGGGGGGTTGAGAGAGAGGGTGTGAGAGAGAAAGGGGTTCGTGAGAGACAGGGTGGGAGAGCGATGGGGATGGGAGAGAGAGGGGTGAGAGAGAGAGAGAGAAGGATGAGAGAGAGAGAGGGTGAGAGAGAGTGGGTGGGAGAGAGGGGCGAGAGAGAGTGGGTGGAAGAGAGAGAGAGGGGTGGGAGAGAGAGTAGGGTGGGAGAGACAGCGGGTGAGTGAGACAGAGGGTGAGAGAGAGAGAGGGCGATGTGAGGGGCGTGAGAGAGAAAAGAGGAGAGACAAAGGGGGTGTGAGAGTGGGTCAGAGAAAGAGTGGAGGTGAGATAGAGAGGGGCTGGGAGAGAGGGCGTGGGAGAGAGAGGGGTTGAAAGAGAGAGACGGTGTGAGTGAGATGGGGTGAGAGAGAGAGAGACACTGAGTGGGAGAGAGGGAGGGAGGGAGAGAGAGAAGGGTAAGAGAGAGGAGGTTTGAGAGCGAGAGAGAATGTGGGTGAGGGGTTGAGAGGGGAGTGAGAAAGGGGGTTGAGAGAGAGAAGGGGGTGAGATAGTGATGCTGAGAAAGAGAGAGGGGTGAGAGTGAAAGAGAGAGGAATGAGAGAGAGGGGGTAAGAGAGAGATTGTTTTAGAGAGCGAGAGAGCAGGTGAGAGAGAGAGAGGGGATGAGAGGTGTGTGAGAGAGGGGGTGATGTGAGGGGGTCGAGAGAGAAAGAGGGAGAGACAAAGGGGGAGAGACAAAGGGGGAGAGAAAGAGTGGAGGTGAGTCTGAGAGGGGTGGAAGAGAGGGCGTGAGAGAGAGAGAGGGATTAAGAGAGAGAGGTGGTTTGAGCGAGCGAGAGAGCAGGTGAGAGAGTGGGGGTGAGGGGGTGGGAGAGAGAGGGTGAGAGAGGGGTGTGAGAGAGAGGGGTGATGAGAGATGTGGTGAGGGGGGTGAGAGAGAAGGCAGTGAGAGAGAGAGGGGTGTGAGAGAGAGGGTAGGTGAGAGATGGGGTGAGGGGGGTGAGAGAGAAGGCAGTGAGAGAGAGAGGGTGTGAGAGAGGGGAGAGAGAGGGGGGATTGAGGGGTGTGAGAGAGAGAGTGAGGGGTGAGAGAGAGATAGTGTGTGAGAGAGAGGGGAGAGATGAGAGAGGGAGTGGGGTGAGGGGGTTTGAGAGAGAAAGTGGGCTGAGTGAGAGGGGGCTGAGAGAGAGTGGATGAGAGAGAGGGGGTGAGAGAGAGGGGGTGAGAGGAAAAGAGACAGTGAGAGAGAGGGGCAGAGAGAAGAGATGAGAGATAGAGCAAGGTGTGAGAGAGAAAGGGGGCTGAGTGAAAGGGGTCTGAGAGAGAGGGGGTAAGGGAGAGAGGGGTGAGAGAGTGAACGGGCTGAGAGAGAAAGGGGGCTGAGAGAGAGAGGGGGTAGGGAGAGAGGTGGTGAGAGAGAGCGGGGTGAGAGAGCGAGTGGGCTGAGAGAGAAAGGGGGCCGAGAGAGAGGGGGTATGGAGAGAGGGGTGAGAGAGCGCGGGGTGAGAGCGCGAGTGGGCTGAGAGAGAAAGGGGGCTGAGAGAGAGGGGGCTGAGAGAGAGAGGGGGTAGGGAGAGAGGGGGTCAGAGAGCGAGGTGAGAGTGCGAACGGGCTGAGAGAGAAAGGGGGCTGAGAGAGAGGGGGTAGGGAGAGAGGGGGTGAGAGAGAGCGGGGTGAGAGAGTGAACGGGCTGAGAGAGAAAAGGGGCTGAGAGAGAGGGGTTAGGTAGAGAGGGGGTGAGAGAGAGCGGGGTGAGAGAGCGAGTGGGCTGAGAGAGAAAGGGGGCTGAGAGAGAGAGGGGGCTGAGAGAGAGAGGGGGTAGGGAGAGAGGGGGTCAGAGAGCGGGGTGAGAGTGCGAACGGGCTGAGAGAGAAAGGGGGCTGAGAGAGAGAGAGGGGATAGGGAGAGAGGGGGTGAGAGAGTGGGGTGAGAGAGAGGGTGTCAGAGAGAGTGGATGAGGGGATGTGAGAGAGAGGGTGAGATGAGAGGGAGAGAGCGAAGGGGGTGAGAGAGAGAGAGGAGGGTGAAAAAGGGAGAGATGGGGAGAAAGAGAGAGGGGAAAGAATGAGAGGGGGTAAGAGAAAGAGTGGAGGTGAGGGGGTGAGAGAGAGGGAGTAGGAGAGAGGGGGTTGGAGAGAGAGAGAGAGAGAGCGAAAGAGAAGGGTGAGATGGTGAGAGAGAGAGGGAGAATGAGAAAGATAGGGGTGGGGGAGAGAGCGGGTGCGAAAGAGAAAGGTGTTGAGTGAGAGAGGGGGAGAGAGACGTAAGAGAGAGAGAGGGGAGTGAAAGAGAGAGGGGTAACAGAGAGAGGGTGAGAGAGAGGTGTGAGAGAGAGATCAGCGTGGGAGAGACTGGGGAGAGAGAGAGGGCTGAGAGAGAGAGATGTGAGAGAGAAGGTGTGAGAGAGAGATCAGGGTGGGAGAGACTGAGGGGAGAGAGAGGTGTGAGAGAGAAGCGGTGAGAGAGAGAGGTGTGTGAGAGAGAGGGGGGTAAGAGAGAAAGGGGGGTGAGAGAGAGACAGGCAGAGAAAGAGAGGGTGAGAGAGAAGGTGAGAGAGAGGCGTGAGAGAGACGGGGTAAGAGAGATGGGAAAGAGAGACAAGGTTGAGAGAGAGAGAGAGGGGTGAGAGAGAGAGGAGATGTGAGAGAGAGGGGTGTAAGAGTGAGAGGGGGTGAGAGAGAGGGGGTGAGAGCGAGAGGTGTGAGAGAGAGGGGCTGAACGAGAGGGACTGAGAGGAGGGGTGAGAGAGGCGGTGAGAGACAAGGGGTGTGAGAGGGAGCTGTGAGAGAAGGAGGGTGTGAGAGAGGGGGGTGAGAGAGACAGGGTGAGAGACAGGTGGGTGAGAGAGAGAGGTAAGAGAGAGGGAGAGAGAGAGGCGTGAGTGAGAGAGAGAGAGGGGTGAGAGGGAGAGAAGGGTGAGGGAGAGAGAGGGGTGAGGCGATGGAGGGTGTGAGAGAGAGATCGGGGTGGAAGAGAGAGCGGGTGAGAAAGAGACGGGGGTGAGAGAGAGAGACAGGCTGAGTTCGAGAGACAGGGGTGAGAGAGAGAGAGAGGATGAGAGGGAGGTAAGAGAGAGATAGAGATGGGGTGAAAGAGAGAGAGGGGCTGAGAGAGAGAGGGTGTGAGAGAGAGGGAGTGAGATAGCGAGAGGGGAAAGAGAGAGAGAGGGTGGGAGAGAGAGAGGGTGAGAGAGAGACGCGTGTGAGACAGATCAGGGTTGGGAGAGACTGGGGAGAGAGGGAGGGGTGCTGAGAGAGAGAGGGCTGAGAGAGAGAGGTGAGAGAGAGAGGGGTGAGAGAGACGGCAGAGAAAGAGAGGGTGAGAGAGAGAAGGTGAGAGAGAGGTGTGAGAGAGACGGGGTAAGAGAGAGGGGGGGAAAGAAGGAGAAGGGTGAGAGGGTGAGACAGAGAGGGAGGATGAGAAAGATTGGGGTGGGGGACAGAGTGGGGTGAGAAAGAGAAAGGGGGTGAGTGAAAGTGGGGAATAGAGAGGGGGTGTGAGAGAGGCGTCAGAGAGAGAGGGGTGAGAGAGAGCAGTAAGAGAGAGAGGGGTGAGATAGAAAGGGTGAGCGAGAGGGGTGTGAGAGAGAAACGGGGTGAGAAAGAGAGAGAGTGAGTGAAAGAGAGAGAGAGTGTAAGTGAGAAAATAAGAGTGTGAGTAATAAAGAGAGAGCGGGTGAGAGAGAGGGGTGAGAGAGAGGGGTTGAGAGACAAGGGGTGATTGAGAGAGAAAGTGTGGAGGGGGTAAGAGAGAGAGTGGAGTGAGAAGGAGAGGGTGTGATTGAGAGAGTGGGTGAGAGAGAGGGGGTGAGCGAGAGGGGTGAGAGGCGGGGGGTTAGAGAGAGCACGGGGTAAGAGAGAAAGGGTGTGAGAGGGGTTGAGAGAGAGGGGTGAGAGAGAGGGGAAGAGAGAGGGGGAGAGAGAGAGGGTTTGAGAAAGAGAGAGGGCTTGAGAGATTGAGGGTGTGAGAGACTGAGGGGATGAGAGAGTGAGGGGGGTTGAGAGAGGGGATGGTGAGAGAGACGGGTGAGAGCGGGAGGGATGAGAGAGCGGGGTTGAGAGAGAGGGGGTGAGAGAATGAGGGAGTGAGGGGGGTGAGAGAGAGGGGGATGAGAGAGAGGGGGGTTGAGAGAGAGAGGGGGTGGGGTTGAGAGAGAGAGATAGGTTAGAGAGAGGGAGGTGGGAGAGAGAGAGGGGTGAGATTGAGGGGTGAGAGAGTGAGGGGGGTTGAGAGAGGGGGCGATGAGAGAGAGGGGTGAGAGATAGGTGGAGAGAGAGAGGTGTGAGAGAGAGCGGGGTGAGAAAGAGGGATTGAGAGAGAGGAGGTGAGAGAGTGTGGGTGTGAGAGAGTGAGGGGATGAGAGAGTGAGTGGGTTTGAGAGAGGGGGTGGTGAGACAGAAAGGGAGTGAGAGAGAGAGGGGTGAGAGCACGAGGGGTGAGAGACAGGGGTTGAGAGAGAGAGGGGGTGAGAGAGAGAGGGTGAGAGAGAGAAGCGGTGTGAGAGAGAGGAGCGGTGTGAGATAGAGGGGTAAGTGAGAGGGATAAGAGAGAGACGGGGGTGAGAGAGAGAGTGGTAAGAGAGAGAGGAGTGAGAGACAGAGGATGAGAGAGAGGTGTGTGAGAGGGAAGGGAGAGTGAGAGAGAGGGGCTGAAAGAGTGGGTGTGAGAGAGAAGGGGTGAGAGAGAGAGGTGAGAGAGAGAGGGGTAAGAAATGGACGGGTAGGAGAGAGAGAGGATGTGAGAGAGAAGGGGTGAGAGAGAGGGTGAGAGAGAGATGTGAGAGAGAGAGGGCAAAGTGAGAGAACTGTAGGCGTGAGAGAGGGCGAGAGAGAGGTGGATGTGAGAGAGAGGGGGAGAGAGAGAAGGGTGAGAGAGAGAGGGGTCGGAGAGAGAGAGGGGTGAGTGAGAGAGAGGGGTGAATTAGAGGGCTTGTGTGAGAGAAATCGGTGTGGAAGAGAGAGCGGGTGTGAAAGAGAGAGGGGGTGAGAGAGAGAGACAGGCTGAGAGAGAGAGGGTGAAAGAGAGGGGTGAGAGAGAAGGGGTGAGAGAGAGGGGATGAGAGAGAGGAGATGAGAGAGAGGGGGTGAGAGAGAGGGGGTGAGAGAGAGGGGATGAGAGAGAGAGAGAGAGACGGGCAAGAGAGAGGGGTGAGAGGGAGAGAAGGGTGAGGGAGAGAGGGGTGAGGGAGAGAGAGAGGGTGTGAGAGAGAGATTGGGGTGGAAGAGAGAGTGGGTGAGAGAGAAGAGGTGAGAAAGAGGGGGTGAGAGAGAGGGGGTGAGGGAGAGGGGGTGAGAGAGAGGGTTAAGAGAGAGGGAGAGAGAGAGAGACAGGCGAGAGAGAGAGGGTGAAAGGGAGAGAAGGGTGAGGGAGAGAGAGGGATGAGGGAGAGAGAGGGTGTGAGAGAGAGATTGGGGTGGAAGAGAGAGTGGGTGAGAAAGAGACGGGGGTGAGAGAGAGACAGGCTGAGTTAGAGAGACAAAGATGAGAGACAGAGGGTGAGAGAGAGAGGGTGAGAGGGCGGTAAGAGAGAGAGGGGTGAAAGAGAGAGAGGGGCTGAGAGAGAGAGGGCCTGAGAGAGAGGGGGTGAGATAGAGATAGGGGAAAGAGAGAGAGAGGGGTGGGAGAGAGAGAGGGTGAGAGAGAGAAGCATGTGAGAGAAGATGTGTGAGAGATCAGGGTGGGAGAGACTGGGGAGAGAGGGAGGGGGCTGAGAGAGAGAGGGTGGAGAGAGGGCGGTGAGAGAGAGGGGTGAGAGAGAGGGGTGTGAGAGAGAGGGGTGAGAGAGAGGGGGTGTGAGAGAGAGGGGTGTGAGAGAGAGGGGGTGTGAGAGAGAGGGGTGAGAGAGAGGGGGGTTTGAGAGAGAGGGGTGTGAGAGAGAGGGGGTGTGAGAGAGAGGGGGTGTGAGAGAGAGGGGGGTTTGAGAGAGAGGGGGTGTGAGAGAGAGGGGGTGTGAGAGAGAGGGGTGTGAGAGAGAGGGGGTGTGAGAGAGAGGGGGTGTGAGAGAGAGGGGGGTTTGAGAGAGAGGGGGTGTGAGAGAGAGGGGTGTGAGAGAGAGGGGGGTTTGAGAGAGAGGGGGTGTGAGAGAGAGAGGGGGTGTGAGAGAGAGAGAGGTGAGAGAGAGGGGTGAGAGAGAGGGGGTGTGAGAGAGGGGGTGTGAGAGAGAGAGGGGTGAGAGAAGGGGTGTGAGAGAGGGGGTGTGAGAGAGGGGGTGTGAGAGAGAGAGGGGTGAGAGAAGGGGTGTGAGAGAGAGGGGTGTGATAGAGAGGGGTGAGAGAGAGGGTGTGAGAGAGAGGGGGTGTGAGAGAGAGGGGTGAGAGAGAGAGTGGTGAGAGAGAGTGGTGAGAGAGAGTGGTGAGAGAGAGGGGGTGTGAGAGAGATCGGAGTGGAAGGGAGAGTGGGTGAGGAAGAGAAAGGGTGTGAGAGAGACAGGCAGAGAAAGAGAGAGTGCGAGAGAGAAGGTGAGAGAGAGGCGTGAGAGAGGGGGTAAGAGAGAGGGGGAAAGAGGGATAAGGGTGAGAGGGTGAGACAGAGAGGGAGGATGAGAAAGATTGGGGTGGGGAGAGAGCAGGTGAGAAAGAGAAAGGGGGTGAGTGACAGTGGGGGAGAGGGGAGAGAGAGAGGGCAGGAGAGAGAGAGGAGTTGGGAGAGAAGGGGTGAGAGAAAGAGGGGGTGAGAAAGAGAGAGAGTGAGTGAAAAAGATAGAGAGTGTAAGTGAGAAAGAGAGAGAGTGAGTGAGAAAGAGAGAGCAGGTGAGAGAGATGGGGTGTAACAGAGAGGGGGTGAGAGAGAGGGGGTGGGAGAGGGGGATGAGAGAGAGAGGTGTGAGAGAGTGAGAGGGGTGAGAGAGAGGGGTGTGACAGAGATAGGGGTGTAAGAGAGAGAGGGGTGAGAGAGAAGGGGTGAGAAAGAGAGAGAGTGAGTGAAAAAGATAGAGAGTGTAAGTGAGAAAGAGAGAGAATGAGCGTAAGGAGAGAGCAGGTGAGAGAGGTGGGGTGTAACAGAGAGGTGGTGAGAGAGAGGGGGTGGGAGAGGGGGATGAGAGAGAGGTGTGAGAGAGTGAGAGGGGTGAGAGAGAGGGGTGTGACAGAGAGAGGGGTGTAAGAGAGAGAGGGGTGAGAGAGAGGGGGGAGTGAGAGAGAAGGGGTGAGAGAGAGGGGATGAGAGAGAGGGGTGTGACAGAGAGAGGGGTGTAAGAAAGAGGGGAGATGAGAGAGAGCGGGTGAGAGAGAGGTGTGTAAGAGAGAGGGGTAAGAGAGACAGGGGTGAGAGAGAGAGGGGTGTGAGAGATACAGTGGGTTGAGAGAGAGGAGTGTGAGAGAGAGGGGGTGTGAGAGAGAGGGGCTGAAAGAGAGGGTGGGAGAGAAGGGGTGAGAGACAGAGGGTGAGGGACAGAGGTGAGAGACAGAGAGAGGTGTAAGAGAGAGGGATAGGAGAGAGAGAGGTGTGAGAGGGAGGGGTAATGAGAGAGGGTTGAGAGAGAAAGGGTGAGAGAGAGAGGGCTGAGAGAGTGGCGGGGTGTGAGAGAGGGACAGGCAGAGAAAGAGAGGGTGAGAGTGAGAAGGTAAGAGAGAGTCGTGAGAGAGGGGGTAAGAGAGAGAGAGGGGAAAGAGAGAGAAGGCTGAGAGAGTGTGAGAGAGAGAGGGGATGGGAAAGATCGGAGTGAGAAAGCGAAAGGGGGTGAGTGAGAGTGGGGGAGAGAAAGGGGGGAGAGAATGAGGGAGAGAGAGGGTGTGAGAGAGGGGGTGAGAGAGAGGGGTAAGGCAGAGAGGGGGTGAAAGAGAGAGAGGGGTAAGAGAGAATGAGAGTGGTGAGAGTGGGAGGGTTGGGAGAGAATCAGAGTGGTGAGAGTGGGAGGGGTGAGAGAGTGAGAGGGCTAAGAAAGAGAGGGTGTGAGAGTGAGGGGGTGAGAGAGAGGGAGAGAGGGAGGGGATGACAGATAGAGCGGGGTGAGGGAGAGAGGGGGTGAGAGAGAGAGGAGGGTGAGAGAGAGAGGTGTGTGAGAATGAGGGGGGTGAGAGAGGGTGTGTGTGAGAAAGAGTGGTGAAGGAGAGGGGTGTGTGACAGAGAGGGGATGAGAGAGAGGGGGTGAGAGGGAGTAGAGAGAGAGGGGGTGAGAGAGGGGTGTGAGAGAGTGAGGGGTGAGAGAGAGGGGTGAGAGAGAGATGGGGCCTGAGAGAGAGGGTATGAGAGTGAATGCGGTGAGAGAGAAAGGGTGAGAGAGATAGAGGGGTGAGAGAGTGAGAGGGGCTGGAAGAGATAGCCTGATCGAGGGGGATGAGAGAGGCAGTGAGAGAGAAGTGGTGAGAGAGAGTGTGTGTGAGAGAGAGGGGGTGAGAGGGAGAGGTAAGAGAGAGAGAGAGGTGAAAGACAGTGAGAGGGTGAGAGAGAGAGGGTCTGAGAGAGAGAGGGGGTGAGATAGAGAGAGGTGTAAGAGAGAGAGGCGTGAGACAGAGGGTGAGTGAGAGAGATCAGGTTGTGAGAAACTGGGTAGAGCAAGAGGGTTCTGAGAGAGAGTGGTGTGTGTGTGAGAGAGAGAGGTAATAGAGAGAGGGGTGAGAGAGAGAGGGGTGAGAGAGAGCGTGTGTGAGAGAGATCGGAGTGGAAGAGAGCAGGTGAGAAAGAGAGAGGGGGTGAGAGACAGACAGGCAGAGAAAGAATAGGTGAGAGAGAGAAGGTGAGAGAGAGGCATGAGAGAGAGGGGGTAAGAGAGTGAGAGGGCTAAGAAAGAGAGGGTGTGGGAGAGTGAGAGAGGGGAGAGAGAGAGAGGGGCGACAGCTAGAGTGAGGTGAGGGAGAGAGGGGGTGAGAGAGAGGGGTGAGAGAGAGGGGGTAAGAGAGAGGGCGTGAGAGAGAGAGTGGTGTGAGAGTGAGGGTTGTGAGAGAGAGGGGGGTGAGAAAGAGGGTGAAAGAGAGGGGTGTGAGAGAGAGGCGGTGAGAGAGAGGGGTGAGAGGGGGGCGGTGAGAGAGGGTATGAGAGAGAGAGGGATGAGAGAGAAAGCTGTGAGAGGGAGAGCGGGATGAGAGACAGGGGTGAGAGAGAGGGAGGTGTGAGAGAGAGGAGGTGTAAGAGTGAGAGGGGGTGAGAGAGAGGTGTGAGAGAGAGGACCTGAGAGAGGGGGTGAAAGAGAATGAGTGAGAGAGAGAGAGAGGATGAGAGAGAGGAGGGTGAGAGAGAGAGGGGTGAGAGAGAGAGGGTGAGAGAGAGAGAGGGGTGAGAGAGTGAGAGGGGCTGAAAGAGAGGGCCTGAGAGAGGGGTGAGAGAGAGGGCTGAGAGTGAAGGGGTGAGAGAGAGGATGTGAGAGAGAGGTGTGTGAGAAAGAGAGGGTAAGAGAGAGAGGGTGTGTGAGAGAGAGAGAGGTGAGAGAGAAAGGGTGAGAGAGAGGTGTGTGTGAGAGAGAGGGGTAAGAGAGAGGGGATGAGAGAGATAGAGGGTGAGAGAGAGAGAGAAGGGTGTGTGAGAGAGAGGGGGGCTGAAAGAGAGGGCCTGAGAGAGAGGGGGTGAGAGAAAGAGTTGAGAGAGTGAGAGGGGTGAGAGAGAGGGGTGTGACAGAGAGAGGGGTGTAAGAGAGAGAGGTGTGAGAGAGAAGGGGTGAGAAAAAGAGAGAGTGAGTGAAAAAGATAGAGAGTGTAAGTGAGAAAGAGAGAGAATGAGCGTAAGGAGAGAGCAGGTGAGAGAGATGGGGTGGAACAGAGAGGTAGTGAGAGAGAGGGGGTGGGAGAGGGGGATGAGAGAGAGAGGTGTGAGAGAGTGAGAGGGGTGAGAGAGAGGGGTGTGACAGAGAGAGGGGTGTAAGAGAGAGCGGGGTGAGAGAGAGGGGGGAGTGAGAGAGAAGGGGTGAGAGAGAGGGGGTGAGAGAGAGGGATGTGACAGAGAGAGGGGTGTAAGAAAGAGGGGGGATGAGAGAGAGCGGGGGTTGAGAGACAGGGTGAGAGAGAGGTGTGTAAGAGAGAGGGGTAAGAGAGACAGGGGTGAGAGAGAGAGAGGGGTGTGAGAGAGACAGTGGGTTGAGAGAGAGGTGTGTGAGAGAGAGGGGTGTGTGAGAGAGAGGGGCTGAAAGAGAGGGTGGGAGAGAAGGGGTGAGAGACAGAGGGTGAGGGACAGAGGTGAGAGACAGAGAGAGGTGTAAGAGAGAGGGGTAGGAGAGAGAGAGGTGTGAGAGGGAGGGGTAATGAGAGAGGGTTGAGAGAGAAAAGTGAGAGAGAGAGGGGTGAGAGAGTGGCGGGGTGTGAGAGAGGGACAGGCAGAGAAAGAGAGGGTGAGAGTGAGAAGGTAAGAGAGAGTCGTGAGAGAGGGGGTAAGAGAGAGAGAGGGGAAAGAGAGAGAAGGCTGAGAGAGTGTGAGAGAGAGAGGGGATGGGAAAGATCGGAGTGAGAAAGAGAAAGGGGGTGAGTGAGAGTGGGGGAGAGAAAGGGGGAGAGAATGGGGGAGAGAGAGGGGGTGAGAGAGGGGGTGAGAGAGAGGGGTAAGACAGAGAGGGGGTGAAAGAGAGAGAGGGATAAGAGAGAATGAGAGTGGTGAGAGTGGGAGGGGTGGGAGAGAATCAGAGTGGTGAGAGTGGGAGGTGTGAGAGAGTGAGAGGGCTAAGAAAGAGAGGGTGTGAGAGTGAGGGGGTGAGAGAGAGGGGAGAGAGGGAGGGGATGACAGATAGAGCGGGGTGAGGGAGAGAGGGGGTGAGAGAGAGAGAAGGGTGAGAGAGAGAGGTGTGTGAGAATGAGGGGGGTGAGAGAGGGTGTGTGTGAGAAAGAGTGGTGAAGGAGAGGGGTGTGTGACAGAGAGGGGATGAGAGAGAGGGGGTGAGAGGGAGTAGAGAGAGAGGGGGTGAGAGAGGGGTGTGAGAGAGTGAGGGTTGAGAGAGAGCGGTGAAAGAGAGATGGGGCCTGAGAGAGAGGGTATGAGAGAGAAGGGGGTGAGAGAGAAAGGGTGAGAGAGATAGAGGGGTGAGAGAGTGAGAGGGGCTGGAAGAGATAGCCTGATCGAGGGGGATGAGAGAGGCAGTGAGAGAGAAGTGGTGAGAGAGAGTGTGTGTGAGAGAGAGTGGGGTAAGAGAGAGGTGTGAGAGAGAAGGGGTGAGAGAGATGTGTGTGAGAGAGAGAGAGGGTTAAGAGGGAGAGGGGTTAGAGAGAGAGGGGTTAAAGAGAGAGAGGGTTAAGAGGGAGAGTGGTTAGTGAGAGAGAGGCGTTAGAGAGAGAGAGGGTGAGAGAGAGAGAAGTGTGTGAGAGAGAGAAGGGGGTAAGAGAGAGCGTGAGAGAGAGAGGTGTGTGAGAGAGACAGAGGGTTGAGAGAGAGGTCTGTGAGGGGGGTGTGAGAGAAAGAAGGGCTGAAAGAGAGAGAGACGTGTGAGAGAGGGGGTGAGAGGGAGAGGTAAGAGAGAGAGAGGTGAAAGACAGTGAGAGGGTGAGAGAGAGAGGGTCTGAGAGAGAGGGGGTGAGATAGAGAGAGGTGTAAGAGAGAGAGGCGTGAGACAGAGGGTGAGTGAGAGAGATCAGGTTGTGAGAAACTGGGTAGAGCAAGAGGGTTCTGAGAGAGAGAGTGGTGTGTGTGTGAGAGAGAGAGGTAATAGAGAGAGGGGTGAGAGAGAGAGGGGTGAGAGAGATCGGAGTGGAAGAGAGCAGGTGAGAAAGAGAGAGGGGGTGAGAGACAGACAGGCAGAGAAAGAATAGGTGAGAGAGAGAAGGTGAGAGAGAGGCATGAGAGAGAGGGGGTAAGAGAGTGAGAGGGCTAAGAAAGAGAGGGTGTGGGAGAGTGAGAGAGGGGAGAGAGAGAGAGGGGCGACAGCTAGAGTGAGGTGAGGGAGAGAGGGGGTGAGAGAGAGAGGGGTGAGAGAGAGGGGGTAAGAGAGAGGGCGTTAGAGAGAGAGTGGTGTGAGAGTGAGGGTGGTGAGAGAGAGGGGGGTGAGAAAGAGGGTGAAAGAGAGGGGTGTGAGAGAGAGGCGGTGAGAGAGAGGGGGTGAGAGAGGGGTGAGAGGGGGCGGTGAGAGAGGGTATGAGAGAGAGAGGGATGAGAGAGAAAGATGTGATAGGGAGAGCGGGATGATAGAGAGGGGTGAGGGAGAGGGAGGTGTGAGAGAGAGAGGAGGTGTAAGAGAGAGAGGGGGTGAGAGAGAGGTGTGAGAGAGAGGACCTGAGAGAGGGGGTGAAAGAGAATGAGTGAGAGAGAGTGGGTGAGAGAGAGGAGGGTGAGAGAGAGAGGGGTGAGAGAGAGAGGGTGAGAGAGAGAGAGAGGGGTGAGAGAGTGAGAGGGGCTGAAAGAGAGGGGTGTGACAGAGAGAGGGGTGTAAGAGAGAGAGGGGTGAGAGAGAGGGGTGAGAAAGAGAGAGAGTGAGTGAAAAAGATAGAGAGTGTAAGTGAGAAAGAGAGAGAATGAGCGTAAGGAGGGAGCAGGTGAGAGAGATGGAGTGTAACAGAGAGGTGGTGAGAGAGAGGGGGTGGGAGAGGGGAATGAGAGAGAGAGGTGTGAGAGAGTGAGAGGGGTGAGAGAGAGGGGTGTGACAGAGAGAGGGGTGTAAGAGAGAGAGGGGTGAGAGAGAGGGGGGAGTGAGAGAGAAGGGTTGAGAGAGAGGGGGTGAGAGAGAGGGATGTGACAGAGAGAGGGGTGTAAGAAAGAGGGGGGATGAGAGAGAGCGGGGGTTGAGAGACAGGGTGAGAGAGAGGTGTGTAAGAGAGAGGGGTAAGAGAGACAGGGGTGAGAGAGAGAGGGGTGTGAGAGAGACAGTGGGTTGAGAGAGAGGTGTGTGAGAGAGAGGGGGGTGTGAGAGAGAGGGGCTGAAAGAGAGGGTGGGAGAAAAGGAGTGAGAGACAGAGGGTGAGAGACAGAGGTGAGAGACAGAGGTGAGAGACAGAGAGAGGTGTAAGAGAGAGGGGTAGGAGAGAGAGAGGTGTGAGAGGGAGGGGTAATGAGAGAGGGTTGAGAGAGAAAAGTGAGAGAGGGGTGAGAGAGTGGCGGGGTGTGAGAGTGGGACAGGCAGAGAAAGAGAGGGTGAGAGTGAGAAGGTAAGAGAGAGTCGTGAGAGAGGGGGTAAGAGAGAGAGAGGGGAAAGAGAGAGAAAGCTGAGAGAGTGTGAGAGAGAGAGGGTATGGGAAAGATCGGGGTGAGAAAGAGAAAGGGGGTGAGTGAGAGTGGGGGAGAGAAAGGGGGGAGAGAATGGGGGAGAGAGAGGGTGTGAGAGAAGGGGTGAGAGAGAGGGGTAAGACAGAGAGGGGGTGAAAGAGAGAGAGGGGTAAGAGAGAATGAGAGTGGTGAGAGTGGGAGGGGTGGGAGAGAATCAGAGTGGTGAGAGTGGGAGGTGTGAGAGAGTGAGAGGGCTAAGAAAGAGAGGGTGTGAGAGTGGGGGGGGTGAGAGAGAGGGAGAGAGGGAGGGGATGACAGATAGAGCGGGGTGAGGGAGAGAGGGGGTGAGAGAGAGAAGGGTGAGAGAAGGAGGGGTGTGAGAATGAGGGGGGTGAGAGAGGGGGTGTGTGAGAAAGAGTGGTGAAGGAGAGGGGTGTGTGACAGAGAGGGGATGAGAGAGAGGGGGTGAGAGGGAGTAGAGAGAGAGGGGGTGAGAGAGGGGTGTGAGAGAGTGAGGGTTGAGAGAGAGGGGTGAGAGAGAGATGGGGCCTGAGAGAGAGGGTATGAGAGAGAAGGGGGTGAGAGAGAAAGGGTGAGAGAGATAGAGGGGTGAGAGAGTGAGAGGGGCTGGAAGAGGTAGCCTGATCGAGGGGGATGAGAGAGGCAGTGAGAGAGAAGTGGTGAGAGAGAGTGTGTGTGAGAGAGAGTGGGGTAAGAGAGAGGGGTGAGAGAGAAGGGGTGAGAGAGATGTGTGTGAGAGAGAGAGGGTTAAGAGGGAGAGGGGTTAGAGAGAGAGGGGTTAAAGAGAGAGAGGGTTAAGAGGGAGAGTGGTTAGTGAGAGAGAGGCGTTAGAGAGAGAGAGGGTGAGAGAGAGAGAAGTGTGTGAGAGAGAGAAGGGGGTGAGAGAGAGGGTGAGAGAGAGAGGTGTGTGAGAGAGACAGAGGGTTGAGAGAGAGGTCTGTGAGGGGGGTGTGAGAGAAAGAAGGGCTGAAAGAGAGAGACGTGTGAGAGAGAGGGGGTGAGAGGGAGAGGTAAGAGAGATAGAGAGGTGAAAGACAGGAGAGGGTGAGAGAGAGAGGGTCTGAGAGAGAGAGGGGGTGAGATAGAGAGAGGTGTAAGAGAGAGAGGCGTGAGACAGAGGGTGAGTGAGAGAGATCAGGTTGTGAGAAACTGGGTAGAGCAAGAGGGTTCTGAGAGAGAGAGTGGTGTGTGTGTGAGAGAGAGAGGTAATAGAGAGAGGGGTGAGAGAGAGAGGGGTGAGAGAGAGCGTGTGTGAGAGAGATCGGAGTGGAAGAGAGCAGGTGAGAAAGAGAGAGGGGGTGAGAGACAGACAGGCAGAGAAAGAATAGGTGAGAGAGAGAAGGTGAGAGAGAGGCATGAGAGAGAGGGGGTAAGAGAGTGAGAGGGCTAAGAAAGAGAGGGTGTGGGAGAGTGAGAGAGGGGAGAGAGAGAGAGAGGGGCGACAGCTAGAGTGAGGTGAGGGAGAGAGGGGGTGAGAGAGAGAGGGGTGAGAGAGAGGGGGGAAGAGAGAGGGCGTTAGAGAGAGAGTGGTGTGAGAGTGAGGGTGGTGAGAGAGAGGGGAGTGAGAAAGAGGGTGAAAGAGAGGGTTGTGAGAGAGAGGCGGTGAGAGTGAGGGGGTGAGAGAGGGTTGAGAGGGGGGCGGTGAGAGAGGGTATGAGAGAGAGAGGGATGAGAGAGAAAGATGTGATAGGGAGAGCGGGATGAGAGAGAGGGGTGAGGGAGAGGGAGGTGTGAGAGAGAGAGGAGGTGTAAGAGAGAGAGGGGGTGAGAGAGAGGTGTGAGAGAGAGGAGCTGAGAGAGGGGGTGAAAGAGAATGAGTGAGAGAGAGTGGGTGAGAGAGAGGAGGGTGAGAGAGAGAGGGGTGAGAGAGAGAGGGTGAGAGAGAGAGAGGGGTGAGAGAGTGAGAGGGGCTGAAAGAGAGGGCCTGAGAGAGGGGTGAGAGAGAGGGGTGAGAGAGAAGGGGTGAGAGAGAGGATGTGAGAGAGAGGTGTGTGAGAGAGAGAGGGTAAGAGAGAGAGGGTGTGTGAGAGAGAGAGAGGTGAGAGAGAAAGGGTGAGAGAGAGGTGTGTGAGAGAGAGAGGGGTAAGAGAGAGGGGATGAGAGAGATAGAGGGTGAGAGAGAGAGAGAAGGGTGTGTGAGAGAGAGGGGGGCTGAAAGAGAGGGCCTGAGAGAGAGGGGGGTGAGAGAAAGGGTTGAGAGAGAGGGTGAGAGAGAGAGAGGAGTGTGAGAGCGACATAGGGTTGAGAGAGAGGAGTGTGTGGGGGGTGAGACAGCAATGGGCTGAAAGAGATGGCTTGAAAGAGAGAGTGAGAGAGAGTGGGATGAGAGAGGGAGAAAGGGGTGAGGTTGAGAGACGGGTGAGAGAGAGAGAAGCGGTGTGAGAGAGAGAGGGGTAAGAGAGAGAGAGGGTGTGAGAGAGAGAGAAGCGGTGTGAGAGAGAGGGGTAAGAGAGAGAGAGGGTGTGAGAGAGAGGGTGTGAGAGAGGAGGTGAGAGAGAGGTGTGAGAGAGAGTGGGATGAGAGAGAAAGGGATGAGAGAGAGAAGAGCTGAGAGAGAGGGGCTGTGAAAGAGAGGGTGAGAGAGAAGGCGTGAGAGAGAGAGAGAGGTGTGCAAGAGAGAGAGATGGGTAAGAGCGAGAGAGTGAGAGAGAGGAGCGAAAGAGAGAGGGGTGAGAGAGAGAGGGTGAGGGAGAGAGAGGGGTGGAAGGGAGAGCGGGTGAGAAAGAGACAGGGGGTGACAGAGAGACAGGCTGAGAGAGACAGGGGGTGAGAGAGGGGGTGAGACAGAGGGGTAAAACAGAGCGAGAGGGGTGAAACAGAGAGAGAGGGTGAGAGAGAGAGGGCCTGAGAGAGGGGGGTGCGAGAGAGGGGCTAACAGAGTAGGGGTGAGAGAGAGAGAGGGTGAGAGAGAGAGGTGTGAGAGAGAGGGTTAAGAGAGAGAGGGTTGAGAGAGAGGGGTTGAGGGAGAGAGTGGTGGAAGAGACAGCGGGTGAGAAAGAGACGGGCTGACAGAGAGACAGGATGAGAGAGTGAATGGGTGAGAGAGAGAGATGGTGAGAGAGAGAGATGGTGAGAGAGAGTGTGTGAGAGAGATCAGGGTGGGAAAGACTGGAGTGACTAGGTGGGCTGAGAGAGAGAGGGCTGAGAGAGAAGGGGTAACAGAGGGGTTGAGAGGGAGGGTGAGAGAGAGGGGTAAGAGAGAGAGGTGAGAGAGAGAGGATGAGAGAGATGTGCGTGAGAGAGAGGGGTGAGAGTGAGAGGGATCAGAGAGAGAGGGATGAGAGTGAGCGAGGGGTGAGAGAGAGGGACTGTGAGAGAGATCAGGGTGGGAGAGACTGAGGAGAGAGAGAGGGGCTGAGAGAGAGAAGGGCTGCCAAAGAGAGGGAGAGAGAAGGCGCGAGAGAGAGAGGCTGAGAGAGAGAGGTGTGAGAGAGGAAGAGACGGGTTAGAGAGAGAAGGTTGAGAGAGAGGGGTGACAGATAAAGGGGTGAAAGAGAGAGAGGAGTGAGGGAGCGAGGGGGTGTGAGAGAGATAGGGGGTGAGAGAGAGAGACAGGTTGACAGAGAGAGAGGGTGAGAGAGAGAAGCGGTGTGAGAGAGAGAGGGGTAAGAGAAAGAGGGTGAGAGAGAGAGAAGGGTGTGACACAAAGAAAGGTTGAGAGAGAGGGTGCAAGAGAGAGAGAGAGGGCCTGAGATAGAAGGCGTGAGAGAGAGTCGGTGAGAGAGAAGGGGTGAGAGAGAAAGGGGTGAGAGAGAGGGTGAGAGAGAGAGAGAGGGGGGTGTGAGAGAAAGGGGGTTGAGAGAGAGAGGTGTGTGAGAGAGAGGGTAGAGAGAGGGGGGCTGAAAGAGAGGGCCTGAGAGAGGGTGTGAAAGAAAGTAGGAGAGAGAGAAGCGGTGAGAGAGAAAGGGGTGAGAGAGAGGGTGTGTGTGAGAGAGAGAGGGGTGTGAGAGAGGGGGGTGAGAGAGAGAGGGGGACTGAAAGAGAGGGCCTGAGAGAGAGGGGGTGAGAGAAGGTGCAAGAGAGATGGGGTGAGAGAGAGAGAGGGGGTGAGAGAGAGGTGAGAGAGAGGGGGGTGAGAGAGAGAGAGGGGTGAGAGAGAGAGAGAAGTGGTGTGAGAGAGAAGCGCTGAGGGAGAGTGAGAGAGACGTGTGAGAAGAGAGAGGGGTAAGAGAGAGGGTGAGAGAGAGAGACAGATGAGAGTGAGAGAGGGCTGAGAGAGAGAGAAGCAGTGTGAGAGAGAAGCGCTGAGGGAGAGAGAGAGAGGTGTGAGAAGAGAGAGGGGTAAGAGAGAGAGGGGTGAGAGAGAGGGTGTGTGTGTGAGAGAGAAGGGGTTAGAGAGAGAGGGTGAGAGAGAGGGGTGAGAGTGAGAGAGGGCTGAGAGAGAGAGAAGCGATGTGAGAGAGAAGCGCTGAGGGAGAGAGAGGGGTGAGATCGTGAGAGGAGTGATAGAGAGAGGACCACATCAGCTGTGGTCCTAACCGCACTCACCTTGATATACCTCGGGATACCGGTGGTTAGGATTGCAGGCTGTAACAGATGGGTACGATCATGGTGAATAATACCTGGACACACCCTCAGGGGCTGGAAGGTAGATGGAACTCCCCGGGTGATCACCTTAGTTTCATTCATTTGCAGCGTATGAGTGTTCCTGGCTGGGCCCAGTATTGATTGCCTGTCCGTAGCTGCTCGGGAGGTGGTTTTGGTGGTGAGCTGCCTCCTTGAACTGTTGCAGGTGGTGGACCCACAAGGTCCTCAGGGAGGGAATTCCTGGAGTTTAAGCCGGCAGGTCTCATTCCCTTGCATTTATTCTGCTCACTGGATGTTGGCTATGCATCCCAATTCTGTATGGATTCTCAGAACGGAATATATTTTGTCGAAACAGTTAGGAGTGCCACAGTCGCTCAGTGGTTAGCACTGTTACCTCACAGCGCCAGAGACCTGGGTTTGATTCCACTCCTGAGCGACTGTCTGTGTGGAGATTGTACATTCTCCCTGCATCTGCATGGGTTTTCTCCCACTGTTCCATGGTGCACATTTTTGACAGATTGCCCGTAGTGTCGAGGGATATTCAGGTTAGCTGGAATAGCCATGGGAAATGCAGGGTTTCAGGGATATCATCAGGGGATGGATCTGAGTTGCATTCTCTTCAGATGATCATTGTGGACTCGATGGGCTGAAGGGCCTGTTTCTGCTCTGTGGGGATTCTATGATATCACTTATCAGCCATATGACAATCGGTTTGACCAATGTACAAAATGTCTTTCGCTCAAACAGCAGGCTACTCTGACAACAAACATAACCAGCTTTTAAAATTAGGTTGTAATTCATTGTATAAGCTTCTTTCCATTCAAAAGACTGGGTGGGGGAGGGGGAATGGGTGAAATGTTGCGGCCTCCTTGCTAAAACACAGATAGACAGCCAAGAGATGCTGGGTATATTGGACAAGTTATACTCCCAAATCACAAAAGCCAGACAGCAGCCAGATGGTTATACCATCAGCATAATGTCAAAGGCAACAGTTCCCCTGGGCAGGTATATCCCTAACAACGTCTCCACAAAACAAAGGAGTGTCCAGACAGGAAGGCACCGGGGCTTGCGCTTCAAACTATTAACTGATTCTCCGAATTGGCCAGAAGGAGAGAAAGTTCTGGGAAACCATCCAGAAATGAACAAAACCAGGGTTCACCTGCAGACTGATCTCTTGAATTTTCTGGAGGCTTTCTGAGGTGATCAACATGGCAAGGGACAGAGACCAGCTCACCATCCAGAGAGAGGGAGAGAGAGAGGGAGTGAGACAAGCTGAAGGAAACCCCAGGAGCATGGGAGAGAGGGAGTGTGAAAAACCATTGAGAGAGAGGGAGCTGGAACCAACTGGAACACCGAGTGTCACCCCTTCAGTCTGTCCATGCTTCAACGCCTGTTTCTCTCAGTCTGACTTCTCCTTCTCTCTTTGTCCTTCTCTCTCCCTGTCTGTCTCTTTCTCTCAATCTGCCTTTCTCTCACACCCTCCCTCTCACTGTCTGTCTCTGCCCCATCTTTCTCTCATCCCCCTTCTCCATCCCCACTCTCTCGACCTCTCTCTCTTTTTCTCACCCTCCCTTTCTCTTTTTCTTTATTTCAGACCTGAAAGTGCTCACCCAATTTTGAATCCCCTAAAAACAATTGCCCATCATTTTCACTCTCCTCCCAAATTTATTCCCTTCCCCAAATATCTTCCCTCACAAATACCTACCTCACCAACTGTGCCCCCCTCAAATATTTTGCTGCCCCCCCAACATTGCTGTGAGCCCCACTCCCTGGGGCAGAGGGCGTTGAGTGGAAAAGTGTGGAGCTGGAAAAGCCCAGCAGGTCAGGCCTGAACCATCCACTCTCCTGGCTGACCTGCTGTGCTTCTCCAGCTCCTCACTTTGTAACTCTGACTCTCCAGCATCTGCAGTCCTCACTTTCTCACACCGGTAAATGTGTCTGGGTTGACTGACTGGCCTGTGACTTATTTTAATGTACAGCAAGATCCCAGTCCGATAATTACAGAAGGTTTGTGTGGGATATAAATGAATTAAGGTTATTTCTGCAAGTATAAATTCTGATACAGAACAGGAATGAGAAAATACATATTCAACAAAAAGAAAGAATATGTTAGCATGAGACATGAATACAGAACAATGGTGGATATATGGGCAAACAGGAAAGCATCTGTTTCCCCCTTACACGGAGACACAGGAACAAACCCTAATCAAAGAGGTCAAAGTGGCCTCTGGATGGAAATAGATGCTGATAGAAGAAAAGATATGCCTAATCAATAACCTACAATAGACTGACGTCAAACACCCTTATGGGAGTCAGAGATAAGAGTTTGTCACGGACAAGACAGGATAAACAGAAGTTGTGGGATAAGTCTTAAGGAAATCTGTGACGTAAGCGAAGCAGGGAACAGACAATGGAATAAGGAAAACATATGGGAAAAAACAGTATAAATTGCAAGGGTTTTTTTGGGATATACTGTGCATTTTCTCATTGCCTTACCCGGTAATTAGACAAAGCACCCACCGAGAGGTGTACAAATAAACGGCTGATTCAGATATTTGTCTCGGACTGAAATTATTAAAGTGAGTGAGCTTTTGTTTCTCACAATTGGGGGCTCGTGTCCGGGATTTTCTTCCATCACTGGGGGGAGTGGCTGGCCTTGGACACTGGGAAGACGCGTCCCGTTCCCCGTTGAGGAGCGGTCTCGTGTCCTGGTTTGGTCTGCTCCTTGGGTGACTGATGTGAATCCTATAAGAGAGACATCTGAATCAGACAGTGATAGGAGGTCGAAAGAAGATACGGTGATAAAAGGGGCCAGGCAACTCTGTGCACAGACCAAGGTAAGAAAATTGACTTTTAAGTATTGCCTTGGTGGCCGGAATTGAGTTTTAGTAGTTAATAAGGGACTAACGAAGGAACTCACTATGGCTTGCGCTGTGGGGAAGGAAAAAGCCTCCGGGGAAACAAAGTAAGGAAACGGCAATGGAAATGGAGGCGGGGTCCCTTACAACATTCCTCCGGAAAGTCCTTTGGGCAGGATGTTGTGGAAATTGGCAAAATAATACTTGTACAAGGGAGAAAGATGATTAAATATTGTTGCTTTGTATGGACTAAGGAATCCTTTCTTCGTCCCGCTGCCTTCTGGCCAAAGTACAGATCGGACGAAGAATGGGTTTGTGAATATCTGAGTTAATATGTCCATGTGCGAGAGAGAGAGAGAGAGAGAGAATGTAAAGAGCTGTAGAGCTGGTAGGAAGTATAACCCTTTGTGATTTGGTTTGAGAGAACATTTGTTTGTTGGTGATTGAATGTTTGTGTTTTATTCCCTGGAGCTTGTGTTCCAGGACTGTTTTGAATCTGATTTTGTATTGGAAACTTAACATGATTTCTTTTAAGGTTCAGGATTCTATTGAGATTATGAAGAAAAAAAAAAGGAATGATAACTCCTGTTCTTTTTACAGATCATGACTGCCTTACTATCAGTTTCTAACTAATCTCTTTTATCTTTACATAACAGCGATTTATGGAGGACAGTTGAAGTTTCAGTTCAACATTAGATTGTAGTAAAAGCAAAATTCTATGGTTAATATCTGTGACCTTGGATTCAGCCATTGTTCATGCATTAGAAGTTTTTTTAAAAAAAAAACTTGAGTAGACAAGTTCTTTTCAGGCAAGCTCTGATTATTTTACGACCTATAGTATTGTAATTGAGCAATGATCGGTCAGGACTATTTAAGAAAACTAATTTTGGATCTAAATTAAAGGACTAAAACTGGGTAATTACAGTGAATTGCAAAATTGGGAACTGTATGCATTTTGCATTTTAACTATTAAATACTGAAGAAATGAACGTAAATATATATAAATATATTTATAAGTTAGGAACAGGCTTTAAAGGTTAGTCAAGCATGAATTGATGAATTGGTGTTTGAAGTTATGGGAAGCTAGAAATATTGCAATATTTCTTTAAAAAAAACAAAGGGGAAGAACGTAACGACTTATCCCCTTCGGGAGGTACCCATAGGGGACAAAGAGATTGGGTTTGTAAGTGCCCCCCTCACCAGTGGGGAGGTCAGAACATTTAAAAAGGAAATGAAGGTTTCTGGTTGAGGATCCGGTGAGGTTGTCTGAACAAATTGATCAATTTTTGGGGCCCAGTTTGTATATCTGGGCTGAATTAATGTCTATTTTGAATATACTATTTACTGGGGAAGAAAGGGGACTTACACGAGGAACTGCCATTAAAATATGGGACAGGGAACACCCGATTGGAGATGGGGATGCTGGACAGGGGGAGGTGAAGTTTCCCCTCAGAGACCCCCAATGGGAAAACCAAAACCCGGAGCATAGAGAAGAAATGAGGGAATTGAAAGACCTGATTCTAAAAGGAATAAGAGAGGCAGTTCCGAAGTCACAGAATTTGATTAAAGCCTTTGAAATTAGACAGGAGAAAGATGAGACTCCCTCAGCTTTCTTGCAAAGATTAAGGAACTCAATGCGGAACTACTCTGGAATGAACCCTGAGGACGCAGTGGCACAGGGTCTTTTGAAAGTACATTTTGTGACAAGAGCTACGGTTGATGGGGTAATTAAGGGGAGAATGGAACCAATAGTGAGCAACCGGAGCGGCAGGAGGCAGCATGTAGGACAGAGAGGAAGAGGGAGAGGGAGAGGACAAGGGGGAACATTTGATAGAGAGTTTGAGCGACAGGGGCAGAGATGGAAGTCGCTACAGGCAGGATGCTATTATTGTGGAAAGATAGGGCATTTTAAGCGGGAGTGTCCTGATCTACAAAGGGAAGAAAAGGCAATTCCGCTTATGAATTATGATGAATGTGCAAGATAGGGGACTCTGCGACCCCCCATCAGGCACTCTGCTTCCCTTCCCAAGAACAAAGACACGGAGGAGTTCGTCCAAAACTATTTATTCAATTCTGCAGAACCGGGTGTTACCTCAATGGCTTCCCACGAGGCACACACACAGATTGTAATCCCCGCACGTTATATACATGTAGGAGTGGGCTGGACCTTCTACTGTCTCAGCCAATCAGTGTTAAAGTTCCCCACTGTCCTCCTGATGTATGAGATTATTTGGTTATTTACCCAGCCAATCAGTGTTCGAGTTCCCCGCTTCTCCCTTATATGGATGATGACGTACAGCCGTGGTTGTGGGCGGTCCCTCAGCCACGAGGAAAGCTGTTTCCATTGTTCCATACATGAAAATCTGGGGGAGTGTCTGCTCGTGCTTACTACAAGGTAGAGAAGACTAAAATGGTGGCTTTGTACTTACTATGTGCTTACTACAGCAGTTAATCATTTAAAAATTACACCACCCCCTACAAATCCCCCTTGTCTTTTCTTACGGTTTGTAATTTTTAAACTGTGAGTTTCTTCTCCAGGGCGTCCAATAGCTCCCGAGCTTGTTTATCAAGCTGCCCGTCTCTAATGCTACCCCCGCCCAAGAGGGATTCAGACTGTTCTATCTCGAGGTTCATCCTTTCGACCTGCCCATAGGGAACATCCCTCTTAGTAAGGGCGGTTTCGATCAGTCGCTGAGTTAACCCCCTGGCGCAGGGAATGATGCAACACCCGAGGGCAGTTAGTACCCCTGCCACCACTATACATGAGACGAGAAAGGAAACGACCACCCCCTTCCATTTACCGAACCAAGCTTCCAACCAACCCGTGAGGCCAGAATCGATGCCCGAGTTTTCGGCGAGTTCATTAGCCAATGTGGTGAGCCCATCCAGGGCGCGGGTGATGGACCCATCAGGGGCTGTGTTGTTGGGGATGAAAGTGCAGCACTGAGTGCCTATCATGACACAAACACCCCCCTTCTCTGCTAACATCATGTCCAGGGCCAACCTATTTTCCCACGCCATTCTGCTAGTGGCGTCTAGTTGTTCTGCTATTCCCTTCACTGCATCCCGAGTATAATTAATGAACCTCTGCTGATTGTAGTAAATATAATTAATCCAATCCACGTTCTTATTGATGGTCACCCACCAGAACAGTGACGACTCAAAACCCGCCGCTATCTGGTTCCTAGCCTTGTACTCGTCAGGAACACCCCTGGGGACCCCTATGACATCTAAATATATGTTATCATCGAAAGAGGTCTCCAAAGCCCTCTTAGTTCTTCTACTGGAACGGGGTTGCTCTTGTTTATCGAATGCCACGGTGAATGGGATGGCCAATTGAACGATTGCACAAGTGCCCGCCCATTTTTGGGGCAGGGTCGGTCGCAGAATCCTCCCACCACAGTACCACCAGAGGTCTGCCCTGGGTACATGAATGTGTGAGTAATTCCTGCCCCCGGTAGTTTCTTTGACCCGCCGAATTGATCCGCTGCACTTGTCAAATGTCCCCACATCATTGTCCCATTGCGGTCACGTCCGAGAGACGCAGGCTTGGTGCGTACCCGTTACCCATGTGAATGATGGCGGGCGGGGCGCCCCTTTAGACCTGACGGGAGGAAACTTCAAACTTAAGGGTCGACAAGTGGGGTCGTTCCAGGCCTCTCGGTCCTGGTACAGCCTTACCATGCAGTCCAAGGCTTGTGGATGTTTCTCCCATCCCAGCGGGAATGGGACCACCTGAGGGTTAGGACGGGCACCCGTGCACGCGTAGCAATCACTCTTTTTCATGCTCCTTACCGTATATTTGACCCATTCCATCCAGGCATTCGCCTCCCCGTATCCCGTTTCTATTTCAAAGGTCCTTTCCAAGTCCATCACCTCAATTATCCTAACCTTTTCCTGCTCATCGTGGGTGGATGAGGCCCCAGACTCAGCTTCAATGACCGTGATGGTTGTGCAGCACAGCTGCAACCCCTTCTGTCCTGCCTGGCCCCCAACCCTAATACCCAGGATCGTTCCATTAAGGCTCGTCCCGTTGTTCCCCAAGGTCTTTATGGTCAGATACGAGTGGATTGCACTGATTCTGCTCACAATTCCGCCCAGGGGGTGATGGGATCACGGACAATTGACACCATAGCCTGGACCCCGGGGGCCGGAGGCCTATTGATGCCTTCTTTGCCATGCAACTGTAATACTAACGTCTGACCCTGGAATCCCCTTTCTCTCTCTAGGTTACGCTTAGTCTGATTCAGTTCACTTTTAGTCGCACAGGGCACCAACCCACATAGGTCTAAACTAAGTGTCTGTGTTGGCTTGTTGGCAGGAACGGAGATGGAGAGCCACTGACGGTCCTCTGCCTGTTTTTTTTTCCCAGAGGCCGAATTGGGTAACACGCACACTATGACCCAGCCGAAGGATAATGGCAAAGCAAGTTAACAATACGATTGACTGCATTTTGTTGCAACACTCGTGTCCGGCCGGAGGACACAGTCCTTTAAACTCGCCAAAGTCCAATTAGTCTGTTCTCAGGGTCTCTGTTCCTTAGATGCCTCTGTCAGAGAGGTTTGTTTGTCCTCCGTCGGTTGTGGCACCGGTCCCTTGATCCGAGTATAATGTGTCCAGCCCTTTTCGGCCGTGCGGACAGCCGTTTCGGTAGTCAAAAGTACTAGGAAGGGACCGTCCCAAGTTGGTTCGAGGGTGCGTTGCTTCCAGCTTTTAATCAGGACCCACTGACCCGGCTTGATGGTGTGCACCGCAAACTCGAGGGGCGGCGTCTGTGCCAAAAGTCCCTGTTGGCGTAAACGAGATAGAGCAGACCCCAGAGCCACCACATATTTTTGCACAAACATGTCCCGAGACTCGAATAAGGGAGGTTCTCCCTTCGGCCCATGGAACGGGAGGCCAAACAGCATTTCGTCAGGGGAGACGCCCAAATCTCGTCTTGGCTGGGTGCGAATTTGCAACAGGGCGAGGGGTAGGCATTTGGTAACTGTCTTCAGGCCCTGCCTCCCTTCCCAAGAGATGGGGTATTGGCGCACTCTGACGTCGGGGCTCTGGGGCTTTAATTTTACCTCCACAGGTCGAATTGCGAGCCCCCCCCGGTTCCCTTTGGCGACCCAAACCCTAGGGTCTATCTCTGTCAATCGGGACTCACTAAGGTATGACATGGTAACGGCTAATTCTTCCTCTTCTCCCACTTCTATTCGTAGTCCGAAACGGACTATTAAATCCCGTCTCAACAACCCATAGGGAAGGTGCGGGAGGTGAAGGAGTTCCACTTGGAGCTCCTCCTCCTCCAGCCGCAAGGATTGTGGTTCAAATATTCTTGCACTGAAAACCCCACCCTTTACTCCTGAAATGTTTAATGTTTTAGCCTGGAAGCCAACCCCCCCTAGGATGGAGGGGGATTGAGGACCTGCCGGCGCCTGTGTCAACTAAGAAAGTAACATCTTGTCTAAATGGGCCCACCCGTAAATTTACCAGGGGTTCTTGGTAGGCCCGTGTTCCGACCCTCCCCTGACTTCCCTAATCCATTTGTTCGCGCTCCATTTCATACATCCCTTCTCGCTCCCTTTTAAAATCGGGACAATCCCTCTAGAAATGTCCCAGTTTCCCACAATGGCAACATCCGGCCGCCTGAGGCCGTTCGATTCCATAAGATCTTCCTCTCCCACTTCTGCCCCGTCTCGCTTCTCTCCCTCTCCAACTTTCCCTCGACCTTCCTCTTTCCATCCCATAACCTTCTTCCCCCATTCCGGTGGATTTACAAGCTTCCCGTACGGCTGCCACCATCATTTTTGTCTTCTGTTTCTCCCTTATTACATCCCTCTGAACGTACACCTTCTGTGCTTCCCGTAATAATTCTGCAACATCTTTTCAGCCCAATCCTCCACTTTCTGTAATTTCTTCTGAATGTCAGGCCATGACTTAGTCACAAAGTGCACCTTAAGCATGCCCTTGCCTATTTCCCCATCGGGGTCTAAACCTGAATACTTTCGCATGGACTCCCGCAAACGGTCTAAAAACTCACTCGGGGATTCATCCTTTTTCTGTCCAACTTCGAATGCTTTCGCTAAATTCCGCTGTTTGGGCACGCAGGTTTTGATTCCCCTGATTATAAGATTTCTGAGGTCTGTCATATTAGCCCATCCCCCCTCGTCATTCTGATCCCACCGGGGGTCCTCTAAGGGGTACTTCTGCTCTCCACGCTGAGGGCCGTCCTGATGCTCCCTATCCCAAATGGCCATTGCACTATTCCGGATCATGACAATTTCATCGTAATTAAATAGTATTCTCATCATGGCCTGCAATTCGGCCCATGTGTATATACTGGGCCCCAGAAATTGATCTAATTGTGTTCCCACACTGACAGGGTCGTCCAGTAGACGGGTTAGTTCATTACGGAGTTGTCGGATATCCCCAGAATTTAAAGGTTGTACTACGAATCCGGTCCGTTCGTTCCCAAACGGCACCTCTCGTTAAGGGTTCATCTGTTCAACATTGTTAACCCTCTCAGCACCCAATCTCTCTTCTTGATCTCTCCGCATCTCAATTCGGGCTGATCTCCTAATGCCTGGGGTGGGCTCTTCTTCCCTTCCTGTGTCCCCCCCAGCAGGCTCTCCCTCACTGAGCATGACCTGCCGGGAACCGGGATTATCCGACGCAGGAGGGAGGTCCGCGCTGGACGCCTGGCCGTGCGCGGGTTGTACATACGGGGGCGGGGCAGAAGGGGGCAAACCGTCGGTGAGGACGTCCCAAGACTTCTGGGGCTTTCTCGGGTCTGTTTGGGGAATCAGAGGATAGAGACTCGTGGGGTCCCCGCAGTCACTCGCCAACCAGGCGGCGGCGTATTTGCTCTCTTCTGGGTCAAACGGTTGTTTTCTGTTAACATATATATGTTTAGGAGTTGACACACCCAGTCTTCATCAGACCCATACTTGGGCCAAACTACCGAGGGGGCGCGGATAGGTTCTTTGGTCCATATAAAACAACAATATTTTATCATGGTCTCTTTCTTTAAGTCCTTTGTCCTACTGCTTTCCGTCCATAAACTCAATTTCCGACCTAGTGGACTATCGGGGGGTATTTCTTTTCCATTTACAGTCCTCCCTGACTTGTCCTTAGTGGACCTAAAAGTCTGATTTCCCATGGTCTATCTTCGGTCCTGGTCTTAAACGCCTAAAGCGTTTTCACAGATAACCATCAAAACCACAATTTCCCGTGGTTTATCTTCGGTCCTGGTCTTAAACGCCTAAAGCGTTTTCACAGATAACCGTCAAAACCACAATTTCCCGTGGTTTATCTTCGGTCCTGGTCTTAAACGCCTAAAGCATTTTCACAGATGACCGTCAAAACCACGTGGCCAACAAGGAAGAACAAAAGAATCTCTTACCTTGATCCGTGCACGGAGTTGTCTGGCCTTTTTAATTGTGTGTACCCCCGCGTATAGTCACTAACCGGTCGTCCCAGCACTCGTCCGTGTGTTCCTTTTCTCGGGATCCAAAATTATTTTAATGAGCCGGGTCACTCTCTTGGCCGACGGCTGACGGACCAAGCCGATCCAGTGAGCAGTATAAATATATACCAGACGCGTCTTTTTGTATCAGACTTGATCCACGAGCCGAAGAGAGCCCCGGCAATAATTATTGCATCCCGGACGAGCCCCCAATTGTGCAGGATAGGGGACTCTGCGACCCCCCATCAGGCACTCTGCTTCCCTTCCCAAGAAGGAGGAGGAGCTCGTCCAAAACTATTTATTCAATTCTGCAGAACCAGGTGTTACCTCAATGGCTTCCCACGAGGCACACACAGAGATTGTCATCCCCGCACGTTATATACATGTAGGAGTGGGCTGGGCCTTCTAATGTCTCAGCCAATGAGTGTTAAAGTTCCCCACTGTCCTCCTGATGGATGAGATTATTTGGTTATTCACCCAGCCAATCAGTGTTCGAGTTCCCCGCTTCTCCCTTATATGGATGATGACGTACAGCCGTGGTTGTGGGCGGTCCCTCAGCCACGAGGAAAGCTGTTTCCATTGTTCCATTCATGAAAATCTGGGGGAGTGTCTGCTCGTGCTTACTACAAGGTAGAGAAGACTAAAATGGTGGCTTTGTACTTACTATGTGCTTACTACAACAGTTAATGATTTAAAAATTACACCATCCCCTACACTCTCTCTCTCTGACCCCCTCTCTCTGCCCCCTCGCTATGTTCCCTCTCTCTCTGCTCCCACTTTCTCTGTCTCCCTCATTCTGTCCCCCTCTCTCTGCCCCCCCTCTGAAACCCTCTCTGTCCCTCTCTCTCACTGCCCCCCTCTCTCTGCCCCCTCGCTTTGTTCCCCGCTCTCTGTCCCCCCATCTCTGTCGCCCTCTCTCTGCCCCCTCTCTGTCACTGTCTCTCTGCCCCCTCTCTCAGTCCACCCTCTCTCTGTCCCAAACCTCTGTCCCCCCCTCTCTGTAGCCCTCTCTCTGCCCCCTGACAGTCACCATCTCTCTGTTCCCCCCCGTCCACCCCTCTCTGTCGCCTGCTCTCTGCCCCCTCTCCGTCACCATCTCTATGTACTCACTCGGTCTTTCCCCCTCCCTCTGTCGCCCTCTCTCTGTCCCCCCATCTCTGTCCCCCTCTCTCTGCACCCGCCCAGTCACCATCTCTCTGTCCCCCTCCATCTGTCCCCCTCTCTCTGTACCTCCCTGTCTGTCCCCTCCTCGCTCTGTAGCCCCTCTCTCTGTTCCCCCCACTCTCTGACCCCCTCTCTCTCTGTCCCCCTCTCTCTGACCCCTCTCTCTGTCCCCCTCTCTCTGTCCCCCTCTCTCTGACCCCTCTCTCTGTCCCATCTCTCTGTCCCCCTCTCTCTGTCGCCATATCTGTCACCGTCTCTCTGTCACGCTCTCTCTGTCCACCTCTCTCTCTGTTCCCATCTCTCTCTGCCCCCGCCTCTCTGTCCCCATCTCTCTGTCCCCCTCTTTGTCCCCCCCTCTCTGTCACCCCCTCTCTCTGTCCGCCTCACTCTGTCCCCCTCTCTCTGTCCCCCCTCCCTCTGTCCCCCTCTTTCTGTTCCCCCTCTCTCTGTCCCCCTCTTTCTGACCCCCTCTCTCTCTGTCCCCCTCTCTCTGTCCCCTCTCTCTCTGTCGCCCTCTTTCTGACCCCCACTCTCTCTGACCCCCCTCTCTGTCCCCCTCTCTCTGTCCCCCTCTCTCTGTCCCCTCTCTCTGTCCACCCCTCTCTCTGTAGCCCCTCTCTCTGCCCCTCTCTCTGTCCCCCACTCTCTCTGTTCCCCCCTCTCTCTGACCCCCTCTCTCTCTGTCCCCCTCTCTCTCTGTCGCCATATCTGTCACCGTCTCTCTGTCCCTCTCTCTCTGTCCAACCCTCTCTGTCCCCATCTCTCTCTGTCCCCCCCTCTCTGTCCCACTCTCTCTGCCCCCTCTCTGTCACCGTCTCTCTGTCCCCGCTCACTCTGTCCCCTTCTCTCTGTCCCCGCGTCCCGCTGTCCCCCACTTTCTGTCCCCCGCTCTCTGCCCCATCTCTCTCTGTCCCCCCTCTCTGTCCCTCTCTCTCTGTCCCCCCCTTCTGTCTCACTCTCTCTGCCCCCTCTCTATCACCGACTCTCTGCCCCCCTCTCTCTGCCCCCTCTCTCTCTGTCCCCCCTCTCTGTCCCACTCTCTCTGCCCCCTCTCTGTCACCGTTTCTCTGTCCCCGTTCACTCTGTCCCCTTCTCTCTGTCCCCGCGTCTCGCTGTCCCCCTCTTTCTGTCCCCCTCTCTCTGTCCCCCTCTCTCTGTCCCCCTCTCTCTGTCCCCCTCTCTCTGTCCCCCTCTCTCTGTCCCCCTCTCTCTGTCCCCCTCTCTCTGTCCCCCTCTCTCTGCCCCTCTCTCTCTCCCCCACACTGTACCCCGCTCTCTGTCCCCTAATCTCTGTCGCCCCCTCTCCCACACTGTAACCCTCTCTGTCCCCCAATCTCTGTCGCCCCTCCCTCTGACCCCCTCTATCCCCCCCTCTCTCTGTCCTGCTCTCTCTGTCCCCCTCTACCTCCCCCTCTTTCCGTCCTCTCTATCTGACCCCATCTATCACCCACACTCTCTGTGTCCCTCTCTGTCTGTACCTTCTCTCTGCCCCCTCTCTCTCTGTCCCCGCACTCTGTCTCCTCTCTCTCTGTCCCCTCTCTCTGTCCCCCCTATCTCTGTCCCCCCTCTCTCTGCCCCCTCTCTCTCTCTCCCTCTCACTCTGCCTCCTCTCTCTCCCACACTCTCTGTCCCCTCTCTCTGACCCCCACTCTCTGTCCACCACTCTCTGCCCCCCTCTCTCTGCCCCCCTCTCTCTGCCCCATCTCTCTCTGTCCTCCCTCTCTATCACCGTCTCTCTGTCCCCACTCACTCTGTCCCCTTCTCTCTGTCCCCGCTTCCCGCTGACCCCCTCTTTCTGTCCCACTCTCTCTGTGGCCCTCTTTCTGTCCCACTCTTTCTGTCCCCCTCTCTCAGTCCCCCTCTCTCTCTCCCCCACACTGTACCCCCTCTCTGTCCCCCTCTCTCTGGCCCCCCTCTCCCACACTGTAACCCTCTCTGTCCCTCAATCTCTGTCGCCCCTCCCTCTAACCCCCTCTATCTCCCCCTCTCTCTGTCCTGCTCTCTCTGTCCCCCTCTACCTCCCCCTCTTTCCGTCCCCTCTATCTGACCCCATCTATCACCCACACTCTCTGTGTCCCTCTCTGTCTGTACCTTCTCTCTGTCCCCTCTCTCTCTGTCCCCTCTCTCTGTCCCCCCCCTCTCTGTCCCCCCCCCTCTCTGTCCCCCCCCTCTCTGTCCCCCCCCCTCTCTGTCCCCCCCTCTCTCTGTCCCCCCCTCTCTCTGTCCCCCCCTCTCTCTGTCACCCTCTCTCTGCCCCCTCTCTCTCTGTCCCTCTCTCTCTGCCCCCTCTCTCTCCCCCACTCTCTGTCCCACTCTCCCTGTTGCCCTCTCTCTGCCCACTCTGTCCCCCTCTCTCTGACCCTCACTCTCTGTCCACCACTCTCTGTCCCCCACTCTCTGTACCCCTCTCTCTAACCCCCAATTTCTGTCCCCCACTCTCTGTCCCCTCCTCTCTCTTACCCCCTCTAACTCCCTCACTCTCTGTGACCCTCTCTCTGTCGACCACTCTCTACCCCCTCTCTCTCTGTCCCCGCGTCCCTCTGTCCCCCTCTTTCTGTCCCACTCTCTCTGTCCCCCTCTCTCTCTGTCCCCCTCTCTCTGTCCCCTTCTCTCTGTCCCCTTCTCTCTGTCCCCCTCTCTCTCTGTCCCCCTCTCTCTCTGTCCCCCTCTCTCTCTGTCCCCCTCTCTCTCTGTCCCCCTCTCTCTCTGTCCCCCTCTCTCTCTGTCCCCCTCTCTCTCTGTCCCCCCCTCTCTCTGTCCCCCCCTCTCTCTGTCCCCCCCCCTCTCTCTGTCCCCCCCTCTCTCTCTCTGTCCCCCTCTCTCTCTCTGTCCCCCTCTCTCTGTCCCCATCTCTCTCTGTCCCCATCTCTCTCTGTCCCCATCTCTCTCTGTCCCCCTCTCTCTCTGTCCCCCTCTCTCTCTGTCCCCATCTCTCTCTGTCCCCCTCTCTCTGCCCCCCCCGTCCCCTCTCCCTCTGTCCCCCTCTCTCTGTCCCCCCCCGTCCCCTCTCTCTGTCCCCCTCTCTCTCTGTCCCCCTCTCTCTGTCCCTCCTTCTCGCTGTCCCCCTCTCTCTGTCCCCCTCTCTCTGTCCCACTCTCTCTGTTCACTTTCTCTCTCTGTCCCTCTCTCTCTCTGTCCCTCTCTCTCTCTGTCACCCTCTCTCTCTGTCCCCCTCTCTCTCTGTCCCCCTCTCTCTCTGTCCCCCTCTCTCTCTCTGTCCCCCTCTCTCTCTCTGTCCCCCTCTCTCTCTCTGTCCCCCTCTCTCTCTCTGTCCCCCTCTCTCTCTCTGTCCCCCTCTCTCTCTCTGTCCCCCCCTCTCTCTGTCCCCCCCTCTCTCTGTCCCCCCCTCTCTCTGTCCCCATCTCTCTCTGTCCCCCTCTCTCTGTCCCCCCATCCCCTCTCTCTGTCCCCCTCTCTCTGTCCCCCCCTCTCTCTGTCCCCCTCTCTCTCTGTCCCCCTCTCTCTCTCCCCCTCTCTCTGTCCCCCTCTCTCTGTCCCCCTCTACCTCCCCCTCTTTCCGTCCCCTCTATCTGACCCCATCTATCACCCACACTTTCTGTGCCCCTTTCTCTCTGTACCTTCTCTCTGCCCCCTCTCTCTGTCCACGCACTCTGTCCCCTCTCTCTCTGTCCCCTCTCTCTGTCCCACCCTCTCTCTGTCCCCCCCTCTCTCTGTCACCCTCTCTGCCCCCCCTCTCTCTGCCCCCCCTCTCTCTGTCCCCCTCTCTCTGTCCCCCTCTCTCTGTCCCCCTCTCTCTGTCCCCCTCTCTCTGTCCCCCTCTCTCTGTCCCCCTCTCTCTGCCCCCTCTCTCTCTGTCCCTCTCTCTCTGCCCCCTCTCTCTCCCCCACTCTCTGTCCCACTCTCCCTGTTGCCCTCTCTCTACCCACTCTGTCCCCCTCTCTCTGTCCCCCTCTCTCTGACCCCCACTCTCTGTCCACCACTCTCTGTCCCCCACTCTCTGTACCCCTCTCTCTAACACCCAATTTCTGTCCCCCACTCTCTGTCCCCTCCTCTCTCTTACCCCCTCTAACTCCCTCACTCTCTGTGACCCTCTCTCTGTCCCCCACTCTCTGCCCCCTCTCTCTCTGTCCCCGCGTCCCTCTGTCCCCCTCTCTCTGTCCCCCTCTCTCTGTCCCCCTCTCTCTCTGTCCCCCTCTCTCTCTGTCCCCCTCTCTCTCTGTCCCCCTCTCTCTCAGTCCCCCCCCCTCTCTCTGTCCCCCCCCTCTCTCTGTCCCCCCCCCCTCTCTGTCCCCCCCTCTCTCTCTGTCCCCCCCTCTCTCTCTGTCCCCCCCTCTCTCTCTGTCCCCCCCTCTCTCTCTGTCCCCCCCTCTCTCTCTGTCCCCCCCTCTCTCTCTGTCCCCCACTCTCTCTGTCCCCCACTCTCTCTGTCCCCCTCTCTCTCTGTCCCCCTCTCTCTCTGTCCCCCTCTCTCTGCCCCCCCTTTCTCTGCCCCCCCGCTCTCTGTCTCCCTCTCTGTCCACCCACTGTCCCCTCTCTCTGTCCCCCTCTCTCTCTGTCCGCCTCTCTCTGTCCCTCCTTCTCGCTGTCCCCCTCTCTCTGTCCCACTCTCTCTGTCCCCCTCTCTCTCTGTCCCCCTCTCTCTCTGTCCCCCTCTCTCTCTGTCCCCCTCTCTCTCTGTCCCCCTCTCTCTCTGTCCCCCTCTCTCTCTGTCCCCATCTCTCTCTGTCCCCCCCATCCCCTCTCTCTGTCCCACTCTCTCTCTGTCCCACTCTCTCTCTGTCCCCCTCTCTCTCTGTCCCCCTCTCTCTCTGTCCCCCTCTCTCTCTGTCCCCCTCTCTCTCTGTCCCCCCCTCTCTCTGTCCCCCCCTCTCTCTGTCCCCCCCTCTCTCTGTCCCCCTCTCTCTGTCCCCCTCTCTCTGTCCCCCTCTCTCTCTGTGCCCCTCTTTCTGCCCCCTCTTTCTGTCCCCCCTCTTTCTATCCCCCCCTCTTTCTATCCCCCCCTCTCTCTGTCCCCCCCTCTCTCTCTGTCCCCCCCTCTCTCTCTGTCCCCCCCTCTCTCTCTGTCCCCCACTCTCTCTGTCCCCCACTCTCTCTGTCCCCCACTCTCTCTGTCCCCCACTCTCTCTGTCCCCCTCTCTCTCTGTCCCCCTCTCTCTGCCCCCCCTTTCTCTGCCCCCCCGCTCTCTGTCTCCCTCTCTGTCCACCCACTGTCCCCTCTCTCTGTCCCCCTCTCTCTCTGTCCGCCTCTCTCTGTCCCTCCTTCTCGCTGTCCCCCTCTCTCTGTCCCCCTCTCTCTGTCCCCCTCTCTCTCTGTCCCCCTCTCTCTCTGTCCCCCTCTCTCTCTGTCCCCCTCTCTCTCTGTCCCCATCTCTCTCTGTCCCCCCCATCCCCTCTCTCTGTCCCACTCTCTCTCTGTCCCACTCTCTCTCTGTCCCCCTCTCTCTCTGTCCCCCTCTCTCTCTGTCCCCCTCTCTCTCTGTCCCCCTCTCTCTCTGTCCCCCCCTCTCTCTGTCCCCCCCTCTCTCTGTCCCCCTCTCTCTGTCCCCCTCTCTCTGTCCCCCTCTCTCTGTCCCCCGCTCTCTCTGTGCCCCTCTTTCTGCCCCCTCTTTCTGTCCCCCCTCTTTCTATCCCCCCCTCTTTCTATCCCCCCCTCTCTCTGTCCCCCGCTCTCTCTGTCCCCCTCTCTCTCTGTCCCCCTCTCTCTCTGTCCCCCTCTCTCTCTGTCCCCATCTCTCTCTGTCCCCCCCATCCCCTCTCTCTGTCCCACTCTCTCTCTGTCCCACTCTCTCTCTGTCCCCCACTCTCTCTGTCCCCCACTCTCTCTGTCCCCCTCTCTCTCTGTCCCCCTCTCTCTGCCCCCCCTTTCTCTGCCCCCCCGCTCTCTGTCTCCCTCTCTGTCCACCCACTGTCCCCTCTCTCTGTCCCCCTCTCTCTCTGTCCGCCTCTCTCTGTCCCTCCTTCTCGCTGTCCCCCTCTCTCTGTCCCCCTCTCTCTGTCCCCCTCTCTCTCTGTCCCCCTCTCTCTCTGTCCCCCTCTCTCTCTGTCCCCCTCTCTCTCTGTCCCCATCTCTCTCTGTCCCCCCCATCCCCTCTCTCTGTCCCACTCTCTCTCTGTCCCACTCTCTCTCTGTCCCCCTCTCTCTCTGTCCCCCTCTCTCTCTGTCCCCCTCTCTCTCTGTCCCCCTCTCTCTCTGTCCCCCCCTCTCTCTGTCCCCCCCTCTCTCTGTCCCCCTCTCTCTGTCCCCCTCTCTCTGTCCCCCTCTCTCTGTCCCCCGCTCTCTCTGTGCCCCTCTTTCTGCCCCCTCTTTCTGTCCCCCCTCTTTCTATCCCCCCCTCTTTCTATCCCCCCCTCTCTCTGTCCCCCGCTCTCTCTGTCCCCCTCTCTCTCTGTCCCCCTCTCTCTCTGTCCCCCTCTCTCTCTGTCCCCATCTCTCTCTGTCCCCCCCATCCCCTCTCTCTGTCCCACTCTCTCTCTGTCCCACTCTCTCTCTGTCCCCCTCTCTCTCTGTCCCCCTCTCTCTCTGTCCCCCTCTCTCTCTGTCCCCCTCTCTCTCTGTCCCCCCCTCTCTCTGTCCCCCCCTCTCTCTGTCCCCCTCTCTCTGTCCCCCTCTCTCTGTCCCCCGCTCTCTCTGTGCCCCTCTTTCTGCCCCCTCTTTCTGTCCCCCCTCTTTCTATCCCCCCCTCTTTCTATCCCCCCCTCTCTCTGTCCCCCGCTCTCTCTGTCCCCCTCTCTCTCTGTCCCCCTCTCTCTCTGTCCCCCTCTCTCTCTGTCCCCCTCTCTCTCTGTCCCCCCCTCTCTCTGTCCCCCCCTCTCTCTGTCCCCCCCTCTCTCTGTCCCCCCCTCTCTCTGTCCCCCCCCTCTCTGTCCCCCCCCCTCTCTGTCCCCCCCCCTCTCTGTCCCCCCCCCTCTCTGTCCCCCCCCCTCTCTGTCCCCCCCTCTCTCTGTCCCCCCCTCTCTCTGTCCCCCCCTCTCTCTGTCCCCCTCTCTCTCTGTCCCCCTCTCTCTCTGTCCCCCTCTCTCTCTGTCCCCCTCTCTCTCTGTCCCCCTCTCTCTCTGTCCCCCTCTCTCTCTGTCCCCCTCTCTCTCTGTCCCCCTCTCTCTCTGTCGCCCTCTCTCTCTGTCGCCCTCTCTCTCTGTCGCCCTCTCTCTGTCGCCCGCTCTCTCTGTCGCCCGCTCTCTCTGTGCCCCTCTCTCTCTGTCCCCCTCTCTCTGTCCCCTCTCTCTGTCCCACTCTCTCTGTAGCCATCCCTCTCCCACTCCCTCTCCCCCTCCCTCTCCCCCTCCCTCTCCCCCACTCTGTCCCCCACCCTCTGTGCCCCCACTCTCTGTCCCCCCTCCCTATGACCCCCTCTATCTTCCGCTCTCTCGGTGCCCCCCTCCCTCTGTCCCCCTCTTTCTGCCCCCCCTGTCCCCGTCTCTCTGTCCCCATGTTCTCTCGGTCCCCATCTCTTACTGTCCCCCCTCTCCCTCCACTCTCTGTCCTCTCCCCCTCTGTACCGCATGACGCCATCTGTTCCCCTCTCTCTGACCCTCTCTCTCTCCCCCTCTCTCTCTGTCCCCGCTCTCTGTCCCCCGCTCTCTGTCCCCCGCTCTCTGTCCCCCGCTCTCTGTCCCCCGCTCTCTGTCCCCCGCTCTCTGTCCCCCTCTCTCTGTCCCCCCTCTCTCTGTCCCCCCCTCTTCCCCCCCTCTTCCCCCCCCCCTCTTTCACCCTCTCTCTTTCCCCCTCTCTCTTTCACCCTCTCTCTTTCCCCCTCTCTCTTTCCCCCTCTCTCTTTCCCCCTCTCTCTTTCCCCCTCTCTCTGTCCCCCTCTCTCTGTCCCCCTCTCTCTGTCCCCCTCTCTCTGTCCCCCTCTCTCTGTCCCCCTCTCTCTGTCCCCGTCTCTCTGTCCTCCCTCTGTCTGTCCCCCTCTCTCTGCCCCCCTTTCTCTGACACCCTCTCTTTCCCCCACTCTGTAACCCTCTCTCTGTCCCCCCATCTCTGTCCCCTTCTCTCTGTCCCCTCTCTGTCCCCCTCTCTCTCTGTCCCCCTCTCTTTCTCTGTCCTCCTCTCTCTGTCCTCCTCTCTCTGTTCCCGCTCTCTGCCCCCCTCTCTCTCTCTATCCCCCTCTCTCTCTCTGTCACCCTCTCTCTGCGCCCTCTCACCCACCCGATCTCTGTCCCCCTCTCTCTGCCCCCCTCTCTCTCTCCCACTCTGTACCCCTCTCTCTGTCCCCGACTCTCTGTCCCCCTCTCTCTGTACACCTCTCTCTCAGTCCCCCTCTCTCTCTGCCCCCCCTTCCCCCCTCTCTCTGTCCCCGCCTCTCTCTGTCCCCCTCTCTCTGACCCCCTCTCTCTCTGCCCCCCCCCCCTTCCCCCCTTTCTCTGTCCCCTCCCCCCCTGGCCGCCTCTCTCTCTCTGTCCCCCTCTCTCTCTCTGTCCCCCTCTCTCTCTGTGCCCCCTCTCTCTGTCCCCCTCTCTCTCTGTACCCCCTCTCTCTGTCCCCCCATCTCTGTCCCCTTCTCTCTGTCCCCTCTCTGTCCCCCTCTCTCTCTGTCCCCCTCTCTTTCTCTGTCCCCCTCTCTCTGTCCTCCTCTCTCTGTTCCCGCTCTCTGCCCCCCTCTCTCTCTCTATCCCCCTCTCTCTCTCTGTCACCCTCTCTCTGCGCCCTCTCTCCCACCCGATCTCTGTCCCCCTCTCTCTGTTGCCCTCTCTCTGCCCACTCTCTGTCCCCCTCTCTCTGCCCCCCTCTCTCTCTCCCACTCTGTACCCCTCTCTCTGTCCCCCTCTCTCTGTCCCCCTCTCTCTGTCCCCCTCTCTCTCTGTACCTCCTCTCTCTGTCCCCCTCTCTCTGTCCCCCTCTCTCTGTCCCCCTCTCTCTGTCCCCCTCTCTCTGTCCCCCTCTCTCTGTCCCCCCTCTCTGTCCACCTCTCTCTGTCCTCTCTCTCTCTGTCCCCCCTCTCTCTGTCCCCCTCTCTCTGTCCCCTTCTCTCTCTATCCCTCTCTCTCTCTGATCCCCTCTCTCGTCCCCCTCGCTCTGTACCCCTTCTCTCTGTCCCCCTCGTTCCCCCCTCTCACTTGTTCCCCCCCCTCACTGTCCCATCTGTCCCCCCTCTCTCTGTCCCCCCATCACTGTCCCCTCTCAGTCACCGTCTCTCTGTTCGCCCCCCCCCCGTCCCCCCTCTCTCTGTCCCCCCTTCACTGTCCCCTCTCTTTGTTGGCCTCTCTCGGCCCCTCTCTGTCACCGTCTCTCTGCCCCTTCTCTCTCTGCCCCCCTCTCTCTCTGTCCCCTCTCTCTCTCTCTGTCCCCACTCTTTCTGCCCCCTCTCTCTATCCCCATCTCTCTGTTCCCTCTCTGGTCCCCCCCTCTGCCCCCCCTCTCTGTTCACTTCTCTCTCTGTACCCCCTCTCTCTCTGACCTCCTCTCTCTCTGACCTCCTCTCTCTCTGTCCCCCTCTCTCTCTGTCCCCCTCTCTCTCTGTCCCCCTCTCTCTCTGTCCCCCTCTCTCTCTGTCCCCCTCTCTCTCTGTCCCCCTCTCTCTCTGCCCCCCTCTCTCTCTGCCCCCCTCTCTCTCTGCCCCCCTCTCTCTCTCTGCCCCCCTCTCTCTCTCTGTCCCTCGTCTCTCTCTGCCCCCTCGCTCTGTTCCCCGCTCTCTGTCCTCCCATCTCTACCGCCCTCTCTCTGCCCCCTCTCTGACACTGTCTCTCTGTCCCCCCTCTCTCTGTCCCCGTCTCTCTGCCCCCTCTCTCAGTCCATCCTCTCTGTCCCAAACCTCTGTCCCCCCCCTCTGTAGCCCTCTCTCTGCCCCCTCTCAGTCACCATCTCTCTGTTCACCCCCGTCCACGCCTCTCTGTCGCCCGCTCACTGCCCCCTCTCTGTCACAGTCTCTCTGTCCCCCCTCTCTCTGTCCCCCTCTCTCTGTCCCTCCTCTCTGTCTCCCTCTCTCTGCCCCCTCTCAGTCACCATCTCTTTGTTCCCCCCCGTCCACCCCTCTCTGTCCCCCTCTCTCTCTGTCGGCCTCTCTGTCCCCCTCTCTCTGTCCCCCCTCTCTCTGTACCCCTCTCTCTGTACCCCTCTCTCTGTCCCCCCTCTCTCTGTCCCCCCTCTCTCTGTCCCCCCTCTCTCTGTCCCCCCTCTCTCTGTCCCCCTCTCTCTGTCCCCCTCTCTCTGTCCCCCTCTCTCTGTCCCCCTCTCTCTGTCCCCCTCTCTCTGTCCCCCTCTCTCCCTCCCCCTCTCTCCCTCCCCCTCTCTCTGTCCCCCTCTCTCTGTCCCCCTCTCTCTGTCCCCCCTCTCTCTGTCGCCCTCTCTCTCTGTACCCCCCTCTCTATGCCCCCTCCCAGTCACCATCTCTCTGTCCCCCCTCTCTCTGTCCCCCTCTCTCTGTCCCCCTCTCTCTGTCCCCCTCTCTCTGTCCCCCTCTCTCTGTCCCCCCCCCTCTGCCCCCCTCTCTCTGTCCTCCTCTCTCTGTCCCCCTCTCTCTGTTGCCATATCTGTCACCGTCTCTCTGTCCCCCACTCTCTGTCCCCCTTCTCTCTGACCCCCTCTATCTCCCTCACTATCTGTGGCCCTCTCTCTGTCCCCCTCTCTCTCTGTCCCCCTCTCTCTCTGTCCCCCTCTCTCTCTGTCCCCCTCTCTCTCTGTCCCCCTCTCTCTCTGTCCCCATCTCTCTCTGTCCCACCCACTCTGTCCCCCTCTCTCTGTCCCCCCTCTCTGTCCCCCCTCTCTGTCCCCCTCTCTCTATGTCCCTCTCTCTCTGTGCCTCTCTCTCTGTCCTCCTCTCTGTCCCTCTCTCTCTGTTTCCCTCTCTGTCCCCCATTTCTCTGCCCCCCTCTCTCTCCCACCTGCCTCTCTCTGTCCTCCTCTCTCTGTTCCCACTCCCTCTGACCCCCTCTATCTTCCCCACTCTCTGTGCCCCACTCTCTGTCCCGCGCTCTCTGTCCCACGCTCTCTGTCCACCACTCTCTGTCCACCACTCTCTGTCCCCCAGCTCTCTGTCTCCTCCGCTCTCTGTCCCCTCTCTCTCTCTCTTTCCCGCCCTCTCTCTGTCCCCCCTCTCTTTCTCCCTCTCTCTCTTTCTCCCTCTCTCTCTTTCTCCCTCTCTCTCTGTCCCGCTCTCTCTCTGTCCCGCTCTCTCTCTGTCCCGCTCTCTCTCTGTCCCGCTCTCTCTCTGTCCCCCTCTCTCTGTCCCCCTCGCTCTCTGTCCCCCCTCTCTGTCCCCCTCTCTCTCTGTCCCCCTCTCTCTATCCCCCTCTCTCTCTGCCCCCTCTCTCTATTTCCCCCCACTCTCTGTCCCCCAGCTGTCTGTCTCCCCCTCTCTCTGTCCCCCTCTCTCTCTCTGTCCCCCTCTCTCTCTGTCCCCCTCTCTCTCTGTCCCCTCTCTCTCTGTATCCCCTCTCTCTGCCCCCTCTCTCTGCCCCCTCTCTCTGTCCCCCCCTCTCTCTGTCCCCCCCTCTCTCTGTCCCCCTCTCTCTCTGTCCCCCTCTCTCTCTGTTCCCCTCTCTCTCTGTTCCCCTCTCTCTCTGTTCCCCTCTCTCTCTGTCCCCTCTCTCTCTGTCCCCCTCTCTCTCTCTGTCCCCCCTCTCTCTGTCCCCCCCTCTCTGTCCCCCTCTCTCTCTGTCCCCCTCTCTCTGTCCCCCCCTCTCTGTCCCCCTCTCTCTGTCCCTCCTCTCTCTGTCCCTCCTCTCTCTGTCCCTCCTCTCTCTGTCCCCCCTCTCTCTGTCCCCCCTCTCTCTGTCCCCCCCTCTCTCTGTCCCCCCCTCTCTCTGTCCTCCTCTCTCTCTGTCCTCCTCTCTCTCTGTCCTCCTCTCTCTCTGTCCCCCTCTCTCTCTGTCCCCCTCTCTCTCTGTCCCCCTCTCTCTCTGTCCCCCTCTCTCTCTGTCCCCCTCTCTCTCTGTCCCCCTCTCTCTCTGTCCCCCTCTCTCTGTCCCCTCTCTCTGTCCCCTATTCTCTGTCCCCTATCTCTCTGTCCCCCCCCTCTGTCCCCCCCCTCTGTCCCCCCCCTCTGTCCCCCCCCTCTGTCCCCCCCCTCTGTCCCCCTCTCTCTGTCCCCCCTCTCTCTGTCCCCCCTCTCTCTGTCCCCCCTCTTTCTGTCCCCCCTCTCTCTGTCCCCCCTCTCTCTGTCCCCCCTCTCTCTGTCCCCCCTCTCTCTGCCCCCCCCTCTCTCTGCCCCCCCCTCTCTCTGCCCCCCCCTCTCTCTGTCCCCCTCTCTCTCTGTCCCCCTCTCTCTCTGTCCCCCCCTCTCTCTGTCCCCCCCTCTCTCTGTCCCCCCCTCTCTCTGTCCCCCCCTCTCTCTGTCCCCCCCTCTCTCTGTCCCCCCCTCTCTCTGTCCCCCCTCTCTCTGTCCCCCCTCTCTCTGTCCCCCCCTCTCTCTGTCCCCCCCTCTCTCTGTCCCCCTCTCTCTGTCCCCCTCTCTCTGTCCCCCTCTCTCTGTCCCCTCTCACTGTCCCCTCTCTCACTGTCCCCCCTATCTCTGCCCCCTCTCTCTGTCCCCCTCTCTCTGTCCCCCTCTCTCTGTTCCCCTCTCTCTCTGTTCCCCTCTCTCTCTGTTCCCCTCTCTCTCTGTCCCCCTCTCTCTCTGTCCCCCTCTCTCTCTGTCCCCCTCTCTCTCTGTCCTTCCTCTCTCTCTGTCCTTCCTCTCTCCGTCCCCCTCTCTCTCTGTCCTTCCTCTCTCCGTCCTTCCTCTCTCTGTCCCCCTCTCTCTGTCCCCCTCTCTCTGTCCCCCTCTCTCTGTCCCCCTCTCTCTGTCCCCCTCTCTCTGTCACTCCTCTCTCTCTGTACCCCCTCTCTCTGTCCCCCTCTCTCTGTCCCCCTCTCTCTGTCCCCCTCTCTCCCTGTCCCCCTCTCTCTCTGTCCCCCTCTCTGTCCTTCCTCTCTCTGTCCTTCCTCTCTCTGTCCCCCTCTCTCTGTCCCCCCCTCTCTCTGTCCCCCTCTCTCTGTCCCCCTCTCTCTGTCCCCCTCTCTCCCTGTCCCCCTCTCTCTCTGTCCCCCTCTCTGTCCTTCCTCTCTCTGTCCTTCCTCTCTCTGTCCTTCCTCTCTCTGTCCCCCTCTCTCTGTCCCCCCCTCTCTCTGTCCCCCTCTCTCTGTCCCCCTCTCTCTGTCCCCCTCTCTCTGTCCCCCTCTCTCTGTCCCCCTCTCTCTGTCCCTCCTCTCTCTGTCCCTCCTCTCTCTGTCCCCTCCTCTCTCTGTCCCCTCCTCTCTCTGTCCCCTCCTCTCTCTGTCCCCTCCTCTCTCTGTCCCCCCCTCTCTCTGTCCCCCCCTCTCTCTGTCCCCCCCTCTCTCTGTCCCCCCCTCTCTCTGTCCCCCCCTCTCTCTGTCCCCCCCTCTCTCTGTCCCCCCCTCTCTCTGTCCCTCTCTCTCTCTGTCCCTCTCTCTCTCTGTCCCCCTCTCTCTCTGTCCTCCCTCTCTCTGTCCCTCCTCTCTCTGCCCCCACTCTGTCACCATCTCTCTGTCCCCTCTCCCTCTGTTACCTCTCGTTCTGTCCCCCTCTCTCTGCACCCCCACTCTGGTCACCCCCCTCCCCCCTCTGTCCTCTATCTCTCTGTCCCCCTCTCTCTGTCCCCCTCTCTCTCTCTCCCTCTCTCTCTGACCCCCTCTCTCTGCCCCCTCGCTCTGTTCCCCGCTCTCTGTTCCCCCATCTCTATCGCCCTCTCTCTGTCACCCCTCGTCACCGTCTCTCTGCCCCCTCTCAGTCACCGTCTCTCTGATCCCACCCCCCGTCCACCCCTCTCTGTCGCCCGCTCACTGTCCCCTCTCTGTCACAGTTTCTCTGTCCCCCCTCTCTCTGTCCCCCTCGTCCCCCCCTCTCTCTGTCCCCCCCCCTCACTGTCCCCTCTCAGTCACCGACCCTCTGTTCGCCCCCCCGTCCCTCCTCTCTCTGTCCCCCCTTCACTGTCCCCTCTCTTTGTTGGCCTCTCTCTGCCCCGTCTCTGTCACCGCCTCTCTGCCCCTTCTCTCTCTGCCCCCCCCCCTCTTTCTGCCCCCCTCTCTCTGTCCCCCTCTCTCTGTTCCCTCTCGGGTCCCCCCCTCTGCCCCCCTCTCTGTTCCCCTCTCTCTCTGTACGCCCTCTCTCTAAGACCCCTCTCTCTATGACCCCTCTCTCTATGACCCCTCTCTCTCTGACCACCTATCTCTCTGACCACCTATCTCTCTGACCCCCCCTCTCTCTGACCCCCCCTCTCTCTGACCCCCCCTCTCTCTGACCCCCCCTCTCTCTGACCCCCCCTCTCTCTGACCCCCCCTCTCTCTGACCCCCCTTCTCTCTGTCCCCCCCTCTCTGTCTCCCTCTCTCTGCCCCCTCTCTCTGTCACCGTCTCTCTATCCCCCCTTCTCTCTGTCCCACCTTTCTCTGTTCCCCCTCTCTTTGTCCCTCCCTCTCTCAGTCCCCCTCTCTCTCTGTCCCCCTCTCTCTGTTGCTTCTTTCTGCCCCCTCTCTGTCTGTCCCCCTCTCTCTCTGACCCCCTCTATCTCCCCCGCTCTCTGTCCCCCTCCTCTCTGTTGCCCTCTCTCGCTGTCGCCCCTCTCTCTGTCCCACTCTCTCTGTCCCACTCTCTCTGCCCCCCAGACCCCTCTCTCTGTCCCCTCTCCCTCTGTTCCCCTCTCTCTATCCCCCTTTCTCTGTCCCCTCTCTCTCTCCCCTGCTCTTTGACCCCCCCTCTGTCTCCATCTCTCCATCTGTCCCCTCTCTCTGTCCCCCTCTCTCTATCCCCATCTCACTGTCCCCTCTCTCTCTCTCCCGCTCTCTGACACCCTCTCTGTCATCCTCTCTCTCTGCCCCCTCTCTCTCTGCCCCCTCTCTCTCTGCCCCCTCTCTCTCTGCCCCCTCTCTCTCTGCCCCCTCTCTCTCTGCCCCCTCTCTCTCTGCCCCCTCTCTCTCTGCCCCCCTCTCTCTCTGCCCCCCTCTCTCTGACCCCCGTCCCCCTCTCTCTGTGTCCTCTCTCTCTCCCCGCTCTCTGACCCCCTCTCTGTCGCCCGCTCTCTCTCTGCCCCCCTCTCTCTCTGTCCCCCCCTCTCTCTGTCCCCCCCTCTCTGTTCTCCCCCTCTGCCCCCCCCTCTCTCTGTCCCCCTCTCTCTGTCCCCCTCTCTCTGTCCCCCTCTCTCTGTCCCCCTCTCTCTGTCTCCCCCTCTCTCTGTCTCCCCCTCTCTCTGTCTCCCCCTCTCTCTGTCTCCCCCTCTCTCTGTCTCCCCCTCTCTCTGTCTCCCCCTCTCTCTGTCTCCCCCTCTCTCTGTCTCCCCCTCTCTCTGTCCCCCCTCTCTCTGTCCCCCCTCTCTCTGTCCCCCGCTCTCTCTGTCCCCCTCTCTCTGTCCCCTCTATCTCTCCCTGTCTCTCTGCCCTCTCTCTGTCCCCCACTCTCTCCATCCCCCCACTCTCTGTACCCCTCTCTCTGTCCCCACTCTCTGATCCCCTCTATCTCCCCAACTCCCTGTCACCCTCTCTCTGCCCCTCTCTCTTTCCCCTCTCTCTCTGCCCCCCTCTGTCTGTCCTCCTCTCTCTGTTCCTCTCTCCCTGCCCCCTCACTCTGTCCCCATCTGTCTGCCCCTCACTGTCTGCCCCCATCGCTCTCTGTCCCTCTGTCTCTATCTCCCCCACTCTCTGTTCCCCCTCTCTCTCTCTGTCCCTCTCTCTCTGCCCCCCTGTCTCTGGCCTCCTCTCTCTTTGGCCCCCTCTCTCTCTGGCCCCCTCTCTCTGTCGCCTCTTTCTGCCCCCTCTCTCTGTCCCCCCCTCTCTCTGTCCCCCTCTCTCTCTATCCCCCCCTCGCTCTGTCCCCCTCTCTCTGCCCCCTCTCTCTGTACCCCTCTCTCTGCCCCCTTTCTCTGACCCCCTCTCTCTGTCGACTGTTTCTGCCCCCTCTCTCTCTGCCCCCCTCTCTCTGTCCCCCTCTCTCTGTCTCCTCTATCTCTCCCTCTCTCGCTCTGCCCCCTCTCTGTACCCCTCTCTCTCTCTGTCCCCCACTCTCTCCATCCACCCACTCTCTGTCCCCTCTCTCTGACACCCCCTCTCTGACCCCCTCCCGTCTCCCTTACTCTGTACCCCTCTCTCTGTTCTCACTCTCTGACCCACTCTATCTCCCCAACTCTCTGTCACCCTCTCTCTGCCCCTCTCTCTTTCCCCTCTCTCTCTGCCCGCCTCTCTCTGCCCGCCTCTCTCTGCCCCCTCTCTCTGTCCCTCTCTCCCTGCCCCCCTCACTCTGTCCCCCTCTGTCTGCCCCTATCCCTCTCTGCCCCCCTCTCTCTCTGCCCCCCTCTCTCTCTGTCCCCCTTTCTCTCTGTCTCCCTCTCTCTGTCCCCCTCTCTCTGTGAATCCCTCTCTCTGCCCCCCTCTCTCTGTCCCACCCTCTCTCTGTCCCCCCCTCTCTCTGTCCCCCCCTCTCTCTGTCCCCCCCTCTCTCTGTCCCCCCCTCTCTCTGTCCCCCCCTCTCTCTGTCCCCCTCTCTCTGTCCCCCTCTCTCTGCCCCCTTCTCTCTCTGTCCCCCTCTCACTCACTGACCCCCGCTCTCTCTGACCCCCTCTATCTCCCCCACTCTCTGTCCCCCTCTCTCTGTCGCCGTCTCTCTGTCCCCCTCTCTCTCTGTCCCCCTCTCTCTCTGTCCCCCTCTCTCTCTGTCCCCCTCTCTCTCTGTCCCCTCTCTCTCTGTCCCCTCTCTCTCTGTCCCCTCTCTCTCTGTCCCCTCTCTCTCTGTCCCCCTCTATCTGTCCCCTCTCTCTCCCACGCTCTCTGACCCCCTCTCTCCCCCGCTCTCTGACCCCCTCTCTGTTCCCCTTCTCTGCCCCCGCTCTCTCTGCCCCCCGACCCCTCTCTCTGTCCCCCTCTCTCTGTCCCCCTCTCTCTGTCCCCCTCTCTCTGTCCCCCTCTCTCTGTCCCCCTCTCTCTGTCCCCCTCTCTCTGTCCCCCTCTCTCTGTCCCCCTCTCTCTGTTCCCCCTCTCTCTGTTCCCCCTCTCTCTGTTCCCCCTCTCTCTGTCACCCTCTCTCTCTGCCCCCTCTCTCTCTGCCCCTCTCTCTCTGCCCCCCCTATCTCTGTCCCCCTCTCTCTATCCCCCTCTCACTGACCCCCTCTCTCTCTCCCGCTCTCTGAACCCCTCTCTCTCACTCTTTCTCTCTGCCCCCTCTCTCTGCCCCCCCTCTCTCTGCCCCCTCTCTGTCCCCCCACTCTCTGTCCCCCCACTCTCTGTCCCCCTCTCTCTGATCCCCTCTCTCACCCCCTCTCTCTGTTCCCCCTCTCTCTGTCCCGCTCTCTCTGTCCCCCACTCTCTCTCTGACCAGCTCTATCTCCCCCACACTCTGTCCCCTGCTCTCTGTCGCCCTCTCTCTGTCCCCCTCTCTCTCTGACCCCCTCTATCGCCCCGGTCTCTGCCCCCCCTCTCTCTGTTGCCCTCTCTCGCTGTCGCCCTCTCTCTGTCGCCCTCTCTCTGACCCCCATTCTCACACCAGCCTCTCCCTGTACCACCTCACTGTCCCCCTCTCTCTCTGCCCCTTCTCTCTGCCCCCCTCTGTCTGAACCCCGTCCCCGTCTCTGTCCCCCTCTCTCTCTGTCCCCCTCTCTCTTTTCCCCTCACCCTGTTCTCCTCTCTCTGTCCCCCCCACTCTGTCCCCCCCACTCTGTCCCCCCTCACTCTGTCGCCCTCTCTCTCTGTCCCCTTCTCTCTGTCTCCCTCTCTCTATCCCCCTCTCTCTGTCCCCTCTCTTTCTCCCCCGCTCTTTGACCCCCTCTCTGTCGCCCTCTCTCTCTGCCCCCTCTCTCACTGCCCCCTCTCTCACTGCCCCCTCTCTCTGTCCCCCTCTCACAGTCCCCTCTCTTTCCCGTTCTCTGACCACCTCTCTGTCACCACCTCTCTCTGCCCCCTATCTCTCTGCCCTCTCTCTCTGCCCCCTCTCTCTGTCCCCCTCTCTCTGTCGCCACTCTCTCTCCCCCGCTCTCTGACACCCTCTCTGTTGCCCTCTTTCTGCCCCCTATCTCTCTGCCCCCTTCTCTGTCCCCCCTCTCTCTGTCCCCTTTCTCTCTGTCCCCCTCTCTCTATCCCCTTCTCACTGTCCCCTCTCTCTCTTCCGCTCTCTGCCCCCTCTCTCTGTCCTCCTCTCTCTGTACCCCCTCTCTCTGTTCCCCCCTCTCTCTGTTCCCCCCTCTCTATCCTCCTCTCTCTGTACCCCCTCTCTCTGTACCCCCTTCTCTCTGTACCCCCCTCTCTCTGTACCCCCCTCTCTCTGTACCCCCCTCTCTCTGTACCCCCCTCTCTCTGTTCTCCCTCTCTCTGTCCCCCTCTCTCTGTCCCCCTCTCTCTGTCCTCCTCTCTCTGCCCCCCTCTCTCTGTTGCCATATCTGTCACCGTCTCTCTGTCCCCCACTCACTGCCCCCCTTCTCTCTGACCCCCTCTATCTCCCTCACTCTCTGTGGCCGTCTCTCTGTCGCCAACTCTCTGCCCCCCTCTCCCTCCCCGCCTCTCTCTGTCCCCTCTCTGTCCCCCTCTCTCTCTGTCCCCCTCTCTCTCTGTCCCCCTCTCTCTCTGTCCCACACACTCTGTCCCCCTCTCTCTGTCCCCCTCTCTCTGTCCCCCCCCTCTCTCTGTCCCCCTCTCTCTCTGTCCCCCTCTCTCTCTGTCCCCCTCTCTCTCTGTCCCCCTCTCTCTCTGTCCCCCTCTCTCTCTGTCCCCCTCTCTCTCTGTCCCTCTCTCTCTGTCCCCCTCTCTGTCCCCCATTTCTCTGTCCCCCTCTCTCTCCCACCTGCCTCTCTCTGTCCCCCTCTCTCTGTTGCCCTCTCTCGCTGTCGCCCTCTCTCTGTCGCCCTCTCTCTGACCCCCTCTCTCACACCCGCCTCTCCCTGTACCACCTCACTGTCCCCCTCTCTCGCTGTCGCCCCTCTCTCTGTCCCACTCTCTCTGTCCCACTCTCTCTGCCCCCCCCGAACCCTCTCTCTGTCCCTTCTCTCTCTCTGTCCCCTCTCTCTCTCCTCCGCTCTTTGACCCCCTCTCTGTCCCCCTCTCTCTCTCTCCCCTCTCACTCTGCCCCCCTCTGTCTGAACCCCGTCCCCGTCTCTGTCCCCCTCTCTCTCTGTCCCCCTCTCTCTGTCCCCCTCTCTCTGTCCCCCTCTCTCTATCCCCCTCTCTCTGTCCCCCTCTCTCTGTCCCCCTCTCTCTGTTCTCCCTCACTCTGTCCCCCCTCACTCTGTCCCCCCTCACTCTGTCCCCCCTCACTCTGTCACCCCTCACTCTGTCACCCCTCACTCTGTACCCCCTCACTCTGTACCCCCTCACTCTGTCCCCTTCTCTCTGTCTCCCTCTCTCTGTCCCCCTCTCTCTGTTCCCCTCTCTCTGTTCCCCTCTCTCTGTCCCCTTCTCTCTGTCCCCTCTCTTTTCCCCCTGCTCTTTGACCCCCTCTCTGTCGCCCTCTCTCTCTGCCCCCTCCTCACTGCCCCCTCTCTCTGTCCCCCTCTCACAGTCTCCTCTCTTACCACCTCTCTGTCACCCCCTCTCTCTACCCACTCTCTCTCTGCCCCCCTCTCTCTGTCCCCCCTCTCTCTGTCCCCCTCTCTCTCTCTGTCCCCCTCTCTCTATCCCCTTCTCACTGTCCCCTGTCTCTCTCCCGCTCTCTGTCCCCCTCTCTCTGTCCTCCTCTCTCTGTACCCCCTCTCTCTGTCCCCCCTCTCTCTGTTCCCCACTCTCTCTATTCCCCTTCTCTTTGTCCCCCCTCTCTCTGCCCGCCTTCTCTCTGTTCCCCCTCTCTCTGTTCCCCCTCTCTCTGTTCCCCCTCTCTCTGTTCCCCCTCTCTCTGTTCCCCCTCTCTCTGTCCCCCCTCTCTCTGTCCCCCCTCTCTCTGTCCCCCCTCTCTCTGTCCCCCCTCTCTCTGTCCCCCCTCTCTCTGTCCCCCCTCTCTCTGTCCCCCTCTCTCTGTCCCCCCTCTCTCTGTCCCCCCTCTCTCTGTCCCCCTCTCTCTGTCCCCTCCTCTCTGTCCCCACTCTCTCTGTCCCCCTCTCTCTGTGTACTCTCTCTCTCCCCGCTCTCTGACCCCTCTCTGTCGCCCGCTCTCTCTGTCGCCCCTCTCTCGGTTGCCGTCTCTCTGTCCCTCTCTCTCTCTGTCCCTCTCTCTCTCTGTCCCTCTCTCTCTGTCCCCCTCTCTGTTCTCCTCTCTCTGCCCCCCTTTCTCTGACACCCTCTCTTTCCCCCACTCTGTAACCCTTTCTCTGTCCCCACTCCCTCTGACCCCCTCTATCTTCCCCACTCTCTGTGCCCCACTCTCTGTCCCGCGCGCTCTGTCCCTCGCTCTCTGTCCCCCACTCTCTGTCACCCTCTCTCTGTCCCCCAGCTCTCTGTCTCCCCCTCTCTCTGTCCCCTCTCTCTCTCTCTTTCCCGCCCTTTCTCTGTCCCCCCTCTCTTTCCCCCTCTCTCTCCGACCCGCTCTCTCTGTCCCCCTCTCTCTGTCCCTCTCGCTCTCTGTCCCCCTCTCTCTTTGTCCCCCCCTCTCTCTTTGTCCCCCCCTCTCTCTTTGTCCCCCTCTCTCTCTCTGTCCCCCTCTCTCTGCCCCCTCTCTCTGTCCCGGTCTATGTCCCCCTCTCTCTGTTGCCCTCTCTCTGCCCCCTCACTCTCTCCCACTCAGTACCCCCTCTCTCAGTCCCCCTCTCTCTGCCCCCCTCTCTCTCTCTGTCCCCCTCTCTCTGTCCCCTCCTCTCTGTCCCCCCTCTCTCTGCCCCCCTCTGTCTGTCCCTCTCTCTGTCCCTCCTCTCTCTGTCCCTCTCTCTCTGTCCCTCTCTCTCTGACCCTCTCTCTCTGTCCCCCTCTCTCTCTGTCCCCCTCTCTCTCTGTCCCCCCGCTCTGTCCCCCCTCTCTCTGTCCCCCTCTCTCTGTCCTCCTCTCTCTGCCCCCCTCTCTCTGTTGCCATATCTGTCACCGTCTCTCTGTCCCCCACTCACTGCCCCCCTTCTCTCTGACCCCCTCTATCTCCCTCAATCTCTGTGGCCCTCTCTCTGTCGCCAACTCTCTGCCCCCCTCTCCCTCCCCGCCTCTCTCTGTCCCCTCTCTGTCCCCCTCTCTCTCTGTCCCCCTCTCTCTCTGTCCCCATCTCTCTCTGTCCCCATCTCTCTCTGTCCCCATCTCTCTCTGTCCCCATCTCTCTCTGTCCCCCTCTCTCTGTCCCCCTCTCTCTGTCCCCCTCTCTCTGTCCCACCCACTCTGTCCCACCCACTCTGTCCCACCCACTCTGTCCCCCCCACTCTGTCCCCCCCTCTCTCTGTCCCCCCCACTCTGTCCCCCCCTCTCTCTGTCCCCCCCTCTCTCTGTCGCTCTCTCTCTGTCCCTCTCTCTCTGTCCCCCACTCTGTCCCTCTCTCTCTGTCCCCCTCTCTGTCCCCCATTTCTCTGTCCCCCTCTCTCTCCCACCTGCCTCTCTCTGTCCTCCTCTCTCTGTCCCCACTCCCTCTGACCCCCTCTATCTTCCCCACTCTCTGTGCCCCACTCTCTGTGCCCCACTCTCTGTGCCCCACTCTCTGTCCCGCGCTCTCTGTCCCGCGCTCTCTGTCCCGCGCTCTCTGTCCCGCGCTCTCTGTCCCGCACTCTCTGTCCCTCGCTCTCTGCCCCCTCTCTCTGCCCCCTCTCTCTATCCCCCTCTCACTGCCCCCCCTCTCTCTCTCCCGCTCTCTAACCCCCTCTCTCTCCCCCACTCTGTACCCCTCTCTCTGTCTCCCTCTCTCTGCCCCCCCTCTCTGTCACCGTCTTTCTATCCCCCCTTCTCTCTGTTCCCCCTTCTCTCTGTTCCCCCTTCTCTCTGTTCCCCCTTTCTCTGTTCCCCCTTTCTCTGTTCCCCCTTTCTCTGTTCCCCCTTTCTCTGTTCCCCCTCTCTCTGTTCCCCCTCTCTCTGTTCCCCCTCTCTCTGCCCCCCTCTCTCTGCCCCCCTCTCTCTGCCCCCCTCTCTCTGTTCCCCCTCTCTCTGTTCCCCCTCTCTCTGTTCCCCCTCTCTCTGCCCCCCTCTCTCTGCCCCTCCTCTCTGTCCCCCCTCTCTCTGTCCCCCTCTCTCTCCCCGCTCTCTGACCCCTCTCTGTCGCCCGCTCTCTCTGTCGCCCCTCTCTCGATTGCCGTCTCTCTGTCCCCCTCTCTCTCTGTCCCCCTCTCTCTCTGTCCCTCTCTCTCTCTGTCCCTCTCTCTCTCTGTCCCCCTCTCTGTCCTCCTCTCTCTGCCCCCCTTTCTCTGACACCCTCTCTTTCCCCCACTCTGTAACCCTTTCTCTGACTCCACTCCCTCTGACCCCCTCTATCTTCCCCACTCTCTGTGCCCCACTCTCTGTCCCGCGCGCTCTGTCCCGCGCGCTCTGTCCCTCGCTCTCTGTCCCTCGCTCTCTGTCCCTCGCTCTCTGTCCCCCACTCTCGGTCACCCTCTCTCTGTCCCCCAGCTCTCTGTCTCCCCCACTCTCTGTCCCCTCTCTCTCTCTCTTTCCCGCCCTTTCTCTGTCCCCCCTCTCTTTCCCCCTCTCTCTCCGACCCGCTCTCTGTCCCCCTCTCTCTGTCCCTCTCGCTCTCTGTCCCCCCTCTCTGTCCCCCTCTCTCTCTGTCCCCCTCTCTCTCTGTCCCCCTCTCTCTGCCCCCTCTCTCTGTCCCGGTCTATGTCCCCCTCTCTCTGTTGCCCTCTCTCTGCCCACTCTCTGTCCCCCTCTCTCTGCCCCCTCACTCTCTCCCACTCAGTACCCCTCTCTCTGTCCCCCTCTCTCTGCCCCCTCTCTCTCTGCCCCCTCTCTCTCTGTCCCCCTCTCTCTGTCCCCCTCTCTCTGCCCCCCCTCTCTCTGTCCCCCTCTCTGTCTGTCCCCCTCTCTGTCTGTCCCCCTCTCTGTCTGTCCCCCTCTCTGTCTGTCCCCCTCTCTGTCCCTCTCTCTCTGTCCCCCCTCTCTCTCTGTCCCCCCTCTCTCTCTGTCCCCCCTCTCTCTCTGTCCCCCCTCTCTCTCTGTCCCCCCTCTCTCTCTGTCCCCCTCTCTCTCTGTCCCCCCTCTCTCTGTGTACTCTCTCTCTCCCCGCTCTCTGACCCCCTCTCTGTCGCCCGCTGTCTCTGTCGCCCCTCTCTCTTTTGCCGTCTCTCTGTCCCCCTCTCTCTGCCCCCTCTCTCTCTCTGCCCCCTCTCTCTCTGCCCCCGCTCTCTCTGCCCCCCGACCCCTCTCTCTGTCCCCCTCTCTCTGTCCCCCTCTCTCTGTTTCCCTCTCTCTGTTTCCCTCTCTCTGTTTCCCTCTCTCTGTTTCCCTCTCTCTGTTTCCCTCTCTCTGTTTCCCTCTCTCTGTTCTCCTCTCTCTGTCCCCCTCTCTATGCCCCCTCCCAGTCCCCCTCGCTCTGTCCCCCTCGCTCTGTCCCCCTCGCTCTGTCCCCCTCGCTCTGTCCCCCTCGCTCTGTCCCCCTCGCTCTGTCCCCCTCGCTCTGTCCCCCTCGCTCTGTCCCCCTCGCTCTGTCCCCCTCGCTCTCTCCCCCTCGCTCTGTCCCCCTCGCTCTCTCCCCCTCGCTCTGTCCCCCTCGCTCTCTCCCCCTCGCTCTCTCCCCCTCGCTCTCTCCCCCTCGCTCTCTCCCCCTCGCTCTCTCCCCCTCGCTCTCTCCCCCTCGCTCTCTCCCCCTCGCTCTCTCCCCCTCGCTCTCTCCCCCTCTCTCTGTCCTCCTCTCTCTGTCCCCCCACTCTGCCCCCCCGTCCCCCTCTCTCTGTCCCCCTCTCTCTGTCGCCAACTCTCTGCCCCCCTCTCCCTTCCCGCCTCTCTCTCTGTCCCCCTCTTTCTCTGTCCCCCTCTTTCTCTGTCCCCATCTCTCTCTGTCCACCTCTCTCTCTGTCCCACCCACTCTGTCCCCCTCTCTCTGTCCCCCTCTCTCTGTCCCCCTCTCTCTGTCCCCCTCTCTCTGTCCCCCTCTCTCTGTCCCCCTCTCTCTCTGTCCCCCTCTCTCTCTGTCCCACCCACTCTGTAACCCTCTCTCTGTCCCCCCTCTCTGTCCCCCTCTCTCTCTGTCCCCCTCTCTCTCTGTCCCTCTCTCTCTCTGTCCCTCTCTCTCTGTCCCCCTTTCTCTGACACCCTCTCTTTCCCCCACTCTGTAACCATTTCTCTGTCCCCACTCCCTCTGACCCCCTCTATCTTCCCCACTCTCTGTCCCCCGCTCTCTGTCCCCCGCTCTCTGTCCCCCGCTCTCTGTCCCCCGCTCTCTGTCCCCCGCTCTCTGTCCCCCGCTCTCTGTCCCCCGCTCTCTGTCCCCCGCTCTCTGTCCCCCTCTCTCTGTCCCGCGCTCTCTGTCCCGCGCTCTCTGTCCCTCGCTCTCTCTGTCCCCCTCGCTCTCTGTCCCCTCTCTCTGTCCCCCAGCTCTCTGACTCCCCCTCTCTCTGTCCCCTCTCTCTCTCTTTCCCGCCCTCTCTCTGTCCCCCATCTCTTTCCCCTCTATCTCTGTCCCGCTCTCTCTCTGTCCCCCTCTCTCTGTCCCCCTCGCTCTCTGTCCCCCCTCTCTGTCCCCCTCTCTCTCTCAGTCCCCTCTCTCTCTATCCCCCTCCCTCTCTGCCCCCTCTCGCTATTTCCCCCCTCTCTCTCTGTCCCCCAGCTGTCTGTCTCCCCCGCTCGCTGTCCCCTCTCTCTCTCTCTCTTTCCCGCCCTTTCTCTGCCCCCCCTCTCTTTCCCCCTCTCTCTCTGTCCCGCGCTCTCTCTGTCCCCCTCTCTCTGTCCCCCTCGCTCTCTGTCCCCCCTCTCTGTCCCCCTCTCTCTCTGTCCCCCTCTCTCTCTGTCCCCCCCTCTCTCTCTGTCCCCCTCTCTCTGCCCCCTCTCTCTGCCCCGGTCTCTGTCCCCCTCTCTCTGTTGCCCTCTCTCTGCCCACTCTCTGTCCCCCTCTCTCTGCCCCCTCACTCTCTCCCACTCTGTACCCCTCTCTCTGTCCCCCACTCTCTGTCCCCCTCTCTCTGCCCCCCTCTCTCTCTGTCCCCCCCTCTCTGTCCCCCCCTCTCTCTGTCCCCCCTCTCTCTGTCCCCCCTCTCTCTGTCCCCCCTCTCTCTGTCCCCCCTCTCTCTGTCCCCCTCTCTCTGTCCCCCCTCTCTCTGTCCCCCTCCCTCTGTCCCCCTCTCTCTGTTACCCTCTCTCTCTGTTACCCTCTCTCTCTGTTACCCTCTCTCTCTGTTACCCTCTCTCTGTCCCTCCTCTCTCTGTCCCTCTCTCTGCCCCCTCTCTCTGCCCCGGTCTCTGTCCCCCTCTCTCTGTTGCCCTCTCTCTGCCCACTCTCTGTCCCCCTCTCTCTGCCCCCTCACTCTCTCCCACTCTGTACCCCTCTCTCTGTCCCCCTCTCTCTGCCCCCCTCTCTCTCTGTCCCCCTCTCTCTGTCCCCCCCTCTCTCTGTCCCCCTCTCTCTGTCCCCCCCTCTCTCTGTCCCCCCTCTCTCTGTCCCCCCTCTCTCTGTCCCCCCTCTCTCTGTCCCCCCTCTCTCTGTCCCCCCTCTCTCTGTCCCCCCTCTCTCTGTCCCCCTCCCTCTGTCCCCCTCTCGCTGTTACCCTCTCTCTCTGTTACCCTCTCTCTCTGTTACCCTCTCTCTGTCCCTCTCTCTCTGTCCCGCTCTCTCTGTCCCGCTCTCTCTGTCCCGCTCTCTCTGTCCCGCTCTCTCTGTCCCCCTCTCTCTGTCCCCCTCTCTCTGCCCCCCTCTCTCTCTGTCCCCCCCTCTCTCTGTCCCCCCCTCTCTGTCCCCCCCTCTCTCTGTCCCCCCCTCTCTCTGTCCCCCCTCTCTCTGTCCCCCCTCTCTCTGTCCCCCCTCTCTCTGTCCCCCCTCTCTCTGTCCCCCCTCTCTCTTTCCCCCCTCTCTCTGTCCCCCCTCTCTCTGTCCCCCTCCCTCTGTCCCCCTCTCGCTGTTACCCTCTCTCTCTGTTACCCTCTCTCTGTCCCTCTCTCTCTGTCCCGCTCTCTCTGTCCCGCTCTCTCTGTCCCGCTCTCTCTGTCCCCCTCTCTCTGTCCCCCTCTCTCTGTCCCCCTCTCTCTGTCCCCCTCTCTCTGTCCCCCCCTCTCTCTGTCCCCCCCTCTCTCTGTCCCCCCCTCTCTCTGTCCCTCCTCTCTCTGTCCCCCTCTCTCTGTCCCCCTCTCTCTGTCCCCCTCTCTCTGTCCCCCTCTCTCTGACCCCCTCTCTCTGACCCCCTCTCTCTGACCCCCTCTCTCTGACCCCCTCTCTCTGACCCCCTCTCTCTGACCCCCTCTCTCTGTCCCCCTCTCTCTGACCCCACTCTCTCTGTTCCCCTCTCTCTCTGTCCCCCTCTCTCTCTGTCCCCCCCTCTCTGTCCCCTCTCTCTGTCCCCTCTCTCTGTACCCCCTCTCTCTGTCGCCCACTCTCTGTCCCTCCTCTCTCTGTCCCCTCTCTCTGTCCCCCTCTCTCTGTCCCCCTCTCTCTCTCTGTCACCCTCTCGCTGCCCCCTCTCTCTGCCCCCCTCTCTCTGTTGCCCTCTCTCTACCCACTCTCTGTCCCCCTCTCTCTGCCCCCTCACTCTCTCCCACTCTGTACCCCTCTCTCTGTCCCCCTCTCTCTGTCCCCCTCTCTCTGTCCCCCTCTCTCTGTCCCCCTCTCTCTCTGTTCCCCTCTCTCTCTGTTCCCCTCTCTCTCTGTTCCCCTCTCTCTCTGTTCCCCTCTCTCTCTGTTCCCCTCTCTCTCTGTTCCCCTCTCTCTCTGTCCCCCTCTCTCTCTGTCCCCCTCTCTGTCCCCCCTCTCCCTCTGTCCCCCCTCTCCCTCTGTCCCCCCTCTCCCTCTGTCCCCCCTCTCCCTCTGTCCCCCCTCTCTCTCTGTCCCCCCTCTCTCTCTGTCCCCCCTCTCTCTCTGTCCCCCCTCTCTCTCTGTCCCCCCTCTCTCTCTGTCCCTCCTCTCTCTGTCCCCCCTCTCTCTGTCCCCCTCTCTCTGTCCCCCTCTCTCTGTCCCCCCTCTCTCTGTCCCCCTCTCTCTCTGTTCTCCCTCTCTCTATCCCTCCTCTCTCTGCCCCCACTCTGTCACCATCTCTCTGCCCCCTCTCCCTCTGTTCCCTCTCGCTCTGTCCCCCTCTCTCTGCACCCCCACTCTGGTCCCCCCTCCCCCCTCTGTCCTCTCTCTCTCTGTCACCTCTCTCTCTGTCCCCCTCTCTCTCTATCCCTCTCTCTCTCTGACCCCCTCTCTCTGCCCCCTCGCTCTGTTCCCCGATCTCTGTTCCCCCATCTCTATCACCCTCTCTCTGTCCCCCACCTCTGTCGCCCGCTCTCTGCCCCCTCTCTGTCACAGTTTCTCTGTCCCCCCTCTCTCTGTCCCGCTCGTCCCACCCTCTCTCTGTCCCCCCTCACTGTCCCCTCTCAGTCACCGTCTCTCTGTTCGCCCCCCCGTCCCCCCTCTCTCTGTCCCCCCCTTCACTGTCCCCTCTCTTTGTTGGCCTCTCTCTGCCCCGTCTCTGTCACCGTCTCTATGCCCCTTCTCTCTATGGCCCCCCTCTTTCTGCCCCCTCTCTCTGTCCCCTCTCTCTCTGTTCCCTTCCCTCTGTCCCCCTCTCTCTGTTCCCTCTCTCTCTCCCCTGCTCTTTGACCCCACTCTGTCTCCCTCTCTCTCTCTGTCCCCTCTCTCTGTCCCCCTCTCTCTATCCCCATCTCACAGTCCCCTCTCTCTCTCTCCCGCTCCCTGACCCCCTCTCTGTCATCCTCTCTTTCTGCCCTCTCTCTCTGCCCCCTCTCTCTCTGCCCCCCCCCTCTCTCTGCCCACCTCTCTCTGACCACCGTCCCCCTCTCTCTGTGTCCTCTCCCTATCCGCGCTCTCTGACCCCCTCTCTGTCTCCCGCTCTCACTGTTCCCCCCTCTCTCTCTCTGTCCCCCTCTCTCTCTGTCCCCCACTCTCTCCATCTCCCCACTCTCTGTCCCCCTCTGTCCCCTCTCTCTCCCACCCGCATCTCTCTATCCCTCCTCTTTGTCCCCCTCTCTCTCTGTCCCCCACTCTCTCAGTCCCGCTCTCTCTGTTCCCCCATGTCTGTACCCCTCTCTCTCCCACCCGCCTCTCTCTCTGTCCCCCCTCTCTCTGTCCCCCCTCTCTCTGTCCCCCTCTCTCTGTCCCCCTCTCTCTGTCCCCCTCTCTCTGTCCCTCCCTCTCTCTGTCCCCCTCTCTCTGTCCCCTCTATCTGTCCCCTCTATCTCTCCCTGTCTCTCTGCCCTCTCTCTGTCCCCCACTCTCTCCATCCCCCCATTCACTGTACCCCTCTCTCTGTTCCCACTCTCTGACCCCCTCTATCTCCCCAACTCCCTGACACCCTCACTCTGCCCCTCTCTCTTTCCCCTCTCTCTCTGCCCCCTCACTCTGTCCCCCTCTGTCTGCCCCCTCACTCTGTCCCCCTCTGTCTGCCCCCATCGCTCTCTGCCCCTCTCTCTCTATCTCCCCCACTCTCTGTTCCCCCTCTCTCTCTTTTCCTCTCTCTCTGCCCCCCTGTCTCTGGCCTCCTCTCTCTTTGGCTCCCTCTCTCTCTGGCCCCCTCTCTCTCTGTCGCCTCTTTCTGCCCCCTCTCTCTCTGTCCCCCTCTCTCTGCCCCCTCTCTCTGTCCCCCTCTCTCTGTCTCCTCTATCTCTCCCTCTCTCTCCCACCCGCCTCTCTCTCTGTCCCCCCTCTCTCTGTCCCCCCTCTCTCTGTCCCCCTCTCTCTGTCCCCCTCTCTCTGTCCCTCCCTCTCTCTGTCCCCCTCTCTCTGTCCCCTCTATCTGTCCCCTCTATCTCTCCCTGTCTCTCTGCCCTCTCTCTGTCCCCCACTCTCTCCATCCCCCCATTCACTGTACCCCTCTCTCTGTTCCCACTCTCTGACCCCCTCTATCTCCCCAACTCCCTGACACCCTCACTCTGCCCCTCTCTCTTTCCCCTCTCTCTCTGCCCCCTCACTCTGTCCCCCTCTGTCTGCCCCCTCACTCTGTCCCCCTCTGTCTGCCCCCATCGCTCTCTGCCCCTCTCTCTCTATCTCCCCCACTCTCTGTTCCCCCTCTCTCTCTTTTCCTCTCTCTCTGCCCCCCTGTCTCTGGCCTCCTCTCTCTTTGGCTCCCTCTCTCTCTGGCCCCCTCTCTCTCTGTCGCCTCTTTCTGCCCCCTCTCTCTCTGTCCCCCTCTCTCTGCCCCCTCTCTCTGTCCCCCTCTCTCTGTCTCTTCTATCTCTCCCTCTCTCGCTCTGCCCCCTCTCTGTCCCCCTCTCTCTCTGTCCCCCACTCTCTCCATCCACCCACTCTCTGTCCCCCTCTCTCTGACACCCCCTCTCTGACCCCCCTGTCTTCCTCACTCTGTACCCCTCTCTCTGTTCTCACTCTCTGACCCACTCTATCTCCCCAACTCTCTGTCACCCTCTCTCAGCCCCCCTCTTTCTGTCCCCCTCTCTCTGTCCCTCTCTCCCTGCCCCCCTCACTCTGTCCCGCTGTGTCTGCCCCTATCCCTCTCTGCCTCTCTCTCTCTGCCCCCTCGCTCTGTCCACCTCTCTCTCTGTCCACCTCTCTCTCTGTCCCCCTCTCTCCCTGTCCCCCACTCTCTGTGCCCCTCTCTCTCTGTACCCCTCTCTCTGCCCCCCTCTCTCTGCCCCCCTCTCTCTGTCTCCCCCTCTCTCTATCCCCCCTCTCTCTATCCCCCCTCTCTCTATCCCCCCTCTCTCTATCCCCCCTCTCTCTATCCCCCCTCTCTCTATCCCCCCTCTCTCTGTCCCCCTCTCTCTGTCCCCCTCTCTCTGTCCCCCTCTCTCTGTCCCCCACTCTCTCCATCCGCCCACTCTCTGTCCCCCTCTCTCTGACCCACCCTCTCTCCCCCACACTTTACCCCTCTCTCTCTCTCTCCCTCTGCCCCCTCTCTCTGTTACCGTCTCTCTAACGCCCTTCTCTCTGTCCCACATTTCTCAGTTCCCCCTCTCTTTGCCCCCCCTCTCTCTGTCCCCCTTGCTCTGTCCAACCCCTCTCTCTGACCCCTTCTCTCTCTGTCCTCCTCGCTCTCTGTCCCCCTCTCTCTGTCTCCTCTCTCTGTCCCCCTTCTCTCTCTGTCCCCCCTCTCTCACTGACCCCCTCTCTCTCTGACCCCCTCTATCTCCCCCACTCTCTGTCCCCCACTCTCTGTCCCCCACTCTCTGTCCCCCACTCTCTGTCCCCCACTCTCTGTCCCCCTCTCTCTCTGTCCCCCTCTCTCTCTGTCCCCCTCTCTCTCTGTCCCCTCTCTCTCTCTGTCCCCCTCTATCTGTCCCCTCTCTCTCCCACCCTCTCTGACCACCTTTCTCCCCCGCTCTCTGACCCCCTCTCTGTTGCCCTCTCTCTGCCCCCGCTCTCTCTGCCCCCCCGACCCCTCTCTCTGTCCCCCTCTCTCTGTCCCCCTCTCTCTGTCCCCCTCTCTCTGTCCCCCTCTCTCTGTCCCCCTCTCTCTGTTTCCCTCTCTCTGTTTCCCTCTCTCTGTTTCCCTCTCTCTGTTTCCCTCTCTCTGTTTCCCTCTCTCTGTTTCCCTCTCTCTGTTTCCCTCTCTCTGTTTCCCTCTCTCTGTTTCCCTCTCTCTGTTTCCCTCTCTCTGTTCCCCTCTCTCTGTCCCCCCTCTCTTTTCCCCTCACTCCTGTCCCCCTCACTCTGTCCCCTCTCTCTCCTCCGCTCTCTGCCCCCCTCTCTCTGCCCCTCTCTCTCTGCCCCTCTCTCTCGATCCCCCTCTCACTGCCCCCTCTCTCTCTCTCCCGCTCTCTGACACCCTCTCTCTCACCCTTTCTCTCTGCCCCCACTCTCTCTGCCACCCTCTCTGTCCCCCCCACTCTCTGTCCTCCTCTCTCTGACCCCCTCTCTCTCCCCCACTCTGTACCCCTCTCTCTGTCTCCCTCTCTCTGCACCCCCTCTCTGTCACCGTCTTTCTATCCCCCCTTCTCTCTGTTCCCCGTATCTCTGTTCCCCGTATCTCTGTTCCGCTCTCTCTGTCCCCCCTCTCTCTGTCCCCCCTCTCTCTGTCCCCCCTCTCTCTGTCCCCCCTCTCTCTGTCCCCCCTCTCTCTGTCCCCCCTCTCTCTGTCCCCCCTCTCTCTGTCCCCCCTCTCTCTGTCCCCCCTCTCTCTGTCACCCCTCTCTCTGTCCCCCTCTCTCTGTCACCCCTCTCTCTCTGACCCCCTCTATCTCCCACACTCTCTGTTCCCTGCTCTCTGTCGCCCTCTCTCTGACCCCCACTCTCTCTGTCCCCCTCTCTCTCTCTGACTCCCTCTCTCTCTGACCCCCTCAATCTCCCCCGCTCCATGACCCCCCTCTCTCTGTTGCCCTCTCTCGCTGTCGCCCTCTCTCTGACCCCCTCTCTCACACCCGCCTCTCCCTGTAACACCTCACTGTCCCCCTCTCTCGCTGTCGCCCCTCTCTCTGTCCCACTCTCTCTGTCCCACTCTCTCTGCCCCCGACTCCTCTCTCTGTCCCTTCTCTCTCTCTGTTGCCCTCTCTCTATCCCCCTCTCTCTGTCCCCTCTCTCTCTCCCCCGCTCTTTGACCCCCACTCTGTCACCCTCTCTCCCTGCCCCCTCTCTCTCTGTCCCCCTCTCTCAATCCCCATCTCACTGCCCCCTCGCTCTATCTCCCGCTCTCTAACCCCTTCTCTGTCATCCTCTCTTTCTGCCCCCTCTCTCTGCCCCCTCTCTCTCTGCCCCCTCTCTCTCTGCCCCCTCTCTCTCTGCCCCCTCTCTCTCTGCCCCCTCTCTCTCTGCCCCCTCTCTCTCTGCCCCCCCTCTCTCTGCCCCCCCCTCTGTCTGAACCCCGTCCCCGTCTCTGTCCGCCTCTCTCTCTGTCCCCTCTCTCTGTTCCCCTCTCTCTGTTCCCCTCTCTCTGTCCCTCTCACTCTGTCCCCCCTCACTCTGTCGCCCTCTCTCTGTCCCCTTCTCTCTGTCTCCCTCTCTCTAGCCCCCTCTCTCTGTCCCCTCTCTTTCTCCCCCGCTCTTTGACCCCCTTTCTGCCCCCTGTCTCTCTGCCCCCCTCTGTCTGAACCCTGTCCCGGTCTCTGTCCCCCTCTCTCTCTGTCCCGCTCACTCTGTCCCCCCTCACTCTGTGCCCCCTCACTCTGTGCCCCCTCACTCTGTGCCCCCTCACTCTGTCCCCCCTCACTCTGTCCCCCCTCACTCTGTCCCCCCTCACTCTGTCCCCCCTCACTCTGTCGCCCTCTCTCTGTACCCCTCTCTCTGTCCCCCTCTCTCTATCCCCCTCTCACAGTCCCCTCTCTGACCACCTCTCTGTCACCTCCTCTCTCTGCCCCCCCTCTCTCTGTCCCCCTCTCTCTGTCCCCCTCTCTCTATCCCCCTTTCACTGCCCCCTCTCTCTCACCCATTCTCTCTGTCCCCACTCTCTCTGCCGCCCTCTCTGTCCCCCCACTCTCTGTCCCCCTCTCTCTGACCCCCTCTCTCTCCCCCACTCTGTGCCCCTCTCTCTGTCTCCCTCTCTCTGCACCCCCTCTCTGTCACCGTCTTTCTATCCCCCCTCTCTCTGTCCCCCTCTCTCTGTCCCCCCTCTCTCTCTGACCCCCTCTATCTCCCACACTCTCTGTCCCCTGCTCTCTGTCGCCCTCTCTCTGACCCCCACTCTCTCTGTCCCCCTCTCTCTCTGTGACTCCCTCTCTCTCTGACCCCCTCTATCTCCCCCGCTCCCTGTCCCCCCTCTCTCTGGTGCCCTCTCTCGCTGTCGCCCTCTCTCTGTCGCCCTCTCTCTGACCCCCTCTCTCACACCCGCCTCTCCCTGTACCACCTCACTGTGCCCCTCTCTCGCTGTCGCCCCTCTCTCTGTCCCACTCTCTCTGTCCCACTCTCTCTGCCCCCCCGACCCCTCTCTCTGTCCCTTCTCTCTCTCTGTTCCCCTCTCTCTATATCTCTCTCTGTCCCCTCTCTCTCTCCCCCGCTCTTTGGCCCCCCTCTCTCACCCTCTCTCCCTGCCCCCTCTCTCTCTGTCCCCCTCTCTCTATCCCCATCTCACTGCCCCCTCTCTCAATCTCCCGCTCTCTAACCCCTCCTCTGTCATCCTCTCTTTCCGCCCACTCTCTCTGCCCCCTCTCTGCCCCCTCTCTCTCTGCCCCCCTCTGAACCCCGTCCCCGTCTCTGTCCCCTCTCTCTCTGTCCACCTCTCTCTGTTCCCCTCTCTCTGTTCCCCTCTCTCTGTTCCCCTCTCTCTGTTCCCCTCTCTCTGTTCCCCTCTCTCTGTCCCCCCTCTCTCTGTCCCCCCTCTCTCTGTCCCCCCTCTCTCTGTCCCCCCTCACTCTGTCCCCCCTCACTCTGTCGCCCTCTCTCTGTCTCCCTCTCTCTATCCCCCTCTCTTTCTCCCCCGCTCTTTGACCTCCTCTCTGTCGCCCTCTCTCTCTGCCCCCTCTCTCACTGCCCCCTCTCTCTGTCCCCCTCTCACAGTCCCCTCTCTCTCCCGCTCTCTGGCCACCTCTCTGTCACCTATCTCTCTGCCCCCTCTCTCTCTGCCCCCCTCTCTGACCCCCTCTCTGTTGCCCTCTTTCTGCCCCCTATCTCTGTCCCCCCTCTCTCTGTCACCCTCTCTCTCTGTCCCCCTCTCTCTATCCCCTTCTCACTGTCCCCTCTCTCTCTCCCGCTCTCTGCCCCCCTCTCTCTGTACCCCCTCTCTCTGTACCCCCTCTCTCTGTTCCCCCCTCTCTCTGTTCCCCCCTCTCTCTGTTCCCCCCTCTCTCTGTTCCCCCCTCTCTCTGTTCCCCCCTCTCTCTGTTCCCCCCTCTCTCTGTTCCCCCCTCTCTCTGTTCCCCCTCTCTCTGTTTCCCCTCTCTCTGCCCCCCCTCTCTCTGTACCCCCTCTCTCTGCTCCTCCTCTCTGTCCCCCCCTCTCTCTGTCCCCCTCTCTCTGTGTACTCTCTCTCTCCCCACTGTCTGACCCCCTCTCTGTCGCCCGCTCTCTCTGTCGCCCCTCTCTCTGTTGCCGTCTCACTGTCCCCCTCTCTCTGCCCCCTCTCTCTCTGCCCCCTCTCTCTCTGCCCCCTCTCTCTCTGCCCCCTCTCTCTCTGCCCCCTCTCTCTCTGCCCCCTCTCTCTCTGCCCCCTCCCTCTGCCCCCTCTCTCTGCCCCCTCTCTCTGCCCCCTCTCTCTGCCCCCTCTCTCTGCCCCCTCTCTCTGCCCCCATCTCTCTGCCCCCTCTCTCTGTCCCCATCTCTCTATCCCCTCTCTCGTCCCCGCTCTCTAATCCCCTCTCTGTCGCCCTCTCTCTGCCCCCTCTCTCTGCCCCCCTATCTGTCCCCCTCTCTCTGTCCCCCTCTCTCTCTCTTCCCCAACTCTCTCCGTCCGCCCACTCTCTGTCCCCCGCTCTCTGACCCCCCCTCTCTCCCCCACACTGTACCCCTCTCTCTCTCTCCCTCTGCCGCCTCTCTCTGTCACCGTCTCTCTATCCCCCTTCTCTCTGTCCCACCTTTCTCTGTTCACCCTCTCTTTGCCCCCCCTCTCTCTGTCCCCTCCTCTCTCTGTCCCCGCCCCTCTCTGACCCCTTCTCTCTCTGTCCTCCTCTCTCTCTGTCCCCCTCTCTCTGTCTCCTCTTTCGGCCCCCTTCTCTCTCTGTCCCCGTCTCTCTCACTGACCCCCTCTCTCTCTGACCTCATCTATCTCCCCCACTCTCTGTCCCCCTCTCTCTGTCGCCGGCTCTCTGAGCCCCTCTGTTTCTGTCCCCTCTCTCTCCCACGCTCTCTGACCTCCTGTCTCCCCCGCTCTATGATCCCCCTCTCAGTCCCCCTCTCTCTGCCCCCTCTCTCTGCCCCCCCGACCCCCCTCTCTGTCCCCCTCTCTCTGTTTCCCTCTCTCTGTTCTCCTCTCTCTATCCCCCCCCTCTGTCCCTCTCACTTCTGTCCCCCTCACTCTGTCCCCTCTCTCTCCCCCAATCTTTGACCCCCTCTCTGTCCCCCTCTCTCTATCCCCCTCTCTCTGCCCCCTCTCTTTCTCTCCCGCTCTCTGACCCTCTCTCTGTCACCCTCTCTCTGCCCCCCCCACTGTCTGGACCCCTCTCTCTGTCTCCCTCTCTCTGTCCCCCCTCTCCGTCACCGTCTCTGTATCCCCCCTTCTCTCTGTTCCTCCTTTCTGTGTTCCCCCTCTCTCTGTCCCTCTCTCTCTGTCCCCCTCTCTCTCTGTCCCCCTCTCTCTGTTGCCTCTTTCTGCCCCTCTCTCTCTCTGACCCCTCTGTCTCTGACCACCTCTCTCTCTGCCCCTCTCTCTCGCTACCCTCTCTTTCTGTCCCCCTCTCTCTCTGTACTCTCTCTCCGTCCCCCTCTCTCTTTGTCCCGCTCTCTCTGTTCCACACCTCTCTGTCGCCCTCTCTCTGACCCCCCTCTCTCTGTCCCACTCTCTCCGTCCCACTCTCTCTCTCTGTCCCTCTCTCTCTACACCTCTCTCTCTCTGTCCCCTCTCTCTGTCCCCTTTCTCTCTGTCTCCCTCGCTCTCTGTCTCCCCCACTCTGTCCCCCTCTCTCTGTCCCCCCTCTCTCTGTCCCCCCTCTCTCTCTCTGACCCCCTCTATCTCCCCCACTCTCTTTCCCCTGCTCTCTGTCGCCCTCTCTCTGACCCCCACTCTCTCTGTCCCCCACTCTCTCTCTGACCCCCTCTCTCTCTGACCCCCTCTCTCTGTCCCCCTCTCTCTCTCTGACCCCCTCTATTTACCCCGCTCTCTGTCTCCCTCTCTCTGCCCCCCCTCTCTGTCACCGTCTTTCTATCCCCCCTTCTCTCTGTTCCCCCTTTCTCTGTTCCCCCTCTCTCTGTCCCGCTCTCTCTATCCCCCACTCTCTCTCTGACCAGCTCTATCTCCCCCACACTCTGTCCCCTGCTCTCTGTCGCCCTCTCTCTCTGTCCCCCTCTCTCTCTGACACCCTCTATCTCCCCCGCTCTCTGTCCCCCCTCTCTCTGGTGCCCTCTCTCGCTGTCGCCCTCTCTCTGTCGCCCTCTCTCTGACCCCCTCTCTCACACCCGCCTCTCCCTGTACCACCTCACTGTCCCCCTCTCTCGCTGTCGCCCCTCTCTCTGTCCCACTCTCTCTGTCCCACTCTCTCTATCCCCCTCTCTCTGTCCCCTCTCTCTCTCCCCCGCTCTTTGACCCCCTCTCTGTCACCCTCTCTCCCTGCCCCCTCTCTCTCTGTCTCCCTCTCTCTCTCCCCTCTCACTCTGCCCCCTCTCTCTCTGCCCCCTCTGTCTGAACCCCGTCCCCGTCTCTGTCCCCCCCTCTCTCTGTTCCCCTCTCTCTGTTCCCCTCTCTCTGTTCCCCTCTCTCTGTTCCCCTCTCTCTGTTCCCCTCTCTCTGTTCCCCTCTCTCTGTTCCCCTCTCTCTGTTCCCCTCTCTCTGTCCCCCTACACTCTGTCGCCCTCTCTCTGTCCCCTCTCTCTGTCCCCTCTCTTTCACCCCCGCTCTTTGATCCCCTCTCTGTCGCCCTCTCTCTCTGCCCCCTCTCTCACTGCCCCCTCTCTCTGTCCCCCTCTCACAGGCCCCTCTCTCTCCCGCTCTCTGACCACCTCTCTTGTCACCCCCTCTCTCTGCCCCCTCTCTCTCTGCCCCCCTCTCTCTGTCCCCTCTCTCTGCCCCCCCTCTCTCTGCCCCCCTCTCTCTGCCCCCCTCTCTCTGTCCCCCCCTCTCTCTGTCCCCCCCTCTCTCTGTCCCCCCCTCTCTCTGTCCCCCCCTCTCTCTGTTCCCCCTCTCTCTGTCCCCGCTCTCTCTGCCCCTCCTCTCTCTGTTCCCCCTCTCTCTGTCCCCCCTCTCTCTGTCCCCCCTCTCTCTGCCCCTCCTCTCTGTCCCCCCCTCTCTCTGTCCCCCTCTCTCTGTGAACTCTCTCTCTGCCCCTCTCTCTCTGCCCCCTCTCTCTCTGCCCCCTCTCTCTCTGCCCCCTCTCTCTCTGCCCCCTCTCTCTCTGCCCCCTCTCTCTCTGCCCCCTCTCTCTCTGCCCCCTCTCTCTCTGTCGCCATCTCTCTGTCCCCTCTCTCTCCCCCGCTCTCTAACCCCCTCTCTGTCGCCCTCTCTCTGCCCCCTCTCTCTCTGACCCCCTCTCTGTCCCCCTCCTCTCTGTCCCCCCTCTCTCTGTCCCCCTCTCTCTGTGTACTCTCTCTCTCTCCCCGCTCTCTGACCCCCTTTCTGTCGCACGCTCTCTCTGTCGCCCCTCTCTCTGTTGCCATCTCTCTGTCCCCCTCTCTCTGCCCCCTCTCTCTGCCCCCCCTCTCTCTGACCCCGTTTCTCTCTGTCCTCCTCTCTCTCTGTCCCCCTCTCTCTGTCTCCTCTTTCTGCCCCCTTCTCTCTCTGTCCCCCTCTCTCTCACTGACCCCCCTCTCTCTGACCCCCTCTATCTCCCCCTCTCTCTGTCCCCCTCTCTCTGTCGCCGTCTCTCTGTCCCCCTCTCTCTCTGTCCCCTCTCTCTCTGTCCCCCTCTATCTGTCCCCTCTCTCTGCCACGCTCTCTGATCCTCTCTCTCCCGTGCGCTCTGACCCCCTCTCTGTTGCCCTCTCTCTGCCCCCTCTCTCTCTGTCCCCCTCTCTCTGTCCCCCTTCTCTCTGTCCCCCCTCTCTCTGCTCCCCCTCTCTCTGTCCCCCTCTCCCTCTGTCCCCCTCTCTCTGTCCCCCTCTCTCTCTGTTCACCTCTCTCTCTGTCCCCCTCTCTCTGTCCCCCTCTCTCTGTCCCTCCTCTCTCTGTCCCCCTCTCTCTGTCCCCCTCTCTCTGTCCCCCCCTCTCTCTGTCCCCCCCTCTCTCTGTCCCCCCCTCTCTCTGTCCCCCCCTCTCTGTCCCCCTCTCTCTGTCCCCCTCTCTCTGTCCCCCTCTCTCTCTGTCCCCCTCTCTCTCTGTCCCCCTCTCTCTCTGTCCCCCTCTCTCTCTGTCCCCCTCTCTCTCTGTCCCCCTCTCTCTCTGTCCCCTCTCTCTCTGTCCCCCTCTCTCTGTCCCCCTCTCTCTGTCCCCCTCTCTCTGTCCCCCTCTCTCTGTCCCCCTCTCTCTCTGTCGCCCTCTCTCTCTGTCGCCCTCTCTCTGTCCCTCCTCTCCCTGTACCCTCTCTATGCCCCCTCTCTCTGTCCCCCCCTCTCTCTCTGTCCCTCTCTCTCTGTCCCTCTCTCTCTGTCCCCCTCTCTCTCTGTCCCCCTCTCTCTCTGTCCCCCTCTCTCTCTGTCCCCCTCTCTCTCTGTTCTCCCTCTCTCTGTCCCTCCTCTCTCTGCCCCCACTCTGTCACCATCTCTCTGTCCCCTCTCCCTCTGTTCCCTCTCGCTCTGTCCCCCTCTCTCTGCACCCCCACTCTGGTCCCCCCCTCCCCCCTCTGCCCTCTCTCTCTCTGTCCCCTCTCTCTCTGTCCCCCTCTCTCTCTATCCCTCTCTCTCTCTGACCCCCTCTCTCTGCCCCCTCGCTCTGTTTCCCGCTCTCTGTTCCCCCATCTCTATCGCCCTCTCTCTGTCCCCCCCTCTGTCACCGTCTCTCTGCCCCCTCTCTGTCACAGTTTCTCTGTCCCCCCTCTCTCTGTCCAGCTCGTCCCCCACTCTCTCTGTCCCCCACTTCACTGTCCCCTCTCTTTGTTGGCCTCTCTCTGCCCCATCTCTCTGCCCCTTCTCTCTCTGGCCCCCCTCTTTCTGCCCCCTCTCTCTGTCCCCCTCTCTCTCTGTTCCCTCTCTGTTCCCCCCCCCTCTGCCCCCCTCTCTGTTCCCCTCTCTCTCTGTACCCCCTCTCTCTCTGACCCCTATCTCTCTGACCCCCTCTCTCTCTCTGTACCCCCTCTCTCTGACCCTATCTCTCTCTGTTTCCCCCCCTCTGTCCCCCCCTCTCTGTCTCCCCTCTCTCTCTCCCTCTCTCTGTCACCGTCTCTCTATCCCCCCTTCTCTCTGTCCCACCTTTCTCTGTTCCCCTCTCTTTGTCCCTCCCTCTCTCTGTCCCCCTCTCTCTCTGTCCCCCTCTCTCTGTTGCCTCTTTCTGCCCCATCTCTCTCTGACCCCCCTCTCTCTCTGACACCCTCTATCTCCACCGCTCTCTGTCCCCCTCTCTCTGTTGCCCTCTCTCGCTGTCGCCCCTCTCTCTGTCCCACTCTCTCTGTCCCACTCTCTCTGCCCCCCGACCCCTCTCTCTGTCCCCTCTCTCTCTGCCCCTCCTCTCTGTCCCCCCCTCTCTCTGTCCCCCTCTCTCTGTGTATTCTCTCTCTCCCCGCTGTCTGACCCCCTCTCTGTCGCCCGCTCTCTCTGTCGCCCGCTCTCTCTGTCGCCCGCTCTCTCTGTCGCCCGCTCTCTCTGTCGCCCGCTCTCTCTGTCGCCCGCTCTCTCTGTCGCCCGCTCTCTCTGTCGCCGTCTCTCAGTCCCCCTCTCTCTGCCCCCTCTCTCTCTGCCCCCTCTCTCTCTGCCCCCTCTCTCTCTGCCCTCTCTCCCTGCCCCCTCTCTCCCTGCCCCCTCTCTCCCTGCCCCCTCTCTCCCTGCCCCCTCTCTCCCTGCCCCCTCTCTCTCTGCCCCCTCTCTCTGCCCCCTCTCTCTCTGTCGCCCTCTCTCTGTTCCCATCTCTCTGTCCCCTCTCTCTCCCCCGCTCTCTAACCCCCTCTCTGTCGCCCTCTCTCTGCCCCCTCTCTCTGCCCCCCTCTCTGTCCCCTCTCTCTCTGTCCCCTCTCTCTCTGTCCCCCTCTCTCTCTCTATCCCCAACTCTCTCTATCCGCCCACTCTCTGTCCCCCTCTCTCTGACCCCCACTCTCTCCCCACGCTGTACCCCTCTCTCTCTCCCTCTGCCCCCTCTCTCTGTCACCGTCTCTCTATCCCCCCTACTCTCTGTCCCACCTTTCTCTGTTCACCCTCTCTTTGCCCCCACTCTCTCTGTCCCCCCTATCTCTGTCCCCCCTATCTCTGTCCCCCCCCCCGCTCTCTGACCCCTTCTCTCTCTCTCCTCCTCTCTCTCTGTCCCCCTCTCTCTGTCTCCTCTTTCGGCCCCCTTCTTTCTCTGTCCCCCTCTCTCTCACTGACCCCCTCTCTCTCTGACCCCCTCTATCTCCCCCACTCTCTGTCCCCCTCTCTCTGTCGCCGGCTCTCTGAGCCCCTCTCTCTCTGTCCCCTCTCTCTCTGTCCCCCTCTATCTGTCCCCTCTCTCTCCCACGCTCTCTGACCTCCTCTCTCCCCCGCTCTCTGACCCCCTCTCTGTTGCCCTCTCTCTGCCCCCGCTCTCTCTGCCCCCCGACCCCCCTCTCTGTCCCCCTCTCTCTGTTTCCCTCTCTCTGTTCTCCTCTCTCTATCCCCCTCTCTCTGTCCCTCTCACTCCTGTCCCCCTCTCTCTGCCCCCCTCTTTGACCCCCTCTCTGTCCCCCTCTCTCTATCCCGCTCTCTGACCCCCTCTCTGTCACCCTTTCTCTCTGCCCCCCTCTCTGCCCCCCCACTCTGCCCCCCCTCTCTGTCACCGTCTCTGTATCCCCCCTTCTCTCTGTTCCTCCTTTCTGTGTTCCCCCTCTCTCTGTCCCCCTCTCTCTGTCCCCCTCTCTCTGTCCCCCCCTCTCTGTCCCCCCCTCTCTCTGTCCCCCTCTCTCTCTGTACCCCTCTCTCTCTGTACCCCTCTCTCTGTTGCCTCTTTCTGCCCCCTCTCTCTCTCTCTGACACCTCTCTCTCTGTCCCCCTCTCTCTCTGCCCCTCTCTCTCTGACCCCCTCTATCTCTGACCACCTCTCTCTCTGCCCCTCTCTCTCGGTACCCTCTCTTTCTGTCCCCCTCTCTCTCTGTACCCTCTCTCTGTCCCCCTCTCTCTTTGTCCCGCTCTCTCTGTTCCACCCCTCTCTGTCGCCCTCTCTCTGACCCCCCTCTCTCTGTCCCACTCTCTCTGTCCCACTCTCTCTCTCTGTCCCCCTCTCTCTCTCTGTCCCTCTCTCTCTACACCTCTCTCTCTCTGTCCCCTCTCTCTCTGTCCCCTCTCTCTCTGTCCCCTCTCTCTCTGTCCCCTCTCTCTCTGTCTCCCTCGCTCTCTGTCTCCCCCACTCTGTCCCCTCTGTCTGTCGCCCTCTCTCTCCCCGCTCTCTGACCCCCTCTCTGTCCCCCGCTCTCTCTGTCCCCCGCTCTCTCTGTCCCCCTCTCTCTCTGTCCCCCTCTCTCTCTGTCCCCCTCTCTCTCTGTCCCTCCCTCTCTGTCCCCTCTATCTCTCCCTGTCTCTCTGCCCTCTCTCTGTCCCCCACTCTCTCCATCCCCACACTCTCTGTACCCCTCTCTCTGTCCCCACTCTCTGACCCCCTCTATCTCCCCAACTCCCTGTCACCCTCTCTCTGCCCCTCTCTCTTTCCCCTCTCTCTTTCCCCTCTCTCTCTGCCCCATCTCTCTGTCCGCCCCCCTCTGTCTGCCCCCATCGCTCTCTGCCCCTCTCTCTATCTCCCCCACTCTCTGTTCCCCCTCTCTCTCTGCCTCCTGTCTCTCTGCCTCCTGTCTCTGGCCCCCTCTCTCTTTGGCCCCCTCTCTCTCTGGCCCCCTCTATCTCCCCCTCTCTCTGTACCCCTCTCTCTGTCCCCACTCTCTGACCCCCTCTATCTCCCCAACTCCCTGTCACCCTCTCTCTGCCCCTCTCTCTTTCCCCTCTCTCTCTGCCCCATCTCTCTGTCCGCCCCCCTCTGTCTGCCCCCATCGCTCTCTGCCCCTCTCTCTATCTCCCCCACTCTCTGTTCCCCCTCTCTCTCTGCCCCTCTCTCTCTGCCTCCTGTCTCTGGCCCCCTCTCTCTTTGTCCCCCTCTCTCTCTGTCCCCCTCTATCTGTCCACTCTCTGTCCCACGCTCTCTGATCCCCTCTCTCCCCCGCGCTCTGACCCCCTCTCTGTTGCCCTCTCTCTGCCCCCGCTCTCTCTGCCCCCCGACACCTCTCTCTGTCCCCCACCCCTGTACCCCCCTCTCTGAGCCCCCTCTCTGTCTCCCTCTCTCTGCCCGCTCTCCCTGTCACCGTCTCTCTATCCCCCCTTCTCTCTGTCCCACCTTTCTCTGTTCCCCCTCTCTTTGTCCCTCCCTCTCTCTGCCCCCCTCTCTCTCTGTCCACCCCCCTCTCTGTCCCCCCCTCTCTGTCCCCCCCTCTCTGTCCCCCCCTCTCTGTCCCCCCCTCTCTGTCCCCCCCTCTCTGTCCCCCCCTCTCTGTCCCCCCCTCTCTGTCCCCCCTCTCTGTCCCCCCTCTCTGTCCCCCCTCTCTGTCCCCCCCCTCTGTCTCCCCCTCTCTGTCACCGTCTCTCTGTCCCACCTTTCTCTGTTCCCCCTCTCTCTGTCCCCCTCTCTCTCTGTCCCCCTCTCTCTGTTGCCTCTTTCTGCCCCCTCTCTCTGTCCCCCTCTCTCTCTGACCCCCTCTATCTCCCCCGCTCTCTGTCCCCCTCTCTCTGTTGCCCGCCCTCGCTGTCGCCCGTCTCTCTGTCCCACTCTCTCTGTCCCACTCTCTCTGCCCCCCGACCCCTCTCTCTGTCCCCTCTCTCTCTGTCCCCTCTCTCTCTGTCCCCTCTCTCTCTGTCCCCTCTCTCTCTGTTCCCCTCTCTCTGTTCCCCTCTCTCTGTTCCCCTCTCTCTGTCCCCCTCTCTCTGTCCCCTCTCTCTCTCCCCCCTGCTCTTTGACCCCCCTCTGTCTCCCTCTCTCTCTCTGTCCCCTCTCTCTGTCCCCCTCTCTCTATCCCCATCTCACTGTCCCCTCTATCTCTCCCGCTCTCTGACCCCCTCCCTGTCATCCTCTCTTTCTGCCCCCTGTCCTGCCCCCTCTCTCTGTGACCCCCTCTCTCTGACCCCCGTCCCCATCTCTCTGTGTCCTCTCTCTCTCCCCTCTCTCTACCCACCTCTCTCACTGCCCCCCTCTCTCTGACCCCCGTCCCCCTCTCTCTGTGTCCTCTCTCTCTCCCCGCTCTCTGACCACCTCTCTGTCGCCCGCTCTCTCTGTCTCCCTCTCTCTCTCTCTCTGTCCCCACTCTCTCCATCTCCCCACTCTCTGTCCCCCTCTTCCCCTCTCTCTCCCACCCGCATCTCTCTATCCCTCCTCTTTGTCCCCCTCTCTCTCTGTCCCCCACTCTCTCAGTCCCGCTCTCTCTGTTCCCCCATCTCTGTCCCCCTCTCTCTCCCACCCGCCTCTCTCTGTCTCCCACTCTCTCTGTCCTCCCTCTCTCTGTCCCCCTCTCTCTCTGTCCCCCTCTCTCTCGGTCCCCCTCTCTCTCGGTCCCCCTCTCTCTCGGTCCCCCTCTCTCTCGGTCCCCCTCTCTCTCTGTCCCCCTCTCTCTCTGTCCCTCTCTCTCTGTCCCCTCTATCTCTCCCTGTCTCTCTGCCCTCTCTCTGTCCCCCACTCTCTCCATCCCCCCACTCTCTGTACCCCTCTCTCTGTCCCCACTCTCTGACCCCCTCTATCTCCCCAACTCCCTGTCACCCTCTCTCTGCCCCTCTCTCTTTCCCCTCTCTCTCTGCCCCCTCTCTCTGTCCTCCTCTCTCTGTCCCTCTCTCTCTGCCCCCTCACTCTGTCCCCCTCTGTCTGCCCCCCTCTGTCTGCCCCCATCGCTCTCTGCCCCTCTCTCTCTATCTCTCCCACTCTCTGTTCCCCCTCTCTCTCTGCCCCTCTCTCTCTGCCTCCTGTCTCTGGCCTCCTCTCTCTTTGGCCCCCTCTCTCTCTGGCCCCCTCTCTCTGTCGCCTCTTTCTGCCCCCTCTCTCTCTATCCCCCTCTCTCTCTGTCCCCCTCTCTCTGTCTTCTCTATCTCTCCCTCTCTCGGTCTGCCCCCTCTCTGTCCCCTCTCTCTCTGTCCCCCACTCTCTCCATCCACCCACTCTCTGTCCCCCTCTCTCTGACACCCCCTCTCTGACCACCCCTGTCTCCCTCACTCTGTACCTCTCTCTCTGTTCTCACTCTCTGACCCACCCTATCTCCCCAACTCTCTGTCACCCTCTCTCTGCCCCTCTCTCTTTCCCATCTCTCTCTCTGCCCCCCTCTCTCTGTCCCCCTCTCTCTGTCCTTCTCTCCCTGCCCCCTCACTCTGTCCCCCTCTGTCTGCCCCTATCACTCTCTGCCCCTCTCTCTCTGTCCCCCTCTCTCTGTCCCCCTCTCTCTGTCCCCCTCTCTCTGTCCCCCTCTCTCTCTGTCCCCCTCTCTCTCTCTGTCCCCCTCTCTCTGTCCCCCTCTCTCTGTCCCCCTCTCTCTGTCCCCCTCTCTCTGTCCCCCTCTCTCTCTGTCCCCCTCTCTCTCTGTCCCCCTCTCTCTCTGTCCCCCTCTCTCTGTCCCCCTCTCTCTGTCCCCCTCTCTCTGTCCCTCCTCTCTCTGTCCCCCTTTCTCTGTCCCCCTCTCTCTGTCCCTCCTCTCTCTGTCCCTCCTCTCTCTGTCCACCTCTCTCTGTCCCCCTCTCTCTGTCCCCCTCTCTCTCTGTACCCCTCTCTCTGTCCCCCTCTCTCTGTCACACTCTCTCTGACTGCCTCGCTCTGTTCTCCCTCTCTCTGTCCCCCTCTCTCTCTGTCCCCCTCTCTCTGTCCCTCCTCTCTCTGCCCCCTCTCTCTGTCCCCCTCTCTCTGTCCCCCTCTCTCTGTCCCCCTCTCTCTGTCCCTCCTCTCTCTGTCCCCCTTTCTCTGTCCCTCCTCTCTCTGTCCCTCCTCTCTCTGTCCCTCCTCTCTCTGTCCACCTCTCTCTGTCCCCCTCTCTCTGTCCCCCTCTCTCTCTGTACCCCTCTCTCTGTCCCCCTCTCTCTGTCACACTCTCTCTGACTGCCTCGCTCTGTTCTCCCTCTCTCTGTCCCCCTCTCTCTCTGTCCCCCTCTCTCTGTCCCTCCTCTCTCTGCCCCCTCTCTATCACCATCTCTCTGTCCCCTCTCCCTCTGTTCCCTCTCGCTCTGTCCCCCTCTCTCTGCCTCCCACCGATTCTGGTCACCCCCTCTCCCCTCTGTCCTCTCTCTCTCTGTCCCCGCTCTCTCTGTCACCCTCTCTCTCGATCCGTCTCTCTGTCTGATCGCCTCTCTCTGCCCCCTCGCTCTGTTCCCCGCTCTCTGTTCCCCCATCTCTATCGCCCCCTCTCTGCCCCCTCTCTGTCCCCCTCTCTCTGTCCCCCTCTCTCTGTCCCCCTCTCTCTGTCCCCCTCTCTCTGTCCCCGTCTCTCTGCCCCCACTCTGTCACAGTCTCTCTGTCCCCCCCTCCCTCTGTCCCTGTCTCTGTCGCCCTCTCTCTGCCCCCTCTCTCTGCCCACCTCTCTGTCCCCCCCTCTCTCTCTATCCCCCACTCTCTCCATCCGCCCACTCTCTGTCTCCCTCTCTCTGACCCACCCTCTCTCCCCCACACTGTACCCCTCTCTCTCTCACCCTCTACCCCCTCTCTGTCACCGTCTCTCTATCCCCCTTCTCTCTGTCCCACCTTTCTCTGTTCCCTCTCTCTTTGACCCCCTCTCTCTGTCCCCCCTTCTCTCTGACCCCTTCTCTCTCTGTCCTTCTCTCTCTTTGTCCCCCTCTCTCTGTCTCCTCTTTCTGCCCCCTTCTCTCTCTGTCCCCCTCTCTTTCACTGACCCCCTCTCTCTCTGATCCCCTCTCTGTCCCCCACTCTCTGTCCCCCTCTCTCTGTCACCGTCTCTCTGTCCCACTCTCTCTCTGTCCCCTCTCTCTCTGTCCCCCTCTATCTGTCCCCTCTCTCTCCCACCCTCTCTGACATCCTCTCTCCCCACTCTCTGAACCCCTCTCTGTTGCCCTCTCTCTGCCCCCGCTCTCTCTGCCCCCACCGACCCCTCTCTCTGTCCCCCTCTCTCTGTCCCCCTCTCTCTGTCCCCCTCTCTCTGTCCCCCTCTCTCTGTCCCCCTCTCTCTGTCCCCCTCTCTCTGTCCCCCTCTCTCTGTCCCCCTCTCTCTGTCCCCCTCTCTCTTTTCCCCTCACTCCTGTCCCCCTCTCTCTCGCCCACTCTTTGACCCCCTCTCTGCCCCCCTCTCTCTCTGCCCCCCTCTCTCTCTGCCCCCCTCTCTCTCTGCCCCCCTCTCTCTCTGCCCCCTCTCTCTCTGCCCCCTCTCTCTCTGCCCCCTCTCTCTCTGCCCCCCTCTCTCTCTGCCCCCCCCTCTCTGCCCCCCCTCTCTCTATCCCGCACTCACTGCCCCCTCTCTCTCTCTCCCGCTCTCTGACCCCCTCTCTGTCACCCTTTCTCTCTGCCCGCTCTCTCTGCCCCCACTCTCTCTGCTCCCCTCTCTGTCCCCCCACTCTCTGTCCCCCTCTCTCTGACCCCCTCTCTCTCCCCCACTCTGTACCCCTCTCTCTGTCTCCCTCTCTCTGCACCCCCTCTCTGTCACCGTCTTTCTATCCCCTTCTCTCTGTTCCCCCTTTTGCTGTTCCCCCTCTCTCTGTCCCCCCTCTCTCTGTCCCCCCTCTCTCTGTCCCCCCTCTCTCTGTCCCCCTCTCTCTGTTCCCCCTCTCTCTCTGACCCCCTCCATCTCCCCCACTCTCTGTCCCCTGCTCTCTGTCGCCCTCTCTCTGACCCCCACTCTCTCTGTCCCCCTCTCTCTCTCTGACCCCCTCTATCTCCCCCGCTCCCTGTCCCCCCTCTCTCTGTTGCCCTCTCTCTCTGTTGCCCTCTCTCGCTGTCGCCCTCTCTCTGTCGCCCTCTCTCTGACCCCCTCTCTCACACCCGCCTCTCCCTGTACCATGTCACTGTCCCCCTCTCTTGCTGTCGCCCCTCTCTCTGTCCCACTCTCTCTGTCCCACTCTCTCCGCCCCCCGACCCCTCTCTCTGTCCCTTCTCTCGCTCTGTTCCCCTCTCTCTATCCCCTTCTCTCTGTCCCCTCTCTCTCTCCCCCGCTCTTTGACCCCCTCTCTGTCACCCTCTCACCCTGCCCCCTCTCTCTCTGTCCCCCTCTCTCAATCCCCATCTCACTGCCCCCTCTCTCTATCTCCCGCTCTCTAACCCCTTCTCTGTCATCCTCTCTTTCTGCCCCCTCTCTCTGCCCCCTCTCTCTGCCCCCTCTCTCTCTGCCCCCTCTCTCTCTGCCCCCCTCTGTCTGAACCCCGGCCCCGTCTCTGTGCCCCTCTCTCTCTGTCCCCCTCTCTCTGTACCCCCTCTCTCTGTACCCCCTCTCTCTGTTCCCCTCTCTCTGCCCCACCTCTCTCTGTACCCCCTCTCTCTGCCCCTCCTCTCTGTCCCCCTCTCTCTGTTCCCCTCTCTCTGTGTACTCTCTCTCTCCCCGCTCTCTGACCCCCTCTCTGTCGCCCGCTCTATCTGTCGCCCCTCTCTCTGTTGCCGTCTCTCTGTCCCCCTCTCTCTGCACCCTCTCTCTCTGCCCCCCTCTCTCTCTCTGCCCCCCATCTCTGTGCCCCCTCTCTCTCTGTCGCCCTCTGTCTGTCCCCATCTCTCTGTCCCCTCTCTCCCCCCGCTCTCTGACCCCCTCTCTGTGCCCTCTCTCTGCCCCCTCTCTCTCTGCCCCCTCTCTCTCTGCCCCCCTCTCTCTCTGCCCCCACTCTCTCTGCCCCCACTCTCTCTGCCGCCCTCTCTGCCCCCCCACTCTCTGTCCCCCTCTCTCTGACGCCCTCTCTCTCCCCCACTCTGTACCCCTCTCTCTGTCTCCCTCTCTCTGCCCCCCCTCTCTGTCACCGTCTTTCTATCCCCCTTCTCTCTGTTCCCCCTTTCTCTTTTCCCCCTCTCTCTTTCCCCCCTCTCTCTGTCCCCCCTCACTCTGTTCCCCCTTTCTCTGTTCCCCCTCTCTCTTTCCCCCCCACTCTCTGTCCCCCGCTCTCTGTTGCCCTCTCTCTGACCCCCACTCTCTCTGTCCCCCTCTCTCTCTCTGACCCCCTCTATCTCCCCCGCTCCCTGTCCCCCCTCTCTCTGTTACCCTCTCTCGCTGTCGACCTCTCTCTGTCGCCCTCTCTCTGACCCCCACTCTCTCACACCCGCCTCTCCCTGTACCACGTCACTGTCCCCCCCCCTCTCTCCCCTCTCTCTCTGTCCCCCTCTCTCTGTCCCCTCTCTCTCTCCCCCACTCTCTGACCCCCTCTCTGTTGCCCTGTCTCTGCCCCCACTCTCTCTGCCCCCGACCCCTCTCTCTGTCCCCCTCTCTCTCTCTGTCCCACTCTCTCTGTCTCCCTCTCTCTGCCCCCCCCGCTGTCACCGTCTCTCTATCCCCCCTTCTCTCTGTTCCCCCTTTCTCTGTTCCCCCTCCCTCTGTTCCCGTCTCTGCCCCCCACTCTCTCTGTCCCCCCCTCTGCCCCCTCTCTCTCTCTGCCCTCTCTCTCTCTGTCCTCCTCTCTCTCTGTCCCCCTCTCTCTCTGCCCCTCACTCTCTGACCCCCTCTGTCTCTGACCCCGTCTCTCTCTGTCCCCTCTCTCTGTACCCTCTCTTTCTGTCCCCCTCTCTCTCTGTACCCTCTCTCTGTCCCCCTCTCTCTCTGTACCCTCTCTCTCTGTCCCCCTCTCTCTTTGTCCCGCTCTCTCTGTTCCACCCCTCTCTGTCGCCCTCTCTCTGACCCCCCTCTCTCTGTGCCACTCTCTCTGTCCCCCTCTCTCTCTCTGTCCCCCTCTCTCTCTCTGTCCCCCTCTCTCTCTCTGTCCCTCTCTCTACCCCTCTCTCTCTCTGTCCCCTCTCTCTCTGTCTCCCTCGCTCTCTGTCTCCCTCTTTCTGCCCCCTCTCTCTCTGTCCCACTCACTCTCTGTCCCACTCACTCTCTGTCCCACTCACTCTCTGTCCCCCTCTCTCTATCCCCCTCTCACAGTCCCCTCTCTCTCCCGCTCTCTGACCACCTCTCTGTCACCCCCTCTCTCTGCCCCCTCTCTCTCTGCCCCCCTCTCTCTGTCCCCCTCTCTCTGTCCCCCTCTCTCTCTCCCCCGCTCTCTGACCCCCTCTCTGTTGCCCTCTTTCTGCCCCCTATCTCTGTCCCCCCCTCTCTGTCCCCCTCTCTCTATCCCCTTCTCACTGTCCCCTCTCTCCCGCTCTCTGTCCCCCTCTCTCTGTCCCCCTCTCTCTGTCCTCCTCTCTCTGTACCCCCTCTCTCTCTGTCCCCCTCTCTCTGTCCCCCTCTCTCTGTTCCCCCTCCCTCTGTTCCCTCTCTCTGTCCCCCCTCTCTCTGTCCCCCCTCTCTCTGTCCCCCCTCTATCTGCCCCCCTCTCTCTGTCCCCCCCTTTCTCTGTCCCCCTCTCTCTGTCCCCTCCCTCTCTGTCCCCCTCTCTCTCTTCCCGCTCTCTGACCCCCTCTCTGTCGCCCGCGCTCTCTGTCGCCCGCGCTCTCTGTCGCCCCTCTCTCTGTCGCCGTCTCTCTGCCCCCTCTCTCTCTCTGCCCCCTCTCTCTCTGCCCCCTCTCTCTCTGCCCCACATCTCTCTGCCCCCTCTCTCGCTGTCGCCCCTCTCTCTGTCCCACTCTCTCTGTCCCACTCTCTCTGCCCCCACGATCCCTCTCTCTGTCCCTTCTCTCTCTCTGTTCCCCTCTCTCTGCCCCCTCTCTCTGTCCCCTCTCTCTCTCTCTCCCGCTCTTTGACCCCCTCTCTGTCACCCTCTCTCCCTGCCCCCTCTCTCTCTGCCCCCCTCTCTCTGTCCCCCTCACTCTATCCCTCTCTCACTGCCCCCCCCTCTCTCCCGCTCTCTGATCCCCTCTCAGTCACCCTTTCTCTCTGCCCCCTCTCTCTCTGCCCCCACTCTCTCTGCCCCCCCCTCTTTCCCCTCTCTCTGACCCCCTCTCTCTCCCCCACTCTGTACCCCTCTCTCTGTCTCCCTCTCTCTGCCCCCCCTCTCTGTCACCGTCTTACTATCCCCCCTTCTCTCTGTTCCCCCTTTCTCTGTTCCCCCTTTCTCTGTTCCCCCTCTCTCTGTCGCCCCTCTCTCTGTCGCCCCTCTCTCTGTCGCCCCTCTCTCTGTCGCCCCTCTCTCTGTCGCCCCTCTCTCTGTCGCCCCTCTCTCTGTCCCCCCTCTCTCTGTCACCCCTCTCTCTGTCCCCCCTCTCTCTGTCCCCCCTCTCTCTGTCCCGCTCTCTCTGTCCCCCACTCTCTCTCTGACCAGCTCTATCTCCCCCTCTCTCTGTCCCCTCTCTCTCTCTGACCCCCTCTATCTCCCCCGCTCCCTGTCCCCACTCTCTCTGTTACCCTCTCTCGCTGTCACCCTCTCTCTGTCGCCCTCTCTCTGTCGCCCTGTCTCTGACCCCCTCTCTCACACCCGCCTCTCCCTCTACCACCTCACTGTCCCCCTCTCTCGCTGTCGTCCCTCTCTCTGTCACCGTCTCTCTGTCCCCCCCTCTCTCTGTCCCCCTCTCTCTCTGTCCCCCTGTCTCTCTCCCATCTCTCTCTGCCCCCCTCTCTCTGTCCCCTCTCTCTCTCCCCCGCTCTCTGACCCCCTCTCTGTTGCCCTCTCTCTGCCCCCTCTCTCTCTGTACCCCCCTCTCTCTGTCCCCCTCTCTCTCTGCCTCCCTCTCTCTGTCCCCTCTCTCTCTCCCGCCCGCTGTCTGACCCCCTCTCTGTTGCCATCTCTCTGCCCCCACTCTCTCTGCCACCCGACCCCTCTCTCTGTCCCCCTCTCTCTCTGTCCCCCTCTCTCTGTCTCCCTCTCTCTGCCCCCCTCTCTGTCACCGTCTCTCTATCCCCCTTCTCTCTGTTCCTCCTTTCTCTGTTCCCCCCTCTCTCTGTCCCCCTCTCTCTCTGTCCCCCTCTCTCTGTTGCCTCTTTCTGCCCCCTCTCTCTCTGTCCCCCTCTCTCTGTCCCTCCCTCTGACCCCCTCTCTCTCTGCCCCTCTCTCTGTCCCCCACTCTCTCTGTCCCCCCCTCTGCCCCCCCTCTCTCTCTGCCCCTCTCTCTCTGACCCCCTCTGTCTCTGACCCCCTCTCTCTCTGCCCCCTCTCTCTCTGCCCCTCTCTTAAGTCCCCCTCTCTCTCTGTACCCCCTCTCTCTCTGTCCCCCTCTCTCTCTGTACCCTCTCTCTCTGTCCCCCTCTCTCTTTGTCCCGCGCTCTCTGTTCCACCCCTCTCTGTCGCCCTCTCTCTGACCCCCCTCTCTCTGTCCCACTCTCTCTGTCCCCCTCTCTCTCTCTGTCCCTCTCTCTCTGCACCCCTCTCTCTCTGTCCCCTCTCTCTCTGTCCCCTCTCTCTCTGTCCCCTCTCTCTCTGTCTCCCGCTCTCTCTGTCTCCCGCTCTCTCTGTCTCCCGCTCTCTCTGTCTCCCGCTCTCTCTGTCTCCCCTCTCTCTGTCTCCCCTCTCTCTGTCTCCCCTCTCTCTGTCTCCCCTCTCTCTCTCTCCCCTCTCTCTGTCTCCCTCGCTCTATGTCTCCCTCTCTCTCTGTCCCTCTCTCTCTGTCCCCCTCTCTCTGTCACCCTCTCTCTGTCACCCTCTTTCTGCCCCCTCTCTCTCTGTCCCCCTCACTCTCTGTCCTCCTCTCTCTGTCCCCCTCTCTCTGTTCCCCTCTCTCTGACCCCCTCTCTCTCCCAACCGCCTCTCTCTCTCCCCCGCTCTCTGCCCCCTCTCTCTATCGCCCTCTTTCTGTCCCCCTCTTTCTGACCCCGTCTCTCTCCCACCTGCCTCTCCCTCTGCCCCGCTCTCTGCCCCCTCTCTCTGTCCCCCTCTCTCTCTGTCCCCCTCTGTCTCCTACCCGCCTCTCTCTATCCCCCCTCTTTTTCACACTCTCTCTCTGTACCCCTCTCTCTGTTCCCTCTCTCTCTGTCCTTCTCTCTCTGCCATCCGCCTCTCTCTGACCCCCTCTCTCTCCCACCCGCCTCTCTCTCTGTCCCCCTCTTTCTCTCCGCCTCTCTCTCTGTACCCCTCTCTCTGCCCCCTCTCTCTATCGCCCTCTTTCTGTCCCCCTCTTTCTGACCCCGTCTCTCTCCCACCTGCCTCTCCCTCTGCCCCGCTATCTGCCCCCTCTCTCTGTCCCCCTCTCTCTCTGTCCCCCTCTGTCTCCTACCCGCCTCTCTCTATCCCCCCTCTTTTTCACACTCTCTCTCTGTACCCCTCTCTCTGTTCCCTCTCTCTCTGTCCTTCTCTCTCTGCCATCCGCCTCTCTCTGACCCCCTCTCTCTCCCACCCGCCTCTCTCTCTCTGTCCCCCTCTTTCTCTCCGCCTCTCTCTCTGTACCCCTCTCTCTGCCCCCCTCTCTCTGTTCCCCTTTCTCTCTGGCCCCCTCTCTGTCACCCTCTCTTTGCCCCCTTCTCTCTCCCCCTCTCTCTCTCTGTCCCCCTCTCTCTCTCTCTGTCCCCCTCTCTCTCTCTGTCCCCCACTCTCTCCATCCCCCCACTCTCTGTCCCCCTCTCTCCCCCCACTCTGTACCCCTCTCTGTCCCCCTCTCTCTGTCCCACTCTCTCTGTCCCCTCTATCTCCCCCTCTCTCTGTCCTCCTCTCTCTGTCCCCTATCTCTCTCCCCCGCTCTCTGTCCCCTCTATCTCCCCCTCTCTCTGTCCTCCTCTCTCTGTCCCCTATCTCTCTCCCCCGCTCTCTGACCCCCTCTCTGTTACCCTCTCTCTGCCCCCTTCTCTCTGCCCCCCTCTCTGTCCCCCACTCTCTCTGTCCCCCACTCTCTCTGTCCCCCACTCTCTCTGTCCCCCACTCTCTCTGTCCCCCAGTCTCTCCATCCCCACACTCTCTGTCCCCCTCTCTCTGACCCCCTCTCTCCCCCCCACTCTGTACCCTCTCTGTCCCCCACTCTCTGTCCCCCACTCTCTGTCCCCCACTCTCTGTCCCCCACTCTCTGTCCCCCACTCTCTGTCCCCCACTCTCTGTCCCCCACTCTCTGCCCCCCTCTCTCTGTCCCCTCTATCTTCCCCTCTCTCCGTCCCCCTCTCTCTGTCCCCCTCTCTCTGTCCCCTCTATCTCCCCCTCTCTCTCTGTCCCCCTCTCTCTGTCCCCTCTATCTCCCCCCTCTCTCTGTCCCCCTCTCTCTGTCCCCTCTCTCTCTCCCCGCCGCTGTCTGATCCCCACTCTGTCGCCCTCTCTCCATCCCCACACTCTCTGTCCCCCTCTCTCTGACCCCCTCTCTCTGTCCCCTCTATCTTCCCCTCTCTCTGTCCCCGTCTCTCTGTCCCCCTCTCTCTGTCCCCTCTATCTTCCCCTCTCTCTGTCCCCCTCTCTCTGTCCCCCTCTCTCTGTCCCCTCTATCTCCCCCTCTCTCTCTGTCCCCCTCTCTCTGTCCCCTCTCTCTCTCCCCCCCGCTGTCTGACCGCCACTCTGTCGCCCTCTCTCTGTCGCCCTCTCTCTGTCCCCCTCTCTCTGTCCCCCACTCTCTCTGTCCCCCAGTCTCTCCATCCCCACACTCTCTGTCCCCCTCTCTCTGACCCCCTCTCTCCCCCCCACTCTGTACCCTCTCTGTCCCCCACTCTCTGTCCCCCTCTCTCTGTCCCCTCTATCTTCCCCTCTCTCTGTCCCCCTCTCTCTCTGCCTCCCTCTCTCTGTCCCCTCTCTCTCTCTCCCGCCCGCTGTCTGACCCCCTCTCTGTTGCCATCTCTCTGCCCCCACTCTCTCTGCCACCCGACCCCTCTCTCTGTCCCCCTCTCGCTCTGTCCCCCCCTCTCTGTCTCCCTCTCTCTGCCCCCCTCTCTGTCACCGTCTCTCTATCCCCCCTTCTCTCTGTTCCTCCTTTCTCTGTTCCCCCCTCTCTCTGTCCCCCTCTCTCTCTGTCCCCCTCTCTCTGTTGCCTCTTTCTGCCCCCTCTCTCTCTGTCCCCCTCTCTTTGTCCCTCCCTCTGACCCCCTCTCTCTCTGCCCCTCTCTCTGTCCCCCACTCTCTCTGTCCCCCCCCTCTGCCCCCCCTCTCTCTCTGCCCCTCTCTCTCTGTCCCCCTCTCTCTCTGCCCCTCTCTCTCTGACCCCCTCTGTCTCTGACCCCATCTCTCTCTGCCCCCCTCTCTCTCTGCCCCTCTCTTTCTGTCCCCCTCTCTCTCTGTACCCACTCTCTGTCCCCCTCTCTCTCTGTCCCCCTCTCTCTCTGTCCCCCTCTCTCTCTGTACCCTCTCTCTCTGTCCCCCTCTCTCTTTGTCCCGCGCTCTCTGTTCCACCCCTCTCTGTCGCCCTCTCTCTGACCCCCCTCTCTCTGTCCCCCTCTCTCTCTCTGTCCCCCTCTCTCTCTCTGTCCCCCTCTCTCTCTCTGTCCCCCTCTCTCTCTCTGTCCCCCTCTCTCTGCACCCTCTCTCTCTGTCCCCTCTCTCTCTGTCCCCTCTCTCTCTGTCCCCTCTCTCTCTGTCCCCTCTCTCTCTGTCTCCCGCTCTCTCTGTCTCCCGCTCTCTCTGTCTCCCCTCTCTCTTCCCCTCTCTCTTCCCCTCTCTCTTCCCCTCTCTCTGTCCCCGTCTCTCTGTCCCCCTCTCTCTGTCCCCTCTATCTTCCCCTCTCTCTGTCCCCCTCTCTCTGTCCCCCTCTCTCTGTCCCCTCTATCTCCCCCTCTCTCTCTGTCCCCCTCTCTCTGTCCCCTCTCTCTCTCCCCCCCGCTGTCTGACCGCCACTCTGTCGCCCTCTCTCTGTCCCCCACTCTCTCTGTCCCCCACTCTCTCTGTCCCCCAGTCTCTCCATCCCCACACTCTCTGTCCCCCTCTCTCTGACCCCCTCTCTCCCCCCCACTCTGTACCCTCTCTGTCCCCCACTCTCTGTCCCCCTCTCTCTGTCCCCTCTATCTTCCCCTCTCTCTGTCCCCCTCTCTCTCTGCCTCCCTCTCTCTGCCCCCCTCTCTGTCCCCTCTCTCTGACCCCCTCTCTCCCCCCACTCTGTACCCTCTCTGTCCCCCACTCTCTGTCCCCTTCTCTCTGTCCCCTCTATCTTCCCCTCTCTCTGTCCCCCTCTCTCTCTGCCTCCCTCTCTCTGTCCCCTCTCTCTCTCCCGCCCGCTGACTGACCCCCTCTCTGTTGCCATCTCTCTGCCCCCACTCTCTCTGCCACCCGACCCCTCTCTCTGTCCCCCTCTCTCTCTCTGTCCCTCTCTCTCTGCACCCCTCTCTCTCTGTCCCCTCTCTCTCTGTCCCCTCTCTCTCTGTCCCCTCTCTCTCTGTCCCCTCTCTCTCTGTCTCCCGCTCTCTCTGTCTCCCGCTCTCTCTGTCTCCCGCTCTCTCTGTCTCCCGCTCTCTCTGTCTCCCGCTCTCTCTGTCTCCCGCTCTCTCTGTCTCCCCTCTCTCTGTCTCCCCTCTCTCTGTCTCCCCTCTCTCTGTCTCCCCTCTCTCTGTCTCCCTCGCTCTCTGTCTCCCTCGCTCTCTGTCTCCCTCGCTCTCTGTCTCCCTCGCTCTCTGTCTCCCTCGCTCTCTGTCTCCCTCGCTCTCTGTCTCCCTCTCTCTGTCCCCCTCTCTCTCTGTCCCCCTCACTCTCTGTCCTCCTCTCTCTGTCCCCCTCTCTCTGTTCCCCTCTCTCTGACCCCCTCTCTCTCCCAACCGCCTCTCTCTCTCCCCCGCTCTCTGCCCCCTCTCTCTATCGCCCTCTTTCTGTCCCCCTCTTTCTGACCCCGTCTCTCTCCCACCTGCCTCTCCCTCTGCCCCGCTCTCTGCCCCCTCTCTCTGTCCCCCTCTCTCTCTGTCCCCCTCTGTCTCCTACCCGCCTCTCTATCCCCCCTCTTTTTCACACTCTCTCTCTGTACCCCTCTCTCTGTTCCCTCTCTCTCTGTCCTTCTCTCTCTGCCATCCGCCTCTCTCTGACCCCCTCTCTCTCCCACCCGCCTCTCTCTCTGTCCCCCTCTTTCTCTCCGCCTCTCTCTCTGTACCCCTCTCTCTGCCCCCTCTCTCTATCGCCCTCTTTCTGTCCCCCTCTTTCTGACCCCGTCTCTCTCCCACCTGCCTCTCCCTCTGCCCCGCTATCTGCCCCCTCTCTCTGTCCCCCTCTCTCTCTGTCCCCCTCTGTCTCCTACCCGCCTCTCTCTATCCCCCCTCTTTTTCACACTCTCTCTCTGTACCCCTCTCTCTGTTCCCTCTCTCTCTGTCCTTCTCTCTCTGCCATCCGCCTCTCTCTGACCCCCTCTCTCTCCCACCCGCCTCTCTCTCTCTGTCCCCCTCTTTCTCTCCGCCTCTCTCTCTGTACCCCTCTCTCTGCCCCCCTCTCTCTGTTCCCCTTTCTCTCTGGCCCCCTCTCTGTCACCCTCTCTTTGCCCCCTTCTCTCTGCCCCTCTCTCTCTGTCCCCCTCTCTCTCTGTCCCCCTCTCTCTCTGTCCCCCACTCTCTCCATCCCCCCACTCTCTGTCCCCCTCTCTCCCCCCACTCTGTACCCCTCTCTGTCCCCCTCTCTCTGTCCCACTCTCTCTGTCCCCTCTATCTCCCCCTCTCTCTGTCCTCCTCTCTCTGTCCCCTATCTCTCTCCCCCGCTCTCTGTCCCCTCTATCTCCCCCTCTCTCTGTCCTCCTCTCTCTGTCCCCTATCTCTCTCCCCCGCTCTCTGACCCCCTCTCTGTTACCCTCTCTCTGCCCCCTTCTCTGTCCCCCACTCTCTCTGTCCCCCACTCTCTCTGTCCCCCACTCTCTCTGTCCCCCAGTCTCTCCATCCCCACACTCTCTGTCCCCCTCTCTCTGACCCCCTCTCTCCCCCCCACTCTGTACCCTCTCTGTCCCCCACTCTCTGTCCCCCACTCTCTGCCCCCCTCTCTCTGTCCCCTCTATCTTCCCCTCTCTCCGTCCCCCTCTCTCTGTCCACCTCTCTCTGTCCCCTCTATCTCCCCCTCTCTCTCTGTCCCCCTCTCTCTGTCCCCTCTATCTCCCCCCTCTCTCTGTCCCCCTCTCTCTGTCCCCTCTCTCTCTCCCCGCCGCTGTCTGACCCCCACTCTGTCGCCCTCTCTCCATCCCCACACTCTCTGTCCCCCTCTCTCTGACCCCCTCTCTCCCCCCCACTCTGTACCCTCTCTGTCCCCCACTCTCTGTCCCCCACTCTCTGCCCCCCTCTCTCTGTCCCCTCTATCTTCCCCTCTCTTCGTCCCCCTCTCTCTGTCCCCCTCTCTCTGTCCCCCTCTCTCTGTCCCCTCTATCTCCCCCTCTCTCTCTGTCCCCCTCTCTCTGTCCCCTCTATCTCCCCCCTCTCTCTGTCCCCCTCTCTCTGTCCCCTCTCTCTCTCCCCGCCGCTGTCTGACCCCCACTCTGTCGCCCTCTCTCCATCCCCACACTCTCTGTCCCCCTCTCTCTGACCCCCTCTCTCTGACCCCCTCTCTCTGTCCCCTCTATCTCTGTCCCCTCTCTCTCTGTCCCCTCTCTCTCTGTCCCCTCTCTCTCTGTCCCCTCTCTCTCTGTCTCCCGCTCTCTCTGTCTCCCGCTCTCTCTGTCTCCCCTCTCTCTGTCCCCTCTATCTTCCCCTCTCTCTGTCCCCGTCTCTCTGTCCCCCTCTCTCTGTCCCCTCTATCTTCCCCTCTCTCTGTCCCCCTCTCTCTGTCCCCCTCTCTCTGTCCCCTCTATCTCCCCCTCTGTCTCTGTCCCCCTCTCTCTGTCCCCTCTCTCTCTCCCCCCCGCTGTCTGACCGCCACTCTGTCGCCCTCTCTCTGTCCCCCTCTCTCTGTCCCCCACTCTCTCTGTCCCCCAGTCTCTCCATCCCCACACTCTCTGTCCCCCTCTCTCTGACCCCCTCTCTCCCCCCCACTCTGTACCCTCTCTGTCCCCCACTCTCTGTCCCCCTCTCTCTGTCCCCTCTATCTTCCCCTCTCTCTGTCCCCCTCTCTCTCTGCCTCCCTCTCTCTGTCCCCTCTCTCTCTCCCGCCCGCTGTCTGACCCCCTCTCTGTTGCCATCTCTCTGCCCCCACTCTCTCTGCCACCCGACCCCTCTCTCTGTCCCCCTCTCTCTCTGTCCCCCTCTCTCTGTCTCCCTCTCTCTGCCCCCCTCTCTGTCCCCTCTCTCTGACCCCCTCTCTCCCCCCCACTCTGTACCCTCTCTGTCCCCCACTCTCTGTCCCCTTCTCTCTGTCCCCTCTATCTTCCCCTCTCTCTGTCCCCCTCTCTCTATCGCCCTCTTTCTGTCCCCCTCTTTCTGACCCCGTCTCTCTCCCACCTGCCTCTCCCTCTGCCCCGCTATCTGCCCCCTCTCTCTGCCCCCCTCTCTCTGTTCCCCTTTCTCTCTGGCCCCCTCTCTGTCACCCTCTCTTTGCCCCCTTCTCTCTGCCCCCCCTCTCTGTCCCCCTCTCTCTCTGTCCCCCTCTCTCTCTGTCCCCCTCTCTCTCTGTCCCCCTCTCTCTCTGTCCCCCTCTCTCTCCATCCCCCCACTCTCTGTCCCCCTCTCTCTGACCCCCTCTCTCCCCCCCACTCTGTACCCTCTCTGTCCCCCACTCTCTGTCCCCCACTCTCTGCCCCCCTCTCTCTGTCCCCTCTATCTTCCCCTCTCTCCGTCCCCCTCTCTCTGTCCACCTCTCTCTGTCCCCTCTATCTCCCCCTCTCTCTCTGTCCCCCTCTCTCTGTCCCCTCTATCTCCCCCCTCTCTCTTTCCCCCTCTCTCTGTCCCCTCTCTCTCTCCCCGCCGCTGTCTGACCCCCACTCTGTCGCCCTCTCTCTGTCCCCCACTCTCTGTCCCCCTCTCTCTGTCCCCCACTCTCTCTGTCCCCCAGTCTCTCCATCCCCACACTCTCTGTCCCCCTCTCTCTGACCCCCTCTCTCCCCCCCTCTCTCTCCCCCCCTCTCTGTCCCCCACTCTCTGTCCCCCACTCTCTGTCCCCCACTCTCTGTCCCCCACTCTCTGTCCCCCACTCTCTCTGTCCCCTCTCTCTGTCCCCCTCTCTCTGTCCCCCTCTCTCTGTCCCCCTCTCTCTGTCCCCTCTATCTCCCCCTCTCTCTCTGTCCCCCTCTCTCTGTCCCCTCTCTCTCTCCCCCCCGCTGTCTGACCGCCACTCTGTCGCCCTCTCTCTGTCCCCTCTCTCTGTACCCCTCTCTCTGTCCCCCACTCTCTCCATCCCCCCACTCTCTGTCCCCCTCTCTCTGACCCCCTCTCTCTCTCCCACTCTGTACCCCTCTCTCTGTCCCCTTCTCTCTGTCCCCCCCTCTCTGTCACCATCTCTCTGTCCCCCCTTCTCTCTGTCCCCTCTCTCTCTCTCCCCCACTCTCTCTGTCCCCCTCTCTCTGTCCCGTCGATCTCTCCCCCGCTCTCTGCCCCCCTCTGTCGCCCTCTCCCTGCTCCCTCTCTCCCTGCTCCCTCTCTCTCTGCCCCCTCTCTCTCTGCCCCCTCTCTCTCTGTCCCCCCTCTCTCTCTGTCCCCCACTCTCTCCATCCCCCACTCTCTGTCCCCCTCTCTCTGACCCCCTCTCTCCCCCCCCACTCTGTACCCCACTCTCTGTGCCCCTCTCTCTGTCGCACTCTCTATCTCCCCCCTTTTCTGTCCCCCTCTCTCCGTCCCCCTCTCTCTGTCCCCCCTCTCTCTGACCCCTCTCTCATTATGTCCTCCCCTATTTCTCTCTCTCCCTCCCTCACCTTATCTCTCCCATCCCTCTCTCTCTCCCTCTGTCTCTCTCTGCTCCTTCACTCTATCTCCATCTTCTCCCACTCTCGATCCCCCTCCCTCGGTGTCTCTCTCTCTCTCCCCACTTCCCTCCGTTTCTCTCTGACTCAATCTCTCTCCCTCCTGTCCTGCCCTTCCTCTCTCTCTGACACACTCTGTCTCCCTAGTCCTTCCCTCTCCCTCTAACCTAGAGACTGGGGGTTAGTGGTGAGGCTGCGTGTGGGGGGTGGGGGTGAGATGATCGAGAGATGTGGGAAGTGGGGAAATTGGGGTAGAGACGAAATTGTGGGAGGGAGACAGAGATGGCAGTAGAGAGAGAGTGAGGGTGAGGGGGAGAGAGAAGAATGGAGGCAGGTGGAGAAACTCATGTTGGGGGTGTGAGAGAGAGAGACGGAGAGTGAGGCAGAAAGAATAGTGGAGGCAGGTGGAGAAACCGGGGTTGTGGGGGAGGGGTGTCTGAGAGGGGACCAGAGAGAGTGAAAGGGAGAGGAGGTGAGAGAGACACAGTGTGCAGAAAGAGAGAGAGAGGGAGAGAATTGAGGTGGAAGAGTGGGGGGGGGAGGAAATGGGGAGGCCAGGTTGGAGTGGGGGTGGGGGACAGAGGGAGTTAAACCCAGCTCCTGAGCTCAGGGCCCGGTGCCCTCCACTTCCCTGAGGACCAGGACTTGGGGCTGAGTCTGTCTCTCTCCAGCTCAGCTTCTCCAACACAAAGACACACAGCAACATCAGTCACTCTGCTGCTCGGCACGCTTTAATCAACATTTTTATTGGTTACAAATGGAAGTGATGGATACAGTCAGTGGGATGGTGCCTTTTCTCACTGGCCCCTGAGTTGTGAGAAACATTGAAATGTTTCCCTGTAACCCCCCTGTGGGATAAGGATGGACAACCCAGCGCTACCCTCAGTCTGCTACCATAGCGACAGGCTGCTCCATCGCTGAAACACTGAACTGAAATGAGAAAATCCCGGATGGATTGATTAATGAGGGAATTTGATGGATGGATGGATTTGAGTGAAGGGATATTTCAGCACATTCTTCAGCTGCTGCCTGAACTTCGTCTGGGTCACGGCATAAATCGCGGTGTTGGTGCAGCAACTGAGGAGCTGCAGCATGAAGCCCAATTCCTGCACAAAGGGATCGAGAAACACAGACTGATACCCAAAATCATACATCCGGGCCCATAGAGAAAACAGCATGAACGTTGACCATAACAGGATGAAATTGGCCGAGAGCACAAACAGTAAAATGATGGATTTTTTTCGGTTTCTCATTTCTGTGTCAGACTGAGCGTCCCCATTGGTGTGAGCGCGGAGTCTCCTGCGGGCTCTGCTGGTCACTACAATGTGTCTGACGGTGAGAACATTGAGCAGCAGAATCAGGAGAAATGGGACACACGGGGTTAGAATGTGGTGGAGGGACTCGATTGTGACCCAGACACTGGAGGATAGACCAGCGTCTGTTACATCACAAAACCAGGGGGTGTTCATCAGCCAATACTGAGCCGTGAACATAAAATACCAGAAAATGTTCTTTAAACAGCTCAGCACAGTCACTGCTCCCAGAACCACAGCCGCCGTCTTCTCACTGCAATATTTACTTTTCAGCTTCTGGCAACAAATGGCCACAAACCGATCAAAGGTGAAAGTGATGGTGAACCAGACAGAGCAGTCAGTGGCTGCATAAAGCAGGACGGCGTGGATATTACACACGGGGATGGAGTCCCTCAGGAAATAAAACTGTTCCCGATAAACAATGGGAATGTGTCTCAGGATCAGGTCGAGGATAATGACCAGGAGATCCGCCGCTGCCATGGCCCCCAGGTAACGTCTGACACATGGAGACAATCCACAATCTTTATAAAGCAGGACGTAGATGGTCACTACGTTAACTGTGAGGAAGGAAAACAAACCCATTATCCATCAGCCTGGAGGCAAAGGGACCCGTTTGATTGGGGACCCAGTGAGATTTTCAAATGTGTCCCTGTATTCAGGGATTTATTAAAATAACTGGAGCTGGAATAACAATTGGGAAGGTCGGAATTACTGACAAAAATGTGACATAAACCACAAGAAACCCTCCCTCCCCAAACACACAGAGACACATCCATAAGGACAGATGGTTTCTAGAACATTCCCACACACTTGATCACTCGAGCAGACACAGGTCACTCCTTCCCAGTTCCTAATACGGAGGGTGGGAACGTTGCTGTCCTGAAGGATTATCTCCCAGTTTCCTGAAGACAAATGGAGTTTGGCAATTCCTGTATTTCGGTCTAAGTTGTGTTCGATCCTGTGTCGTGAAGAAATGTAAACGCAGGGTAAACGTATTCACCCCTTTAACTACCTGAGGGGCCTTCGGAACAGTGTCTCCTTCTCCCTGGAACGGGATCTCTTCCCTCGGGATCTTATCGTTTGTTCAATTCACTGACGTCCAGCCGTACACAAACAATGTCAGGGACAGAACGTTCCGGGGAATGTCAGTTATAGAATGTTGGGGACAGAACATTCTGGGGAATGACAGTTATAGAATGTCGGGGACAGAACGTTCCGGGGAATGTCAGTTATAGAATGTCAGGGACAGAACGTTCCGGGGGATGTCAGTTATAGAATGTTGGGGACAGAACATTCTGGGGAATGACAGTTATAGAATGTCGGGGACAGAACGTTCCGGGGAATGTCAGTTATAGAATGTCAGGGACAGAACGTTCCGGGGAATGTCAGTTATAGAATGTCAGGGACAGAACGTTCCGGGGAATGTCAGTTATAGAATGTCAGGGGCAGAACATTCCGGGGAACCCCTTGACTTGTCCATCCCTTTTCCCCACTACCCACCCCACCAACATGATGCACTGTGCCTGGGTACACTGTAACATTAATGGGGTGAGAGACCGAGGGTACAATCTCAGGAATGGGAACTAAAGGCATTGCCAGATCAGCTGAAATGGTTAGATATACCACATTCTCAATCCACCTCACAGAACCAGCCCAGACACCATACACCCAGAGGAGATATCTGTTCACCGTGGAACACTGTGTAGACCAGGCCAGTGTACTGCTCAGTACAAACCAGCATTCTGTCCAGATTCATCCATTGCACTGGTCAATACAATCCAGCGATCTGTCCAGAGTGGAACACTGCGCAGACCACAGCAGTGCATTGATCTATAAACCCTGACCATATGTCTGTCCATCACTGGGAGCTGTGAAGACACAAATGTGTGAACCTGAAACATCATTGCAGTATCTATAAACCTCAACCAGAATGACTGACCAGCACAGCGACCTGTGCAGTGATCACCCGTGAATTAATTTGCAAACCAGGAGAAGTTACCCTCCCAACATGTAGGACTGTGTATTCCATCCCAGTCCATTGACCTGCAACGCAGGAGCACTTACACTCCCAGCATGTATGACTGTTTACAGAACCTCAGTGCATTGATCTGTAACCAGGAGCAGTTACCCTCCCAGCATGTAGGGCTGTGTACACCAAACCAGGGCATTGATCTGTAACCCAGGAGCAGTTACCCTCCCAGCATGTAGGGCTGTGTACACCAAACCAGGGCATTGATCTGTAACCCAGGAGCAGTTACCCTCCCAGCATGTAGGGCTGTGTACCCCAAACCAGGGCATTGATCTGTAACCCAGGAGCAGTTACCCTCCCAGCATGTAGGGCTGTGTACCCCAAACCAGGGCATTGATCTGTAACCCAGGGGCAGTTACCCTCTCAGCATGTAGGGCTGTGTACCCCACCCCAGTGCATTGATTTGTAAACAAGCAGCAGTTAGCTTCCCAGCACGTAGGACGTTGCACCCGACCCCAGCACAATTATCACAAAACCAAGAGTAGTTACCCTCCCAGCATGTAGGAGTGTGCACACCACCCCACTGCATTGTTCTGTAAACCAGGAACAGTTACACTCCCAGAATGTAGGACTGTGAACACCACCCCAGTACAATGATCTGAAAACCAGGAGCAGTTACCCTACCAGCATGTAGGACTGTGTACCCCACCCCAGTGCATTGATCTGTAAACCAGGAGAAGTTACCCTCCCAGCATGTAGGGCTGTGTACACTACCCCAGTGCATTGCTCAGTAACACTGTGTTAGATCCCTGCCCAGCGTGGGGAAACTTGGAGCCCATGCTAAAAGTGACTGGGTTTGAACATCACTGCTACAGAGAGATGGAGGGTGATTCAGTTTAAATACCACCACATGGGAGGGGTTTGGGAAATAGACAGAGATGGGGGATACTGAGAGACAGTGTCAAGGAAGGATATGTTCCCAGGTTGCAGAATGCTGAAGTGTAGACACTTCGATAGCATCCTGTAACATGAGCCAGTCTTCCCAGGAAAGATGGGGAAAAGGGATATTGGTGTGAGGTCAGCTGCTGTGTGGTTTTGAACTTACGTTCATGTAATTTTGATGTGTCTTTTTGAAACAGTATATTGCTGTAGAGTTGGGTTAGGGTAATAAGCAGTTAAGAGAAATGGGGTCTCAGAGTTGTGAATAGTTGATGTAAAATGTTCAGTTTCAGAGTTAAAATAATCAATTGATGGTTTTATTTAAACAGTGGAATTTGGGAGTTCTCTGTCACTCATATTTTAACAGTTTACAAGGCAAATTGAGCATTTCTTTATGTTTAGTTTAAGTTACCAGATGAGCCCAATGCCGTGTCCTAACAATTCCTGTGTGTGTATCTGTGTGTCTCTGTGTGGGGCAGGTCTGGCAGGCTCTGTGGTTCTTAAAGTGATACAATGCCACCCTCTGCTGGCCTACCCACGCCACTGCACAGACATTGGCAGAGGGTGAAAACCAACAGGGATTCATTCAGAGAGGGGGAGGGAGAGGGCAGCTGCTCACAGCACCATCCAAATTGATGTCTTATCCATGGACTGATCTAAATGTCCTTCAAACATTGTAACTGTCCCCGCTTTCACCACTTCCTCTGGAAGTTCATTCCACACCCAAGCCAGATTCTGTCTAACACAATTACCTCTCATGACTTTTGTAAATCTTTTTCCTCGCACCTTAAAATATCCCTCAGTTTTGAACCCCCAATTCTAGGGAAAAGACATCAGCTCTTTAGCTTATCTGTACCCTTCATTATTTTATAAACCTGTGTAAAGTTACCGCAGAATCTCATATTCTTCAGTGAAAAAAAGTCTCATAGCTCAATCCCTCCTTTCCCAGCAACATCCAGGTTAATCTCTTCTGAACCCTCTCCAGCTTAATAATACAAACGTCAGTAATATCAAATATTGAATAGTCAAGGCATTTTCTAATGGTACGGGGAGTCCAAAACGAGAGGACATAGGTTTAAGGTGAGAGGGGAAACATTTAAAAGTGACCTAAGGGGCAGCTTTTTCACCCAGAGGGTGGTGTGCCTATGGAATGAAAGGGCAGGATGATCAGACTGGACACAGTATTCCAGAAGGGGTCTCACCAATGAACTGTACAACCACAACATGATGTTCCAATTCTGATAATCAAAGGTATGACCTATGAAGACAAGTGTTTTAAACACCTTCTTAACCACACTATCTATATGAGATGCAAATTTTAAAGAATTGAACCTGACGGCCTAGGTCTCTGTCCTACAACACTGCCAAAGGCCCTGCTTTTAATTGTATAGATCCTGTTCTTGTTTGATTTACCAAATCCAATACCTCGCATTCATCCAAACTAAACTCCATCTGCCACCCCTCAGCCCAGTGTGTGATATTACTGCCACCTCACCCGCCCCCTTCAATTTTAAAATGCCCATCACTCTCCAGCATGCCTACACTCTCCGGCCTTGATTTTCACAAAGACCCTGAGCTTGGTTTGCCTTGTGTGGTTGGGGGAGAAGGGACAGATTGCAGGCACAGTCAGTGGGGAGGAGAGGCTGGACAGTAATCAGCGGCTTGGTATCATTTCATGGTTTTAGGAAGAGGGCAGTCGCACGTTAGAGGTGGGTAAGTGTGATCGGTGTTTTGGAGTCAGAAATTAAGCTCTTCCTTCGTCTCTGGTGTTCAGTAATAAATATCTATTTGAGACCCTTCATTGGGCAGAGTGTGTCTGCAGGATTTCTTTCCTTAATATTGCAGACTACAGATAATAGCAATTAAAGATGTTTATAATTAATTTCGATAGCATAGCAAGTACACTCAATATCTGACAGTTGAGACAAATATCTTGCATTTGTTTAATAATACAACGTGTTTTTTTTGTAGTTCAGTAATGGTAACCTAATTATAATAAATCACACCAAGCTGAAAGCGGGCACTTAAAATATGACCAAAATATGGGTATGGTAGTTGTAGTGGATTATGTCCCTGTCTCTGCGCCAGAACTCTGGATTTGATTCCAATTCCTGAACTTGTGTGGTAGTGCTCCTAGCTCAGGAATAGAAGGCCTGGATTCAAGTCCTGCCTGTTGCAGAGGTATGACCCAGCATGAACAGACTGATGAACAACACACAGGAGAATAATGTTACAGCTTTATGGGTATTGCTGAGTGATGCTCATAACAGAATGTGAGAACATCAGAAACAGGGGCAGGTCATTCATCCCCCAAGCCTGCCTTGCCCTTCACTAAGATCATGACTGATCTGCTCCTGGCCTCAAATCCTCTTTCATACCCAATTCTTCATTGCCCTCAACTCTCTGACAGGTCAATATACATCTATTTTCTCTTCAAATACTTTCAGTCATCTAGCTCCCCGAACACTCTTGAGAAGAGAAATCCTGACATTCAATACCACTTGTTTGAAGAAAACATTTGCTGCTCCTATATCATGATCAATTGATATGAACAAAAGAGGTTGGCTTAAGGGTTCAGGAAAAGATGACTGGCCCTGATATCAAGGCAGTGGTTAACTCTGTTTACATCAAGGAGCATAGCAAACCTGGACTTAATGGGAATCAGAGTAAACTCTCCAGTTTTTGGAGTCAAACAATGGAAGATGTTCATAATCTCAGTCCTGGGTCACCTCTGTGGGAGATCCTCAGGGTAATTCCTCTTCACAAACAGCTTCAGCTGCTTCATCAATATCTCTCCGCTCCCAACCATAAGATCAGAATGTTGGGATGGTCACTGAAGATTCCACAATGTTCAAAGCGTTTTGTCCCCCGTCAGCTCCTGAACTGGCCTGTGTCCATGTGCAGCAAGACCCAAACACCACTCAGGTTTTTTTTTCTGTTAAAGTGTCTGTAACATTCATGTAGCAGCATTGCCGGACACTGCACATTGCCACAGTAAAATAGAGTTCATTCAGCAGCTCACGCTGGTTTCACAGGAATATGAGGAAGTCGTTCAGCCCATTGACACTATTGGAGAAGAACAGTGACAGCCCATTCGGTGCCTGCAGCCTATTACTCAGGAAGGGAAGGATTATAGTGTGATGGACCACATCAGAGCTCCTCGAAAATATTTGAAGGCGGTAGCCTTGACTCTAATGTTTTCATATTTTAAAGGAAATGTAAAGTGTCTGTTTCAGATGCAATGTGACAGGTCAAACTACTCGGTATGAAGCAAAACACCATTTATTTTAACACGGAAGATAAAATGAAACCAAAGAAAAGGGAATTTAGAGTAACTTAATTTTATTGGACAAGTTAACAGAATACTAGATCTAGGAACTATTACTGATGAACTGTTCCAATATAGGAAATCGCATAAAAACAGCCCTCGACAAAAAGGAATATTCAGACACAGATTGTCACAAACATTTCTCCAATCCAGGAATTAAAATCAGCATCAAGAGAAATTTCAGAGAGAGTAGCAGCCAGGAAACATTCACTGAAGCTTCCAACTCTGTGGAGACCCCAGTAGTTTCTGATGTTGCCGAGAATCCAAAACCCAGAGATCCTTATCTGTGAGAGCTGGCCACACCCATTCAAGCTGCATTAAAATAAACACAAGGCCTCCCTCGCTGTTTACTCAAGTGGTCTTAACTAACCAGCTAGGTAACGATCGTTCAATCTCTCTCTTAAAAGAAACCAGGACAAAATAAGGTCTTAATGCTACAGCATCATCACACTTGTCAGCACATCGATCTGTCAAACAGGAACCGGGGTAACTCAGTTAGGCCCTTGGCCCTGTCCAATTGGACGAGGAAGGAGCCAGTCAGTCCGTTGAGTCACTGACACAGCAATAGGATGAGGCCATTCAGCCCCTTGAGTCAATTACGCAGGAACAAGAGGAAGCCATTCAGCCCCTTGAGCCACTTATACAGGAACAGGAGGAGGCCATTCCCTGTCAATGCACTTACATAGGGACAGAATGAGATAATTGATGCTGATTCCTGATGAACGGCTTATGCCCAAAATATCAATTCTCCTGTTTCTTGGATACTGCCTGACCTGCTGTGCTTTTCCAGCAATCCACTCTCTACTCTGATCTCCAGCATCGGCAGACCTCACTGTCTCCTAAGTGATGCTCTAACATGATGAACAAATGGAGCAGAGGCTGCACAGATGGACTGCTCCACGTTGTTCCTCCTGGCCCCGTTGCTCATGACACACACGTGGGACTTTAATGTGGTTTTCTAGTGTTGAGGAGGGAAGCCATATGTCTTGTGTGAAGTCTCAAGAAGGCATCTTTCATCTCCGAGAAGCCAGCCTGGTGTTCTCTATGTAGGGTGGAAGCCGATGGGAACGGCTACCTGTTTCAGATGGAAGGTATTGTGGCTGCTGTTGGGGATTGTGAGCAACATGCATTCAGTACGTTCACACGCCGACTGCACAATAACGTGGGGAGAGTTAATTTAGGCCTAGAAACTTTTAGGAAAGTCACGTTAGACTGATGAATGTACTCTCTAAGTTCAAATAATGCTGATCTTGCTCATGTTGATCTTGTCTAGTGCACGTACTGTTCAGTGTAACATGTATGCCTTACTCTGTCCAAGTCTATTTCCACCCTATGATTTATCTGGCCATGCTTACTATGATCTGCCTCCATTGCTCTTAATAAAGTGTTTCCCTGTACTGAGGTACACGTGACCATAAATCAAACCAATCAACCCTGGGTAAAGTATGGAATTTCTCCATGACTCTTTTGCAAATAAGTAATCGCTGCCACTCCTTGTGTTTCAGTATCACCATTTATTCATCTCTCACAGCTCTACAGATTAAACACTCAGCTTCTTCACTCTATCCTCATGTTACCATCATCCGTGTCTGTGGGAAGAAGATCATTCCTTACAAAGGAGATCAAATTTGTAGAGAGTGCCTCAAACGCTCTCTCAGCAAAGCTCTACAACAGCAGGAATATGGCTTTACTTATGTATTCAAATCATTTTACAATGAAGGACAGCATACCATTGACTGCACACATTACTTACAGAGGGTTTGATTCGGAGCAGTCAGCATAGACTTGTGAGTGGGAGATCATGCTTCCCAAATTTGTTAGAGTTCTTTGATGAAGTGACCAGGAAGGTTGATGAGGTCAGAGCGGTAGATGTAGTCTCTATGCATTTCAGTAAGGCCTTTGATAAGTTTTCACATGGCAGGCTGCTCAGGAAGGTTACATCACATGGAATGCTGGGGGGACTGACAAATTGGATACACAGTTGGCTTGATGGTAGGAAGCAGAGGGTTTAGTGGAAGGATGCTTGTCAGACTGGAGGCTGGGTCCATAGCTGTTTGTTATCTATGATTTGGTTGAGAATGTACAAGGCATGATTAGTACGTTTGCAGATAACACTAAAATAAGTGGGAGCATGATCAGTGAGGAAGTTTATCAGAAATTGCAGCAGGACCTTAATCAGGTGGGGAAGTGGGCCGAGAAACGACAAATGGAATTTAATATAGATGTGTGAGCTCTTGCATTTTGGAAACTCAAATCAAGGTAGGAGTTTCACGGTGAATGGGAGGGTCTTAAGGGATGTAGTGGGCAGAGAGACCTTGGTGTTCAGGTGCACAAGGTTCTCTAAGAGTGGAGCCATAGGTAAACAGGGCAGTGAAGAAGGCTTTTGGCACATTGGCCTTCATCAGGCAGGATATTAAGTATAGAAGTTGGGAATTTATGTTGCAGTTACGCAGGACTTTGCTAAGGCCGCACTTGGAGTATTGTGCTCAGTTTTGTCACCTTGCTATAGGGAGGATGTTATTAAATTAGAAAGAGTGCAGAAGAAATTCAGAAAGACGTGTTGCCAGGAACCAATGGTCTGAGTTATAGGGTGAGTTTGGACAAGCTAGGACATTTTCTTTAGCTTGTAGGAGAATGAGGGAGTCCTTACAGAGCTGGATAAGATCACGAGGGGTAACGATAGTGTTAATGCTCTCTTTCTCTTTCCAAGATGTAGAGAATCGAGGATTAGATGGGATCAGTTTAAGGTTAAAGGGGAAGAAATAAAAGGGAACCTGAGGGGCCACTTCGTTACACAGAGCCTGGTACGTGGATGAGCTGCCAGCAGATGTGGTTGAGGGGGGTACATTAACAACATTTCAAAAGCATTTGGATAAATATGTAGATAAGAAAGGACTGGAAGGATATGGGCCAACTGCAGGGAAATGGAGTGAGCGTGGATGGACATTTACAAGGTGGAGTCGAACCTCTCTGTTAATTGAAACCAAACATCCAGAAAAGATCGCCTCAGCTCGTAATCTGTTAAAATACGAGTGACACAGATCTCCTACATTCCACTATTTAAACAACAAATAACAAGTTAGTATCTTAACTTTAATAGTGAATACTAAACAAAAACTATTCACCAATACAAGCCCCTCTTTTCTTAGCTACTTACGATCTGACTCCAACTCTGTAAAAAATGCTAGTCCAACAACCCACATATTAAACATTACAATCTCAAGACCACACAGAATCCATCTTCCCCGCTGTGTTCACTCTTCTAGCTGCTGATTTCCCTCGGTCTTGTTTTTTTTCATTGCAAGTAGCTTTTACATGGACAAGTATCTTTGATAGAAGGTGTTTGAGATGGCTAGTTAGCACTCCTGCTCTACAGCAGTTACTCTGCTGTTGGATGGCAGTGGCTCTCCCTCTAGTGTTCAAAATGCTGGGCTTATATACTCCCCATGATACTCCCCATAATTTGATTGCTTTCCAGGTGTCCAAACAATAATATTCAAATTCCGTTGGCTTCTGGTATCCTGAGCGTTATTTAAACTCTTTGGTTGTATTTGAATTGTTTCCAAAGCTATTGTCTGTCATATTGTTGGAGGAAAAAGTTATGGCATCAGACCCAGCATTTGAAAATATTGCTCTGTTGTATGTGCACTGTACAAAGGACCACAGCACACAGGAATTGCCAAAATATTGAGGGAAGTATATCTACTTCTTTCGATAATATAGTTTTCTCATTTTCCACATCTCCATATCTATATCCTCTCTCTCTCTCGTACTCCCTTTATATCTAGTTAAGAAATCCACCAGTCCTTCTTCGTTGCCCATCTTTCAAAACTCTTTCTTTCAGTTTATACACAATGCATTCTTCAAGATGTAATGTGGTTATAATTAAGCAATGTAACTACAAAGACATGCTGGAGGAGCTGGCCAGGGTTAATTGGAAGGGGAGCTGAGCAGGAAAGACCATGGAGCAGCAATAGCAGAAGTTTGTGGGGATAATTCGGAAGATAATACTAGAAATGCAACCTCAAGAAGATGAAACATACTCATGGGAGAACAAGGCAGCCGTGAGTGAAAAGGCATCAAACCACAAGAGAAAACATACAATGTGGTGAAGATGATTGGGAATCCAGAGAATTCATTGGCTCTGAAACTACATAAGGCTGGCATCACTGACACTACAGAGCTCTTAATCATGGTCAGGGAGAGAAACAGAGGAAACACATCCACTTTAAAGACAGAAGATGGCATTTCTCAAGAAAAAAGATTCAGGTGAACTAAATATTTGAATTCAGATCAGTTAAATGCTTTTGCAGAATGTTTCAGATTGGAAGCAAGACTCAGGGAGACAGACCCTTAGCAGAATGAGAGTTTGAAAATGGAAGTATTTCCACATCAGAAACCAGGTTAGGTCACTGAGTGCAGGGCTGATGGGTGAATGGGTCTCAGTGAGAATTGGGGAACAGACAGCAGAATTGCATTCCAGATATTGCAGCTCGAAACTGAGTATTCATGTAGTGCTGTAGACCACAGCCACAGGAGAAACAGAACAGCATTCAACCACAACCTGCAACTTTTTGCCAGGATGACACCTCAGTCTGCCATTACCATCAACACCATCTATGGCTCAGTGACGAGTGTGGGTGAACATGTCAGAGTCAGATTCACATGAACTTTAACCTGTTGCTAACTCATTAAAGCTACCGGACTTGACCAACAGATATGATCGAAGACCTGCAGTCCTGCCACATTCAGTCATAAATGGTGATGGACGATTAAACAAATAACTGGAGGAGAGGGCTCTACAAATCCCCATCCTAAATAATGGAACAGACCTGCACATCAGTGTAAAAGAGAAGGATGTTTTATCGGCACCATCCTCTGCCAGAAGTGTTGAATCGATGACACACCTCACCCTCATCATGATGCCCACAAAATCACAGATGTCAGTCTTCAACTAATTCGATTTGCTGCATGTGAGAGGAAGAAACAATATAGGACAAAGGCAATGGGTTCTGACCCCATTCCTGCAACAGGACTGAAGCCTTGTGCTACACAACAAGCCGTGTCCCTTGGGAAGCTGTTTCAGTCCAACTCCAACTCTAACATCTCCCTGGCAATGTCGATAATTACTCAGCTATGTCCAGTCCCCTAAGAGGGGACTAACTACAATCTGACCAATTATCACCTCCTCAGTCCCATCACCACAGTCAAATTGGTGGGAGTTCTTTTTGATAGAGGTGTCAAGCAGCACAGAAATACCCTGCGCAGTGTGGTTTCCGACAGGTCCCCATGTGGAGATAGTGTTGTGGAAATGTTACTGGATTACTAATCTAGACCAGGCTAATGCTCTGGCAGCGGGTGGAAGTTAAAAACCATTAATAAAAAATCGAGATCTAAAATCTGGTGTCAGTAATAGTGACCTTGAAGCCAATATGGATTGTAAACAGAATTTACTTCTCCAATGTACTTTTCGGAAGAGAATCTCCCATGATTTCCTGGGCTGGGCTAAAAGTGACTTCAAAGAACCTGACATGTGATAAACATTACAATGGTCTCTGAAACGGCCAAGCAAAGCACTCATTTGTATCAAACTTCTCCGAGGTCTGAAAGAATGAAACCGGACAGAATACCTGGCCACAGCATCAGTGTCGGAAAAGGGAATGGGAACACAGTCCTGTCGACCCTGCAGAGACCTCCTTCTTAACATCTGAGAGCTTGTGACAACATTTACCGAGCTTGCCCAGAGAACAGAAACAGCGGGAAAGGAGTAGATCATACAACACATTGAGCCTCCCCATTCTAGTTCATGAAAAAAATCTCCTCAATGCACTTACCACACACGATATACATATCCGTTAATGTGAGTAACCTTGGGAAACTATAAAATAGGTGGTGCGGTAGTACGTTTGTTCCATCGAGTTTGCTAACCAATTCAATGAAATGATGGTTGGCCATTTATTTCCACACCGTACTCCTGCTCTCCCACCATCCCTTTACTGTCTCTAAATCCTTATTTCTAATCAGTGTCTCGGTTTCCAGGTGCGAGCGAATTCCCCATATTCACCAGTCAATGAGAGCAGACATTTATTCTCATCTCAATGCAGAGTGACCTGCTTGTACCTAATACTGTGGCCCCTTGTTTTAGACGTCCCAGCCAGGGGAATTATCATCCCTGCTTTCAATCTGTCTCACCCTGTCAGAGTTTTGTATATTTCACTGAGATCTCCACTCATTTTCCTAAACCCCATGGAATACTGGCCCAGTCTCCCAAACTCTGCTCCCACAACAATCCCGTCATCCCAGAGACAGGTCTGGTCATCCTTCACTGCTCTCCATCAATGTCAGGTTTGTCCTTTATTTGGCAAGGAGACCAAACCTGCACACAATACTGCACAATGCTCGAGATGGTATCTCTCCAAGGTCCTGTACAGCTGCAGGAAGCCACCCTTTGTCCTGGACTCACATCCCCCTGAAATGAAGGTCAGCACACCATTTATCTTCTTTCCTGCTTTCTTTCCTGCAATATTGCTTTCAGTGACTGGTGTACAAGGAGATGCAGATCCTTTTCCGTGTTATAGCTCCCCACTTGCTGGTTGTATATACACTGGTCAGCGTGGCAATGTCATGCCCAGTATTGACTTCTGGTTACAGAACTCACTGCGCTGCATGGGCCTCAGAGGTTTATGCAGAAGGAAACAACAAAAAGGAGCATACGTCCCTTTCTAGATCAACAGGTTTGCACCAATTCTTTTCAAATGGTAGGCTGCCAATTTATCGTTTCCATCAAAGGGCACACCGTCACCTCTATCCACATTGTTCTTCCTCTGTCACGTATTTACCCATTCACTCCACTTGTCTTAGTCTTCTCGGTGCTTTTTTACATCCTCCTCCCCCACTCACAATCCCACATTCGTTAGTGCTGTCAGCAGGCTGGGATATATTGTATCTGATTCCAGCAACCAAATCTTTAAAGGGGATTGTGAACACCTGGGCGCCAAGCACTGATCCCTGTGACACCTCAGCAACCTTCCTCTGTTAATTTCTATTTATTTATTTCGTGAATCTGGGTGTCACTGGCTGGGCCAGCATTTATTGCCTGTCCCTAGTTGCCCTTGAGAAGGTGGTGGCCAGCTGCCTTGTTGAACGCTGCAGTCCACCTGCTGTGGTTGACCTCCAATGCCATTAGGAAGGGAATCCCAGGATTCTGACCCAGTGACTGTGAAGGAGCGGTGATATATTTCCAAGTCAGGATGGTGACTGGCTTGGAGGGGAACCTAAAGATGATGGTTTTTCCATACATATGCAGCCCTTGTCCTTCTAGATAGACGTAGTCGTGAGTTGGGAAGATGGTCTCTGAGGATCTTTGGTGAATCATTTCATTACAGCATGTAGATAGTAAAACACTGCTGCTGCTGCTGAGCGTTGATGGTGGAGCATTGTGGATAAAGGGACAGTCAAACTGGCTGCTTTGTCCTGGATGGCATAAAGCTCCTTGAGTGTTTTGGGGGCCGCACTCATCCAGGCAAATTGGGAGTCTCCTATTACACTTCTGACTTATGCATTGTAGATGATGGACAGACCTTTGGAAGTCAAGATGTGAGTTACTCGCCGTAGTATTCCCAGCTTCTGACCTGCTCTTGTAGTTACTGTGTTTATGTGGCGAGACCAGTGTGTGTCTGAGCAATAATTACCTACCAAACCTTTGATACTGGGGGATTCAGTGATAGTAACACCATTGAATGCCAAGGGGCAGGTTAGATTGTATTTTATTGATCATGGTCACGGTCTGGCATTTGTGTGGCCTGCATATTACTTGCCACTTGTTAGCCTGGATACTGTCCAGATCTTGTCTCATTTGAACATGGACTGCTTCAGTATCTGAGGAGCCACAAATGTTGCAGAATATTGTGCAATCATTAGCGAACATCCCCACTCAGACCTTAAAATGGAGGGAAGGTCGTTGATGAAGCAGCCCTGAAGAAGTTATCGGCCACTGCCCGAGGGACTCCTATAGACTTGGAGCTGAGTTGACTGACCTTCATCAACCATGACCATCTTCCTACGTGTCAGGTATGATTCTAACCAGCGGGGAGTTTGCCCCTGATACCCATTGATTGCAGGTTTGCTAAGGCCCCTTAATGCCACACTTGGTCGAAGGCAGCCTCGTTTTAAAGGACTGTCACTCTCACCCCACCTCTGGAATTCAGCTCTTTTGTCCATGTTTGAACCACAGTAATGAGGTCAGGAGCTGAGTGGCCCTGGTGGAGCCCAAACTGGGCGTCATTGACCAGGGTATTGCTGAGCATGTGCTGCTTAAAAGCACTGAGATCTTCCACCACATTACTGATGATCGAGAGTAGACTGGCAGAGTGGGAATACCATCATCTTTAGGTTCCCCTCCAAACCATTCACCTTCCTGACTTGGAAATATATTTGTTTTTTTTTTAAACAGGAGATACTTGGGGTAATTTTCCACATAAACGGGGAAAGCCATTGTTGTAACTGTATTGAAACAGTTTGGCTTGGGGAGTGGCAAGTTATGGAGCACAAGTTTTAAGTACTATTGCCAGAATGTTGTCAGAGTATGGACCCTTTGGAGTATCCAGTATCTCCAACCGTTTCTGGATATCGCGTGGACTGAATCGAATTGGTTGATGACTGGTAACTGAATCGCTGAGGACCACTGGAGGAGGCCGAGATAGGTCACCCACTCAGCACTTCTGACTGAAGATTGTTGCGAATGCATCAGCCTTATCTTATACACTGAAGTGCTGGGCTCTTCCATCATGGAGGAAGGGATTATATGTGGAATCTCTTCCTCAAGTGAATTGTTTAATTGTCCCCAACGTTTGTCGACTAGATGTGGAAGGACTGCAGAGCTTAGATCTGATCCTTTGCTTGTGGGATCACTTAGCTCTGTCTATCACTTACTGCTTATGCTGTTTGGCACATACGTTGTCCTGTTTGGTGGCTTCACCAGGCTGACACCTCATTTTCAGGTATGCCCAGTGCTTCTCCTGCTGTCCTGCACATTCATTGAACCAAGGTTGATCCACTGGATTGATAGTAATTGTTGTGAGGGGGATACGCCAGGCCATGAGGTTGTGTGGGTGTACAATTCTGCTCCTATAGATGAACCATAGCACCTTATGGACACCCAGACTTGAGCTGCTCGATCTGTTCAAAGTCTGTCCTATTTTGCACCGTGATAGTACCACCAAACTTAGTGGAGGATATTCTCAATGTGCAAGTGTGACTTTGTCTCCACAATGAGAATGCGGTGGCCATTCTTACCGTTACTGTCATGGCCAGATACTTCTGCAACTGGCAGATTAGTAAGGCTGTGGTCAGTATGTATTTTACACTTGTTGGTTCCTTCACCACTTGCCAGTCTAGCAGTTATATCCTTTAGGACCCAGCCAGCTCAATCAGTAATGCTGCTGCTGAGCCACTGTTTTGTGGACATTGAAATCACCACCCAGAGTACATCCTGCGTCCGTGCTACCCTCAGTGCTTCCTCCAAGTGTTGATCAACATGGAGGAGTACTGATTCATCAGTTGAAAGAGGCTGGTACATGGTTATCAGCAGGAGGTTTCCTTTCCCATGTGTAAACTAATGCCATGAGACTTCATGGGATACGGAGTCAAGAGCAATTCCCTTCCAACTGTATCCCAATGTACCGCCACTTCTGCTGTGTTCGTCCTGCTGATGACACAGGATATCCGGGAAAGGTGATGGGGAATCTGGGACATAGGCTGAAATGGATCATCCACTCAGCACGTCTGACTGAAGATTGTTGCGAATGAATCAGCCTTATCTTATACATTGATTTGATGGGCTCTTCCATCATGGAGGAAGGGGTTATTTGTGGAATCTCTTCCTCCAGTGAATTGTTTAATTGTCCCCGAAGTTTCTTGACTAGATGTGGAAGGACTTATGCCTTACAGAATCATACCTTACAGACAATGTCAGGCTGTTGCTTGACGAGTATCTTTATTTCTATTCACTGTTTCCTGCCAGCTTTCCCATTCTAGAAACATATCCATATATTAGCCCCAATCCACTCAGATTTGATTTTGCAAACTGGGCTTGGAGCTTTACCAAAACTTTTCTAAAAATCAAATGTTTTACATCCATTGCTTCTCTTTCATTTGTCTCCCAGTCTGTTTCTCAAACATAATTCCCATTTCATAAATTTATGTTAGTGTGTCTGTGACCATTACTTTCAACCCCAATAGTTTCTCCTGAACCATTTTCTTACTATCTTCTATGTTCCATGTACTCTGTCATTTTCCCACACCAGACTCGGTTTTCCTTGTATTGTTAGAAAATTTTGTGAAGATAGAACTGAAGTAGTGGCTTCATAGTTCTGCCATTTCCGTGTTCCCCATTCTCCATTCTTTGGTTTCAAACTGTAAGGAAACTGCACTTGTTTTCTCATATTTTTCACATTTACATGATTTATCAAGTTATTACAGTTCACTCTTATAACCCTTGCGAATATACTCTTCAGAAATTCATCAATTCCTGCGTTAAACTGCTCAGTAATTGACCTGCCACACCATACACTCACAGAAGCATAGCCTCTGTGCCAACAGAAGTACAGCACGATCGATATTAGTCCCACTTTCCTACAGCAGGCCCATAGCCTGGAATGTTATGACAATTCCAAGTGCTCGTCCAAGTACATTTTAATGATTGTGAGGTTACCCGTGATAATTCCCCTCTCAGGAAGTAATCCCAGAACACAACACCCTCTAGGTGAAAAAAAGTTTAAATCCTCTTTGAACCTCAAACCTTTCACTTTAAAAGTGTGCTCCTTTGTTCTTGACCCTCTCACTAAAAGGAACAGCTGCTGTCTATCCACCCTTATAATCTTATCCGTCTGAATCATGGACCTCTCAGCTTTCTCTGCTCCAAAGTAAACAACCCGAGGTTATCCAGCCTCACTCCATAACTGATATGCTCCATCCCTGGGAACATCCTGGTGAATCACCTCTGCACCCCCTCCAGTGCAATTACATCCTTCCTGGAATGTGGCTCCCAGAGCTACATACAGTACTCCATTTTGGCCGAACCAAAGCCCTGTATTGCTCTTATAATCTACACCCTGATTAGGAAACGCAACACCCAAGGTCCAATTCTTAACTAGCCCATTAACCTGTCCAGTCACATTCAGGGATGTGTGGAGAAGCACACTCTGAGGTTCCGAGTGTGCTACCATTCACTGAGTCCTCCCCTGCCTGGTTCCTTCTCCCAAAGTGTATCACCTCATATTTATCAGGGTTACATTCCATCTGCCATTGATCTACCCATCTGACCATTCCATCTGCATCTTCCTGTAACTTAAGTTGGAAATTTGTCAAAGGCCTTCCTACAAAACTAAAGAATCCACCTCCTCAAACTAATTCAATCAAATCCATTGGATGTGACTTCCTTCTGATAAAGTCATGATAATTATCCTTGATCAAACCTTGCGACTGTGATTGGAGTTCGATATTCTCATTCCCTATTTTATCCAGTAGTTTCCTTAACAGTGATCTAATACTCACTGGTCTATAGTTACCTGGTCTATCTCTCCCACCCTTACTGTGAAGAGGAATCGTATTAGCAGTTCTCCAGTTCTCTGGTACCTCCCCTATGGTCAGATTCTAATTAAAATATTCAGTCAGCGTCTTTCGTCCCTTGACCCCAACAGCTTCCTGTGATACAACTCATTCAGACATGGAGATTGGTCCAAATTTATACAGAACAAAGCCTCAAATTCCTGCTCGTATTTTACATCCATCTGTTCAGAAGCTTCCTAGTCCATCTTCTTGAATTCTGTACCTGCCTCCTCCTTCTCCCAAGTAAAATAGATGTGAAGGTCTCATGTAACAATCCATCAATGTTCTCGAGCTTGACACATAGATTGCCCCTTTGGTTTCTAATGGACACTAACTGTTTGCTGATTATTCTGTTCGACTTGTCCGTGTAGAAAATAGTGGAATTCTTCCTGATCTCGCCAACTTGTACTTCTCCAGGTACCTCTGTTATTCAGTCCGCTCTATGTTTCTAAGTTTCACTACAATCACCTATCATGTTTTGAAACTCGAGATCACAGGCTGACTTTCCACATCAGACAATCTTGCCATTTTAGGCATTAATCTGGATAATACCTTTTGCAGTTCCTCTGTAGTCAGTACATTCTTTCTTAGATTGGGACTCCGAACGATACACAATACTGTAAGTGTAGTCTCATGAACACTCGATGCAACTGGTGCACGACATCCTCTATCATCCAATTACATTCACATGAATGTAAACCTAATTTTTACTTTTCCATTTGCATATATTCTTCCTAATACCTCTCGCTTTAACTTTTCTTATGAGCTTAGTGTGTAAAAAGCTCATGAATATCCAACTCGACGTTACCCATTGGTTCTTCATTGCCTATGTCCACAAGAATCATCTTCAAACCATTCCAAAACAATGTTTGCCACTTATGGTTTTCCTTTCATCGGTACATTCTCACACTCCCCAGTTATGTTATTACCTTCGATATATCGAGTAGCATGTTCTTTGTAATCGAGTCCAACAGACACCTGACTGCGGATGACAAGATAACTGGTCTGTAGTTCACCATTCTCCAAATTCATCCTTTCTTAAACTATTGGATAATATTTATAACCTTTGCCTTATCCAGTTTGGCTAAATGACTTTCGGGAATGTGTCGGAAAATAAACTGACAATCCGCGATGCACTCAACATGTCTATTGCTGCTTCCTCTAAAATTCTTGTATCAAGTACATCTCGGCTGTCAGGTTTATAAATACACAATTCAGATTTGTTTTCAAAGATAGGTTCAACACTGATAAGAATGATCTTAGACTTTAATTACACAAGTCCCATGGTCACTTGGTATTTCTGCAAGAATTTCTGGACATTCTTCCATGAAGATAGACACAAAGAAACTGTTTATTTTCCCGGCGATTTCTCTGTTCTCTGCAATAAATTATCCTGAACGCACACCAACTGCTCCACATTTGACCTTGTTTTTATTTTTTTTTCATGCAGTGATAGACGCTTTTTAGCAGTCTTCATGTTTTTCTTTCGTTTGCACGCTTTTTCTTTTTTTGATTTTCTTCTCAGTTTCTTGATCATCCTTTGCTGGGTCCTACATTTCTCTGAATCCACTGGCTTACTGCAACACTTGGCACTTTTCTAAGCTGCCTCCTTTCATCTAATAGGTAGATGAAGGTGGGGTTGAAAGTGATCGTCGAGGGGAGGGTGGACCAGATTGATAGGAAGGAAGGTGGACACATAGGAACGTTCAAAAGGGCGGTGCTGATTTTGAAGGTTGGAGGGGATTAGGGGAAATGGGGAAATGGTGAGATCCATTATGATGCCCTGTGGTTGGAGGGTCCCAAGGCAGAAGAGGAGGCTTTCTTCCTCCAGGATTCTGGTGGCTCGGGTTTGGTGATGGATCAGGCCCAGGGCCCTCATGTCCTTAGCAGAATGGGAAGGGGAGTTAAAGTGCTCAGCTACAAGGCGATGGAGATGTTCAATGTGGCTGTCCCAGAGATGTTCTCTGAAATGATCCACAAGTTGACCTCATGCCTCGCCAATGTAGAGAAGACCACATTGGGTTTAATGGATGCAGTAGATGAGGCGTTTTGTCTCTCTTCATCACCTATTACTTTCAACCCACCTTCATCTACCTATCACAATCCCATCTACCTCCCCCCGCTGTACCCTCTTCTCATTTATCTCTCAGCCCTCTTGGCCCAGAAGCTTCATTCCTGATGAACGGCTAATGCCCGAAACATCGAGTTATCTGCTCTTAGTATGCTGCCTGACTGTGCTTTTCCAGCACCGCACTCTTCGACTCTGATCTCCAGCATCTGTAGTCCACACTTTCTCCTCACACTTTCATGGCTGCATGACTCATATTTATAACGGTTACTTCAAATAAAACAAAAACTGCCGTGTACTCAAACAGCACAAAAGAAAACCAATACATTGTGGTCACTGTTCCCAAAAGATCCTTTCCAGCAAAAATTTCAATTAGCTCTTCTGCTCACTCAACACCAATTCCTAAATAACCTGATCTCGAGCTCAGTGCTCGACATAATGTTAATGCAAACCATCTCACACGTGGTCGCGAAATCCATTTTCCCCAGCATCAGCATTCAATTGGGTTAACACAGTTTAGATATAATTTAAACAGTACATTATTACTGGAGTACCCACATATGTGTATATCTCATTTCCTGTTTTATAACATGTCCAGCATTTGTATTGCAGCTTTCACTTTGATATATAACTCCCATCAATGTTTGCTCCTCCTTGCTGTTTTTGCGCTCCACCTTACTAGATTCTGTGGAATCTGAGCGACGTGGGCTCTGGGGAGATTAATGGTGGATATCATCTCGCCACATCATTTGTGATCTTCTCAAACTTTAACTTCTCCAGATCTCCCGTTATGCCAATGGTGTAGAGAAGGACAATGACCTTCCAACAATGCTCTATATTCCCCCAGTGAGCTGGGACAGCTCTAACCTGGGTGGGAAACTTATAACAGGCTGGTAAAGTGTTGCTGCTGCTGTACAGGGTCTTAATGAGATCACATCTGGAGTAGTGTGTACAGATTAAATCTTTTCAATGAAGAAAGGATGTTATTATATTGGAAGCAGCTCAGAGATGGTTCCCTCAACTGATTCCTGCAATTTAGGTGCAACCTTATAACGAAAGGATGATCAGCTTGACCCAGCAGCCATTGGAGTTTACAAAAAATAAGGATGATCTTTTTTCAACATAGATCTCAGAAGGAGTCAACAAGTGAAGCGAATTACACAGATAGTGGAGGAATCCATTCCGTTCTCCAGCCTGTTACACAGGAACAACAGGAGGATATTCGGGCCTTCGAGCCTGTTTCATCAAAACAGGACGAGGCTAGTCAGCCCCTGGAGCCTGATATACATTTACAGAATTAGGCCAATCAGCCACTCGAGCCTATAACAGTAGGCCATGCTGCATCAGTATCCTGTTAAACAGCAACAGGATCAGTCCATTCAGCCTCCTCAGGTCTGTAACATAGGAACTGGAAGAGGTCACACAGTGACTAGAGATTGTTACACTGGGATAACAGGAGGCCATTCAGACCCACCGAGCCTATTGTAAGGGAATTGGATAAGGATAAAAACTATCTGAGACTTCTTTCATGAAAAAGGAAGAGTTAATTTAGACACGTGGTTGTTGTACGGGAACAAGAGAAGACCAATCAATCCCTCGGTCCCATCTCCGGGATACATGAGGAGACTTCATCAACAGATGCCTAAGAGAAAGACCACGGAACGAGGACACACCACAACCAAAAGGACTTGCCACACTACCATACATCAGGAGCATCTCTGAAATGACAGCCAGACTACTGTGACCCCTAGGTCTCATAACGGCACACAAACCAACAGACACGCTCAGACAACAACTCACCAGAACGAAGGACCCGATACCCAACATGAGCAAAACTAATGTAGTGTACAAAATACCATGCAAGGACTGCACTAAACACTATATAGGACAAACAGGAAGACAGCTAACAATCCGCATACATGAACATCAACTAACCACGAAACGACACGACCAGCTATCCTTAGTAGCCACACACGCAGACAACAAGCAACATGAATTCGACTGGGACAACACTACTATCATAGGGCAAGCCAGACAGAGAACAGCCAGGGAATTCCTAGAGGCATGGCATTCATCCACAAACTCCATCAACAAACACATCAACCTGGACCCAATATACCAACCACTACAGCGGACAGCTGAAACTGACAACCGGAAGCGGCATGGACAGACCACTATAAACACCGGAGGAAACATCAAAGAAGCGTTTCGCAGGAGGCTCCCAAGCACTGATGATGTCGCCTAGCCAGGGGACGAAACGTTTGCAACAAAAACTTCCAGCTCGGCAAACAGAACCACAACAACGAGCACCCGAGCTACAAATCTTCGCACAAACTTTGAACATGAGGAGACTGTTCAGTATATCCATCTGTTATGGAGAAGTATGAGAAGACCCATCAGCCCCTCAAAATGTTACACAGCAACAGGAAGATTCCATAATCTCCCAATCCTCTGAAGCATCAACAGGAGGAAGTCATTCTGGCCTTGGAGATGGCAACATGGGAACACCAGAAAGACATCAGCCCATCGAGTTTGTACACCAGAAGGATGATGAGTCCATTCAGCCACACAGGGCTCCTACACGGCATTTGGAGCTGTGTAAAAACGTTTGCCCATTAAATAGGAATTCAAAGAAAACGCAAAGGGTTTCGAAAGGGAAGAACTTATAATAATGGTATACATTAGGGACTAAAGTGTAACAATAAACTATTGTAATTTAAGGCAAATGGTTAGAGTCCATTGTTCAGGACATTTGCAAAGAAAAAAAACACAATTCGTTCGAGTCAACATGGTTTTACGAAGGCTAAATCGTGTTTGAATTGTTTGCTTGAGTTATTTGAAGATGTCACAAACAATATGGATCGTGGGAATCCTGGTGATGGAACATATCTGGTCTTCCTGAAGGCATCGGATATGTCGCTTCTCCGAAGAGTAAGTGGTAAGATCAGACCACATGAGTTTAAGAGTAATTTATTAGCTTGCATGAAGGATTGGTTAACCAACAAAATGGAGTCAGATGGAATAAATGTGTCATTTTCTTTTGCCAAATGCATTTTGTGGGGTGCCGTTGATTTCAGTTCTCATGTCTCAACCATTTGCAATCGATGGTATTACTGTACTCAGTTGATGGGATAGAAAATACGGTGCCACATTTTCAGATGACACTCGCATTGATAGGAAATTAATTCGGAATGATGATGCAAGAGATTTAAGACTATATGGATACTTTGGATGAATGGGCCAACGTTTGGCAAGGAAAATTAAAGTTAATAAATATGGGGCTATTCAAGTTGGCCAGTATAATAGAAAGACAAATTATTATCCAAATGGAGAGAAAGTTCAAAGTGTTTAGGTGCAGAGGGATCTGGGTGTCTTCTTGCATATCACAGAAAACATGCCTGCGGGTACTGCAAGTAATGAGAAATGCAAGCATAATTTCAGCGTTTATTTATAAAAGCATAGAGTAGAAAGGTAGGGTGTGTTGGTGTAGCTATGCAAGGCATTAGTGAGGCTGCAACTGGAGTACAGTTTGGGTGTCCTGCAGAATGAGGTATTTCCATTGGAGGCAATTCAGAAGAGCTTCATTAGATTGATTCCATATTTGCATTGTTGTCTTATGAAGAGAAATTGAGCAGTTTAGGCCTATACTCTCGAGTTTATAAGAATGAAAGGAGATCTCATTGAGGTCTGCAAAATGCTAAAAGTAATTGTGTAGATGTGGAGTGGATTTTTTTTCACGTGTCGCAATCTAGAACAAGAGACTAGAGTTTTAGGATGGAGAGATAGCAGGAAAGTGGAACTGAGGCCGTGTAGACATCAGCCTCATCGAGGGGTTGGATTCCTCACAGATGCTCCTTGTTCTTATTCAACTCTTCTACTTTGTTGGAAAGGAATGGGTGAGGAATGTGTATCATACAGGATGCAGGCACTCAGGATAAATCAGTCTCACTCAGTTAGAGAGAATGTAACCAGTAGGGTCACATAGTGACCAGCGCTGGTCCTCAACTATTTACAATCTATATTAATGATCAGGAGGATGGAATAGATATTCAGATGCTGAGTTTGGTGATGTCGCTGTGGTCAGCAAGAGATTAAATTATCAAGAGAAGGTGGAGAGTCTGCAAATAGATTCAGAGAGGTAAAGGCAATAGCTAATAGTTTGGCAGGTGGAATTTAAGATGATATAAACTGTCATTTCATTTACTGGAATAATAGAAAGCAATATGTTACTTACATGGAGAGGGATTACAGGACTTATTGATACTGTGTACTAGGGGGTTCACTCAGATCCGTTCAGACATGGCAGGTTTTGCTCCATCCCTGATCGTCAGCTCCCAGACACTCCAAGTGACCCCATTGCTCTCCGTACACATGGAATACTTTGATGTGGTTGATTGGTGGTGGGGATGGTGTTTTGAAACGTGCATCAAGGGGACGTAAATTATCCAAGATATATTCAATTCTTTCTACGTGAAGACCCGATGACGATGGGAATGGCTGACTGCTTCTGAATGAAGAGACCGTGACTGCTGCCAGGGCAGGGGATATTCACCAACATGATGTACTGTGCATGGGCACGCTGTAACATTAACAGGGAGAGTGAGCTTCAGTTCCTCTACCTCTCCCCATTGACATGGATACTCTGCAGATGCCATATACACCATTGGGAATCCCATTATACAGGATACACCCGTCAGCTCCCTGCTGTGGGAGAAACAGTGCTTCTCATCCATCATTTATATCCTCCATCATCGAATGGTTAACATTGATGTTGAGATACTGGGAAATGATGCATATGTCACCTAGTCCTGCCTGGAAAGTTCTGGATCATAGAAGCTGAATGAAACAGTGACCCTAACAGCCACTGGCAGCACCATCCTCCCCCCCGGTGTGAAGCTGCAGGTCGTGTTGAAGGAGGTGACACCGCTCTGTGACCAGCTCCTTGTTCAGTCAGGATCCCCTCACACTCTGCTCCTGGGTCAAGTGGAGCTTGGGAAGCTGGTCCTGGAAAACCCGGGGCGGATACAGCAGATCCCTTTCCCCACACACACTCACTCCGTGGTTTCAGAGCTTCCCCTCTCTGCAGCCCCTGCTCCATTTGTTGTTCATGTTGCAGGCTCAGATGTTGTAACTGCAGTCCCCATGCTCCATCCAGAGTTGGGTCGCCAAATCCTCAGGTCTCCCTGAATGTCTGAGGCAACTTACAGCACAACCTCCAGCAAACCATCCCCAGCCCCTCCACTAAATATTCAATAACAGGAGCCAGTCAGAAACCCCTCGGTACAAGTGTTGTGAACCAGACCAGATCCCCGCAAAATATTGTAAGAAGGCCGCTTAGATCCAAACCTTTCCTTATTTTGAATATAGATGGGAAGTGTGCCTTACAGATATGTTGTGACTGGTCAAACCACTCGACATTAAGCAAAATATAATCTATTCAAATGCTTTAGTTAAAATACAATCAAAGAAAAGAACATTTCGGGATGGCTTATATGTTGGAACACTTAGACAAACAATAGATACCATACCTTCTTGGTTTACACCGCTTGGCACAAAGATATATTCAAATACAGATCCTTACAGCAGTTTTCCAATCCAGGGGGAAACAATATCAACAGAGATCTCAAGAGAGAAAAGCAGCTGGGGATCATGTATTAAAATTTCAACCTTTTTGGGATCCCCAGCAGCTTCTGAATGCTGCAGCAAAAAACAAAATGAGAAAACCTGGTTTGGGAGAGCTGGCCACTGCCCTTCCATTGTTACCACCGTTTTAATGAAACCTAAAATCTCAGTTATTTACTTAAACTGTTTTCAGTCAGAAGTTCTGCACCTCTGCCTATAAAACTTCTCTTCAAAAAAAAACAAGAGAAAATAACCTTTTTACAGTGATAGAATTCTCACAACTCCATCTTTAATACAATAATCCATCAATATACAACGGTGGATTCATTTTAGATCTCCTAATCTTCCTCTATTAGTAGACTGAAATGCATATACATTACATTGACTGTGAGTACATAAATGTTCACAACTAGTTTCGATTTCAGGCATTTTATTCCTGCCAAGTCTCCACAACGTGTCAAAACGTAGGGTTTCTCGCCCTGTCACCTGTGTAATTTCAAACTGAATGGCAGCAATAATAAGCTCAATCGAAACAGACTGGCATTTTTCTCCCTAGACTTCTGCAAAAACTTTACCGGGTCACGATCAGTGATAAAGGTTTGTCTCATGTATGTTATTCGCAATTTAAATGCTGAAATGTTGTAACACCAACACTAAGCTCAAGGCATCTGTTGATATTTCGACTGGACACTCCAAACACACGTCACATAACGGAGCACTTCTCATCTCTCCAATAGTCCTTCTGAAAGACATATCTAATCATGTCTCATCATAAAAGAGTTACATACTTCTGTACCTCTTAATGCTCTAACCTCTTTACCTGCTATTCCTTGCCTATGCCAGTTGATCTTACTCTCACAGGTATGTGTTTTAAGAAGATCTCACACATTCTTCACAACCTCTCAAATAAACCAATCTTTGATTTCTGAACCCAATCATCATCATCAGCCATTTCTAAGCTTGCCATTTTAACTCTCTGCTCTTCCACATGACTTCTCACGACTGCAGGAAGTTAATTGTTGAACTTCACCAAAATAAGAATCTCTCTAAGAGTGTCATAGGTTTTCTCTGTTTTTAATACCCTTACCCACCTTTCAAAATTACTTAGTTTGATCCTTTCAAACTCAATGTGCGTTTAACCAGGGACCCTTTTTTAGATTCCTGAAATGCTGTCTGTCAGCTTCTGGCCCAAGCTAATATGCACTTCAGATGGCTTTCTTCACCTCCTCATACTGGCCAGATACCTCCTCCGATAGGGATGCAAATACCTGTCAGCTTTGTTTGGATAAACTAAATCCACATGGTCACTGGTCACTGCATTTGTTTAGCCACTTTCTCAAATAAAATTCAAAAGGCTTCCCCATCCGTCTCATCAAATTTAGATAATGCCTGGATGCATTTAAACAGAGCCCCATTGGACCATTGGTTACAATAGGGTTGTTCAACCTCAGTATCCTCTTCATCCTGCCGACCTTCTACCTTCATCTCCGCCTTCTATGTCAACTTTCCTCTCTAATTGCTAACTTTTAAAGTTGAAACTCTCTGTTTTTCTTCTGTCCTTTTCTCTCTTTCTTCTTCATTTCCTTTTCTTTTATTTCTACTTTTCATCATAATTCAAACTGTTTCAATTCCTTCTCATGTTCAAAGTGCCTGATTTGAAATTGAATTCCAGCCATTTCCAAAGACTCTGATGGCGTTTCCACTAAATGTAATTGCCGAGCTATAGCTGTAATTATCTCTCATTTTCTCACAGACAAACACAACCCCAACTCCAGCTAGTCGGTCAATTCCTACAGCTTTGCCTTCATTACCTTTTGTAAAACCGCCAACTTCACTTCCTCCACACCCAGAGAACTCTTAATGACTGAAGTATCTTTATGCACAAAACACTGTTTAAACCAACCGAATTCAACATCCACAACAAAAGATACTAACAGCTACCATACACGACCTTTGGACGCAATAGCCTCCCAGTGCATAATCTCCAGTGTCTGCATGACCTTATTCTCTGGTTTCCTCCCACAATCCAAAGATGTGCATGTCAGGTAAATTGGCCATGCTAAATTGTTTATAATTTTCAGGGATGTGTGGGTTAGGAGCCTTAGTGGGGGTAAATGTATAATAATAGGGTAAAGGAATTGATCTGGGTAGGTTACTCCTCGGAGGCTCAGTGTGGACTTGTTGGGTCGAATGGCCTATTTGCAGACTGTAGGGATTGTAATTCTAAACCGAATTTGTTATTATCGATTTAGAACCAAGACAAGAGTCCCCATTTTGCTATCGACCAACCAGACTGCCTCAAACTATTTTAAGAGGGTAGCTTGGATGCCAAACCATTCTTATTTTAAAGGTAGATGTGTAGTGGGAGTTCCAGATGTGATGTTACTAGTCAAACTACTCACCATTAAGCAAAACACAATATATTTAAACACTCTAATGAAAATCCATTCAAAATGACGAGGAATTTAGAATAATTTAACTATTGGAAACCTTAACCGAATGATGGATACAGTACCTTCTACAGATGAACTGTTCCAGTATACTAACATCCCATAAACACACCCCTTGGCAAAAAGGTACATTCAGACATACATTCTTGCATACAGTTCTCCAATCCAGGCGGAATCAGCACGAAGTCAGGTTTCAGAGATTAGCAGCTGGGGATAAGTTAGTAGGCCGTTGTTACTACTATTTATTAAAAACCCTAAAAGCATCGTAAGTTATTTACTTGAGCCGTTTTCAGCAGGCGATTTGTCCTTTAGGATCTCTTATTTTTCAAAAAAGGAGAAAATAACTTTTCTTTTAAAGTGACAGCATTGTCACACAATTTAGATGCCTGGTCCTTTTCTCTAGGGGCTTTCTCGTGCTACTGATCGCAAGATCACCTGAGAGGGACAAATTCAGGTACAGACCAAGTTACAAGGATGTGACTCATAACTTCTGAAACACCCCTGTCCATGGACCATCACATGGGACATACCGGGAAGTGAACAACAGCCTGATAAACACCATTTCACTGTTTCTCAGCTTCACAATGCCAACACTCGATACACTAGGGAGGCAAAAGCAAAGGCCAGGGAAAGATACAGAGGGACAGAAAGATTCACATTAAAGACAGAAAGAGACAGTTAATTAACTGAGAAGATGTTGTGGAAATATGGGGAAAAAGACAGGGCAGTGGGACTAACTGGAGAATTGAGATCTTCGACAGAAAACTTTCAAGAATGAGAACATCGAATAAAGGCATTGTCAGATCAGCTGGAATGGTTTGTTACATCAAATTCTGAATCAGCTCGACAGAACACCACAAACAACATAAACTGGGACAAGATGACAGCCCAGCATGGAGAGCTGTGCAGACCATGCTAGCGTGTTGCTCAGTAAACTGCACTATCTGACCAGCATAGAGAGTATTGTAAACTTTACTATCATATGCAGACCATACTCGCATCAGATTACTGCCTACAATGGGAAGATTTGCTGTGTGTGTGAGTGTTCATCAGAAACTGAGGGAGAGTGCGTGTGTGTGCGCTATAGGCGTGGTTGAATGCGAAACTAATTGTTTGAGAAGGAACGCACATGGAGGAAATTATTTTAAATAAGAACAACTGGCAGGCTTTTTGTTAATCAACAGAGAGAGAACGAGAGAAGTTTCATGGACAGATGAGGTAAAGTGTTAGAGAATGTTAAAATAAAGGCATTGCCAGACACAATAGCAATATACATCAGCGTGCACGTGAATGACAGATGGATGAGAGTTTGGTGTGAGTTCGAATCAGATTTGCTTCGGCAGGTTTGAAGCCGGATCGTCAGCGGCAGACTTTTGGCTTCATTAAGACTATACTTCATAGCTTAAGGTTCAAACAGGAGATGGAATACGCCAGTGAGATATATTCTGGAGTGGTGAGTATTTCAAGTTAAAAATGATCAGGGTATGGTGTCAGGAATCAGCTCATGGTCAAAGGGATCACCCACAGTTGTGACTTGTCTGCTTCAGCCGCAGATATTGGCCAGGGATGGGAGGGAAACAGTGGAAGAAAGTGGACTTTGTAACCAGAACAGTAGAGAATTATTTCCATGCTGTTAATATTTAAATAACAAAGGCAATGATACAATAAATTGTAGTTCTCCGCTGAAACTGAGTAGGTCAACATCGAGACCCATGAGTAACAATGTCAGAGCAGAGAGGGAGACAGGAATTGAACACATTAATTGATGTAGTTAGTAGTGGTCTGTAGAGTGAATATATGGATCGAGAGTTTCAACAGGAAGATAATTGGGACAAGAAGTGTAGACTATATGAAAGACCAGTAATACAGTCATAACTCGTTTATAGAAAGAAAAATCTGGACGGTGACACTTACCAGGAACACCGACGACAGCCAGGAAAGGATAATAAAAATATTGAATAATGAGAAGAGCGAAAAAGATCCACATTGATAATGGCCACCAATTAAATGCAGAAAGATACCAAACATAAATGGTTAAACTCCTGTCTATTGTTGGAACATGCCAGTCTAATATTCCCAGATTATAATCCATTTTTGGAACATTCCAGTCTAATGTTCTCAGATTCTGATCTCTCCTCCCCCTCTCTCCAAATCTGCTGATCACTGTCAGTGCTGTCGGTCATGCTCCCGCTCATGTTATGGAATAACACATTGAACGGCGCCTATTTACCATTTAAAGATGGAAACCCTCCACTGGAATAATTAGAATCCATGGAGATTGGCATTAGTCACAGTCACTGAACAAACACTGGGAAACAGAGCAAAGGCTACGACAACAGATGAATTTGCACCGCACAACAATCAACAGACAGGAGTGTTCCCTCCCAGTTGGGGAACACTTCAGTGGTCCGGGATATTCAACCTCGGACTTTCTGGTGACCATCCTCCAAGGCGGACTTCAGGACAGGCAGCAGCGAAAAGTGGCTGAGCAGAGGCTGATAGCTAATTTCGATACACATAGGGAGGGCCTCAACCGGGACCTTGGGTTCATGTCACATTACAGGTGACCACCATTGCACCATACACACACACACAGACACTCATATACACACAATTACATACGGACACACATGTACGCAGGCACTCACACACACCCTTACAGACACACACACACTCCCACACTCACACGGCACCCTCTCAGAGACTTAGACCACTCTACACTCATGCACACACATATCCACTCTCTCTCACTGAGAGTCAAAACCCGCCACCCCAGACACGCACACACATTCACACACTCACACATGCACCCCGTCACAGATTTAAGACACTCTACATCACTACACACATATATACATTATCTCTCACACTCACAACCCCCCAACACAGACACAGACACACAAACCGACAAAGACCCACATGCATACATATATGTTGTGGGATGAATTTGTACTTGCAGAGTTACATTGTAGTTTGCTCAAAAACTGCATGAATTCATGTAAAACTCTGAGCTCCAAAACTGTATGGATTCATGTAAAACTCTGTTATCTCACTTTTCAGATTAGAATCAATCTAAACATCATGGTATAGACAGAGAACACAGGGGGCTAACACCTTCAACATATTGTCGAGCTAATACTCACTGTTACAGCTAACCTGAGAATGCAACTTCTTTTTTAAAAAGGTTTTGTGGTTTACACATGAAAGAAGTGAAACTATAATGGTATTCGAACAGATGAAAGACCCAACAGACAATCAAGGTATTTTTCAATGTGTAATTTCAGTTACATCACACTGTAAATTTTTGCTATGAATTGTGTGCCTTAGAAGTGTGTCCTGCACTATCACCTGATGAAGGAGCGTCGCTGCGAAAGCTAGTGCGCTTCCAATTAAACCTGTTGGACTATAACCTGGTGTTGTGGGATTTTTCACTTTGTACACCCCAGTCCAACACCGGCATCTCCAAATCATGACTGAGCAAACAGGCTCAATTAACCAATTCCACACATCACTTTTCATTTAACTACAAAAGAGAACATTTACTGTGTTTGGATGTAATAGATAATAAAAAATGGAATGGACCATAAATCTTTAAATCTTTTTTTAAACTTGGATATGAGAGTATTAATAGAACACTGCAGGGGTCTATATATGTTCCACTCTGTTTATGAAAGTAGCAGTTATAAAATATCAGATCGGTTGCATAAAGAAAGGTCGGGTCGGCAAGTTTCTAGATTCCTTATTGACCAGTGTGAGGCTACTCCTGGTTTTAAGTGCCCTGCTACCAAATCCTTTCATAACCTTGAGACAGAGCATTGAGACTGCTGCTCAGCAACAGGCCGAAGCAATTCTGTCCCTATGGGCCTCTTACAGAGGGATAAGAGAAGGCCATTCTGCCCATATTCGGCTGTTGCTACTTGAAAAGGTGGAAATCTAGAATATTGGCACATTTTGACAACAAGGAGAAAGTGAGGACTGCAGATGCTGGAGATCAGAGCTGAAAAATGTGTTGATGGAAAAGCACGAAACGTCAATTCTCCTGCTCCTTGGATGCTGCCTGACCTGCTGCGCTTTTCCAGCAATACATTTTTCAGCACATTTTGCCAACAGAATCATTCAAAACAAAAAACTGTATCGCTGCAGCTATATGAGGTGTTACTGAGAGGGGACCGGGAGTATATTGTGTTGGTTGTGTTTCTGTAACGGAAAAGGGATGGACCTCTATCAGATACAGTTTAACGGCTGCTCATAATCCAAGGGTTGCTGTCTCATTTAATGTCTCGGGTCTGTTACACAAGGAGAAAGTGAGGACTGCAGATGCTGAAGATCAGAGCTGAAAATGTGTTGTTGGGAAAGCACAGCAGGTAAGGCAGCATCCAAGGAACAGGAGAATCGACATTTCGGGCATAAGCCCTTCTTCGGGAACAAGGACAGGAGGAGGCTATTCAGCCTTTCCAGTCTATTAGAGGGCCACGAGGAGCCCATTCAGCCTCTCGAGCCTGTTACAGAGGGGCAGGAAGTGTTTCTTTAACTTTCTGTTACGCATAAATATTAATTTTAAATTAGTTCTGGAATAGGAAAGACCTGATGTAAACATTAAAGTTCTAACTTTGAACAAGGCCAACTTTGAAAGGGATGGTGAGCCCTGTGCAAGGCTAATTGGAATACCCTATTCACAGGTAAAGGGATGGTTGGAAAATGCTAGGCCATCAAAACCTGTTTTCAGAGATTCCAGAGCCAACGTGTTCCTATTGGTGAGAGGGGCAAGGCTCGTGTGTGCAGGGAGTTCTAGATTGCTAGATATATTGATGCTTTGATCAAGGTAAGGAAGGAGGCATATGTCAAGTAAACAGAGCTGAGATAAAGTAAATCCCGAGAGGAGTATGAGGGAAGTAAGTGCATAGTCAATGCGGAAATCGGGCCAGAAAAAATGTGGACATGAGATGGCTTTAAAAATAGGGTTAACGGGGCATTGAAGAAATTCTACAGATCCTTTAATGGCAAAAGATTAACTAGGGAGAGAACAGGGCCCCTTAAAGATCAGTAAGGCTACCTATGTCTGGAACCACAGGAGATTGGAGGGATACTAAACAAGTATTTCTCCTCAGTATTTACTGTGGCGGAGGTTGCAAGTGCGAGAGAATGAATAAATACATAGTGATACATTGAAAAGTGTCTATATTACAAGGAGGTGTTTGACATTTTAAAACACATAAAGGTGAACAAATCACTGGGACCTGATCAGTTGTATCCCAAATGTTTGTGGGAAGCTAGGAAAGAGATTGGTCAGAATTTTGCTGATATCTTTGTATCATTGATTTCTACAGGTGAGGTGTCAAAAGACAGGAGGACTGCTAACATAGTGTCATTATTTAAGAAAATAAGGAAACCAACAGGTAACTATAGATCGGTGAGCCTGACGTCAATGGTGACTAAATTGTTGGACGGGATTTTGTGGGAAAGGATCTACATGCATTTAAAAAGACAAGGACTGAAGAGGGCTTTGTACATTGGAGATCACTTCTCACCGATTGGTGTAATTTTTTGAGGAAATGATGAAGATGATTGACGACGGCAGGACAGTGGATGTTGTCTTTATGGAATTCAGTAAGAAAACCAATATGTTCTACATGGTAGACTGGTTAACAAGGTTAGACTGCCTGGGATCCAGGGAGAGCTCGGCATTTAGATCCAACATTTTCATGAATATTGGAGACAGGGCGTGACAATGGACATTTCTTCATTAACCTTGGAGACCTGTGACCAGTGGCGTGCTGCAAAGATCAATAATGGGTCCACTGCATTTTGTGACTTATACAAATCATTTGCATTTGAGTATATGAAGTATGGTCAGTAAGTTTGTAGATAATAACAAATTTGGTGGCATCGTCGACAGTGAAGAATGATCTCTCAGACTATAACGGGAGCTTGTTTAGGTGAACCGAGGAGTGGCAGATAGAGTATATTTTAGTTACGTGTGAGGTGTTGCATTTTGGGAAGACAAATCAAGTCAAGACATATAGGTAGTGCCCTGTTGAAAGCTGCCAATGAAGGAGAACTCCATAGAAATTATCGAATCCCTACAGTTAGGAAACAGGCTTTTCGGCCCATCGAGGCCACACTGACCCTTTAAACAATATCCCACTGGACAAACACATGCCCTATCCGTCTGAGCCTGCATTTCCTATGGCTAATCCACCTCCCCTACACATCCCTGGATACGGTGCGCTATTTAGCATGGCCAATCTACCCTTACCTGTATATCCTTATACTGTCAGAGTAAAACGTAGTACCCGGAGGAAACTCACGCAGACACGGGGAGAATTTGCAAACACCACACAGCCAGTCATTCAAGGATGGAATTAAACCCAGGTCGCTGCCCTGTGAGGCAGCAAAGCTAGACTAGTGGTGCAGGTTCTCCGTTCCTTGAAAGTGCTGTCACAGGTAGATAGCGCAGTGATGAAGGCATTTGGTGATCTTCCCTTTATTGGTGCGTGCTTTGAGTCGAAACATTTGCATGACAAAATCTGTACAGGATATTGGTTTGGCCACTTTTGTAATATTGCCCTTAATTCTGGTCTCCCTGCTGTCGGAAAGGCGTTGTCAAACTTGAAAGGATGCAGCAGAGATTTAAAAGAATGTTGCAGGTGTTGGAGGGTTAGAGTTACAAGGTGAGTTTGAATAGGCTGGGACTATTTTGAAGTGTTGAGGCTGAGGGGTGACCTTAAAGAGGTTTATAAAATCATGGGGGGCATAGATAAGGTAAACAGTCAATGTCTTTTCCCAGGATAGACGAGTCCAAAATTGGAAGACAAAGGTTTAAGGTGACAGGAGAAAGATTTAAAAAGGGACATGAGGGACAACATTTTCACACAGAGACTGCTGTGTGTATGGAATGAACAGCCAAAAGAGGTGGTGGAGGCAGGTACAGTTACACCATTTAAAAGGCATTTGGATGGATATATGCATAGGAAGTGTGTAGAGGGAGATGGGCCAATTGCTGGCAAGGAGGACGAGATTAATTTAGGATATTGGACGGTATGGATGACCAGACCGAACGATCTTTTTACTTGATGTACATCTCTGAGAGTCTATTGACTCTTGAGTGTATAACACTGGAACAGGAGGAGGCTATTCAGCATCTGAATTCTGCCAGTCGGCTTGTTTGCTCAATTACAGAGAGTCATATACAAAAATACATCATTAAGATTTTGATGGTGTTTTACAGAAACAGGGGAAAGGTCTTCAGTCAAGAAAAAGCTGTAAAGAATGTGATGAGGCCATTCAGTCGCTCACCTCAATTCCACAGAAGCAGCAGATGAGCACAGAGCTATTGGAACCGAATACTCAGGAGCAGGAGGCGGACATCTATTTTCACAATCTTGGGATCAGGAGGCAGTCATTCAACTGTTCGAGACTGGGGCACAGGAACAGGAGCCAGTTATTCAACTGCTCGAAACTGGGGCACAGGGAAATCTGGAGGCTACTGAGGCCTGAGGATCCTGTTACGCAGGAACAGGAAGAGGTGACTCACTCCCCACCAGTATGGGACACTGGGAGAGAAGGGGAGTTTGCTTGGAATAAACAGAAATCTATGAATAAGTTGCATTAGTGGTCCATTTAATCCTGCCCCACCATTTACTAAGACCACGGCTGATCTGATGGTGATTCCCTCATTCCATTTTACGGAGATTGTCCTCTCTGCAGCCTCTGTTCCATTTTTTTGCTCATGTTGCCGACACAGATGCTGTAACAACAGTCACCATGACTCATCCATAGGGCTGGGTCTAACCAGATGAGTCAGGATTTGAAGAGTCCAATCAGAAGAATTAAAACACAAAATAAAGGCATAGCCAGATGTTTAGTTCTCTCACATTCGCAATCCAACTCACATGACCAGCCCATCCATTACATATTCAGGATGGAGCACTGTGTATATCCGGCTAGTGCCTGCTGAATGCAACCCAGCTATGTGCAGAGTGAAACTCTGTGCAGCCCACACCAATGCTTGATCTATAATCCTGGGCTAAATGTCCAGCGTGGGGAGCTGTGCAGTCCGCACTGGTTCGTTCATATTTAAACCCAGGTTGTTGCAGTTTTCGGTAACACTGTGTTCGTTCGCAACCCAATGTGGGGAAACTTGCAACCAATGTTGGAACTGACAGGATGTGCAGCTCCCATCCATTTACAGCTCCATTACTCCAATGTGTCTTGACAAGGGGTGCTGCAAATATGAAAGTCACTGCGAGGAAGAGATGTAAATGGAAACAATTTAAATACCAATAGTTCTAATTAAGGTGCGTATCACTCTAGTATTTGAAGATGAAATAACTGAGATAATATCCAATGAGATTTTGTAAATGATGCAAACAAGTAAGAGGGGGTGGTAATGTTATAGATGTTGCATTATAAGCCTTCAAATAATCAATGGGAATTAGAAGAACAAATATGCAGGGAGACTGGCGAGACTTGCAGGAGCAATAGGGTTGTCATAATAGGTGATTTTAATTATCCTAACATAGACAGGGACTTCCAGAGGGTTAAGAACTTAGATGGAACGTAATTTGTTGAGTGTGTTCAGGAAAGCTTCCACAAGCAGCATGTAACGGGTCCTACACGGGATGGGACAAACTCGACCTCCTGTTGGGAAATAGGGCAGGATAGGTGACGGAGGTAAGTGGGCGACCATTTTGGGAAAAGTGACTAGAGCTGTATTAATTTTAAAATAGTTATGGTAGGGACAAAAATTGGCCCACAGATTCAAGTTCTAAATTGGAGCAAGGCGAATTTTGTTGGAATTAGGCAGGGGATTGCAGGGCTTGATTGGAGTAGTTTGTTTCCAGGTAAAAGGATCCCGGGCAAGTGGGAGGGCTTCAAAAGTGAGATAGCTCGAGTTCAAGGTCTGCATGTTCCTGTGAGGGTGAAGGGAAAGTGAGGCTGGAAGAGAGAACCCTGCATAACAAGAAATATTGAGGCTCTGACCAGAAAAAAAGGAGGCGTCCCTCAAGTACAGGCGGCTGGGACCAAGGGAATCTCTGGAGGTGCACAGGGGATACAGGAGTTTGCTGAAGAAGGAAATCAGCAGGGCTAAAGTGGGGTATGAGATAGCCTTGGCTGAGCAGATTAGGGTGAATCCAAATTCAGTATAGTAAAGAAAAAGAACAACTAGAGAGAGAATACGAAGCCTTAAAATCCAAAATGGGCATGCATGTGTAAAACCTCAAGAGAAGGGTGAGGTCCTTAATTTCCCCTCTGTGTTTATCATGAAGAAAGACATGAAGACCTGTGACTTTTGGGAGGTTAGTTGTGATATCTTGGTACAGTCCATATCACAGTAGAGGTGCTGTTGGACATATTAGAATGCACAAAGTCAGATAGATCTCTTGGTCCTGACCAGATATATCGAAGAGCACTGCACGAGGAGAGAGAAGATAGTTCAGGGGTAAGGTCCCGGAAGACTGAGCAGTAGCAAATGTAATGCCCTTATTCAGAAGGGCTGCAAAGAAAAGCCTGGGAAATACAGATCTGTTTCTGGAAACCACTTGAGAAGGTTGGGAGATATAAGATATGCATGCATTTGGGAAGACAGAGTTTGACTTGGAGCAGTCAGCATAGCTTTGTGCATGGCAGATCATGCCTGACAAATTTTGATAGACTTTTTTGAAGACGTGACCAGGAATGTTGACGAGGGCAGGGTGGTAGACATATTCTATATAGATTTCAGTAAGGCCTTTGATAAGGTTCCACATGGTAGGCCGCTCTGGAAGATTTGATTACATGGCCTCCAATGTAAACTGGCAAATTGGCAACACAGTTGGCTTGACGTTATGAAGCAAATAGCTATGGTAGAGGTATGCTTGTCGGATTGGAGGCCTGTGACTAGTGGAGTGCCTCAGTGGTCGGTCCTGGGCCCATTGCTGTTTGTTATCTATATCAATGATTTGGACCAGAGTGCACAACGCAACATTAGTAGGTTTGCAGATGACACTAAATTAGGAGACATCGTTTACAGTGAGGAACGTTATCAGAAATTGCAGCAGTACCTTGATCAGCTGGGGAAGTGGGCTGAGAAATAATAAATGGAGTTTAATATAGATAAGTGTGACGTCTTGCATTTTGGAAAGTCAAATATAGGTAGGAGTTTAATGATGAATGAGAGGGCCTTAAGGAGTGTAATGGAACAAAAGGACGTTGGAGATCAGGTGCACAGTTGTCTGAAATTTGAGTCACAGATACACAGGACAGTGAAGAAGGCTGTTGGCACATTGGCCTTCATCAACGCATTGAATATAGAAGTTGGGACGTTATGTTGCAATTGTACAGGTTGGTGGTAAGGCTGCAGTTGGAGTATTGTGTTCAGTTTTGTTCACCTTGCTCTAGAAAGGATATTATTGAACTAGAAAGTATGCAGAACGAATTTCTGAAGATGTTTCCTGGGCTAGAGGCTCTAAGTTATAGGCAGAGGTTGGACAGATTAGAACTTATTTCATTACACCGTAGGAAACCGAGGGGGTTCTGATAGAAGTATAACTCTTATAAAATCATGAGAGGTGTGCATGGGGTGAATACTTCAAATTTGTTTCCCAAGGTTGGTGAATCGAGGACTAGAGGGCATCAAGTAATGTTTGAAATGGATAAAAAATATAAAAAGGAAACTGAGGGGCAACGTTTTTACATAGAGTCTGGTCCGCATATGCACTGAGCTGTCAGTGGAAATGATTGAGGTGGGTATAATAACAACATTGAAAAGGCAATTGGACAAATACACAGATAGGAAAGGATTAGAGGGATATAGAGCAAGGGCAGGGAAATGGGGTGAGTCTGGATGTACATTTTGATTGCCATGGACCAGCTGGGCCAAATGGACAGTCATACTGGCAGTCTCGTGCAATATGACTGGAAATGAGTATGTTTTGGGGTGGAGACAGGATGGGGGGTGGGGGGGGGGAGACTGAGATAAAATGTCATGGAGGGATATGTTCACAGGTTTCAGAATGAAGACATTTCGATAGAATCATGCAACACTGGTCAGTATTTCGAAGAATTATGAGTGAAAGGGATATTGCTGTGAGTTCAGGCGATGGAGAGTTTTGGATGAGCATTTGTTATGCAGCTTTGTAACTGGAAATGAGGACAGCAGAGTCTTCACCTCACTGGGCTGAATCTAACAAAAAAATTTCGCAGTAACATTTCCAATAAGTGTGACAGAGGGGTTGGCTGCACGAGGCTGAGCTCGTTTCCTGGTGCTATCTTACCAAACTCATCTCATTAACTACCCACCCCACTCCATAGTGTCCCTCTCATATAATTCCAGCCCCATTCTGCCACCCATCATGAGTGGAGGTACTCACAATCGCCCGGATGCCCCTGGATATTCTGTGATCCATGACACTGGTGCCATATTTAAAAGGCCAATGGGCACATGGTTGCGCTTTCTCAGTTTGGAGCTGCCCTGCACATATTTCCCAAGCATGGCAGCGAAGTGGAAATTACACCACGGTTTGTCGACAGCAGCACGGAGGTCCTGGTGGATGGGCGAGAATAAAATGGGACCATGCTCTTCCCAGAGGGGGCCACACGACAAGACCCACCGAGCATGGTCTGTTCTCACCACCCAGCTCAGTGCAATATCTGCGGTCTGAAGAAATGTCCATCAATAGAGGACAAGCATCAATAACCTTTCCCACTCTGTCAGGATAAGGGTCACCATATTCTCTCTGATCCCTCACACTCACTGTATATCTGTTATAGCACCGACCCCGAACAAGGCTCATGGTCCACCACTCTCACTGCTGCATGCAGCACCTTCCCTCTCTTTCTCTCTTGCCTTTCTAATGCCCTCCACATAGTTATAGGATATTCTGGGGAATGCCAATTATGGGATATTCTAGGTATTATTCCAACTTATTCCCAGTTTCAGGAAAACGGCTGTGCCCCAGTGTGTAACACGAAAGAGGATGGAGTAGAGATGTTCGTTTTTCAAATCACACACAATTAAAATCCATCATGAGGCCATTCAGTACTTCAAATATGTTCCAATATTCAATACGTTTGGGGGTGATCTGATGGTTTTCTCAGCTCCATGTTACAGGAACTTTCAGTCATTCAACCCCCAGGTTCCTGTTACCGAGCAGACGATTCTCAGACACTTCATACCCCGGGTTTCTTCCAGCATGTGTTTATAAGGCATTTCCCATGGGGACGGACTCTCCTTACAATATATTTCATCTGATTTATAAATTCATGCAATAATCAGCATGCTTTCCACAGACCAATCAAAAATATGCACTTATTTTATGGTTATCCATGTCCAATCACAATTAATCATGCTGGTTATTTCACTTGTCTCACCTTATTGTATTCAGCCAAAGACAGCTTCCAAACACTTGTCTCATTATAAAATACAATTTCTAGCAGAGAACATTTTTGTCTCAAATACACCTTTTTCCTTGTCATTAAAATTTCTCTTGCCCTTTTTCTGCGGCTGATTCTGTGTGTAGCAGTTGCACCGTCTCCCACTAAGTTGGCTGGATGGTTGGTTTGTGGTGCAGAGGGAGGCCACCAGCGCAGGTTCAATTTCCCACACTGACAGAGGTTACCATGAAGGGGATGCTCTCTCAACCTCACCCCATCACCCGTGTGGTGACCTTCAACGTAAACCACCACGAGTGGTCTCTCTAATAAGGAGTTATTTGGGACGCTAATATATCAATATTAGCATTTTAATTCTTTAGCAAATTTTTTTATTGAAAAAGATATTTTTATTATTATATTAAACCAATAACAAAGCAACTCAAATAACTGAACAAAGTTACACCCATGTCCATGTATATACAAAATAAGTTAGTCTCTAAACGGACAGAAGAAAAACAAAAATAAACAATAAATAATAAATAAATAGTAAGGTTCAGCATAACAAAGTGATAGCTCTTGTTCTTCGAGAGCATTAACTGATACACATGCATACGTTCATAATTCCTAATATGTGATTCATTAGACAATATCATCATGACTATACAAAAGTCCTTTTTAGAGTGGCAGATAAGCCTGTATCGCGGTAATCCAAAAAGGGTTGCCATACCTTACACAAATCTCTGCGTTTCGGCGCACCATACTGGTGAGAAAGTCCAAAGGGATATTCTCCATGACGACCTTACAACTACCCAATAGACCCGGAGGTTTATCAGACATCCAAAACAACAGAATATTTTTTCTCGCACAGGAAGTATGGGGGATTTATGAAAGGAATATTGTGCATCAGTATTTACTATGGAAAATGATATGGAAGATATAAAATGTAGGGAAATAGATGGTGACACCTTGCAAACTGTCCATATTACAAGGAGGTAGTGCTGGATGTCTTGAAACGGGTAAAGGTGGATAAATCCCCAGTACCTGATCAGGTGTACCCTAGAACTCTGTGGGAAGCTAGAGAAGTGATTGCTGGGCCTCTTGCTGAGATATTTGTAATATGGATAGTCACAGGTGAGGTGCCGGAAGACTGGAGGTTGGCAAACGCTGTGCCATTGTATAAGAAGGGTGTTAAGTACAAGCCAGGGAACTATAGACCAGTGGACCTGACGTTGGTGATGGGCAAGTTGTTGGACGGAATCGTGAGGGACAGGATGTGCATGTATTTGGAAAGGCAAGGACTGATTAGGGATAGTCAACATGGCTTTGTGTGTGAGGCATCATGTCTCACAAACTTGATTTAGTTTTTTGAGGAAGTAACAAAGAGGATTGATGAGGGCAGAGGGGTAGATGTGGTCTATATGGACTTCATAAGGGTTTTGATGAGGTTCCCCATGGGAGACTGAATGGCATGGTTCGATCTCATGGAATACATGGAGAACTAGCCATTTGGATACAGAACTGGCTTAAAAGTAGAAGACAGAGGGTGGTAGTGGAGGGTTGTTTTAAGACTGGAGGCCTGTGACAAGTGCAGTGCCACAATGATCGGTGCTGGATTCACTACTTTTTGTCATTGACATAAATGATTTCGATGTAAGCATAAGAGGTACAATTAGTAAGTTTGCAGATGACACCAAAATTGGAGGTGTAGTGGAGAGCGAAGAGGGTCACCTCAGATTGACCAAATGGTCAATGGGCTGAGGAGTGGCAGATGGAATTTAATTCAGATAAATGCGAGGTGCTGAATTTTGCGAAAGAAAATCTTAGCAGGACTTATACACTTAATGATAAGGTCGCAGGGATTGTTGCTGAACAAAGAGACCTTGGAGTGCAGGCTCATAGCTCCTTGAAAGGGGAGTTGCAGGTAGATAGGATAGTGATGAAGGCGTTTCCTTTATTGGTCAGAGTAAAGGGTACAGGAGTTGTAAGATCATGTTGCGGCTGCACAGGACACTAGTTAGGCCAGTGTTGGAATGTTGCGTGCAATTCTGGTCTCCTTTCTATCGGAAAGATGTTGTGAAACTTGAAAGGGTTCAGAAAAGATTTCATGGATGTTGCCAGCATTGAAGGATTTGAGCTATAGAGAAAGGCTGAACAGACTGGGGCTGTTTTCCCAGGAGCGTGGGAGGCTGAGTGCTGACATTATAGAGTTTTACTAAATTATGATGGGCATGGATAGGATAAATAGGTAAAGTCTTTTTCCTGGGGTCGGGGAGTCAGAACAAGAAGGTATAGGTTTAGGGTGAGAGTGGAAAGATATAATAGAGAACTACGGGGCAACTATTTCACACAGAGAGTGGTACGTGTATGGAATGAACTGCCAGGTGATGTTGGGGAGGCTGATACAAGTGCAACATTTAAGAGGCATTTGGATGGGTGAATGAATAAGAAGGGTTTGGAGGGATATGGGCCGGGTGCTGGCAGGTGGGACTAGATTGGGTTGGGATATCTGGCCGGCATGGACGGGTTGGACTGAAAGGTCTGTTTCCATGCTGTACATCTCTATGACTCTAGACCCTATGACTTACATTGATCTCTGTTTTTTGTTGCACCATGTTGGTGTGAAAGTCCAAAGGGATATTCTCCATGATGACCTTACAAAGTCCCTACAGACCCGGGGAGTTTTCAGACATACAACACAACATAATACTTTCCCTAGCCCAGAAAGTAAATATTTTTTCCCATGTGCATCTGTGTAAGATTTTCTGGGCAGGCCCAGGAAAAGAGAAACCGGGTCCATCTCCAATTCGGTCCCCAGGACTCACTCTACCACGCCTAACGCAGTGCTCCAATATATACGAGGCCTGCAGCAGGACCACATGCAATGAGTAAGAGTGCCTGTAGTCATTCTGCATTTAGGACACGCTGAAGATAATCCCACTTTGAATTTTGAGAGAAACCCTGTGAAGAATTTTCAACTGCATGGAATGGGTCCTATTTCAGATCAAAATCCTTGGAGCATTTTCACAAAGTTCCTCCCATGTCTCCGAAGAGATCTAAACCCCCAACTCGTTCGCACAGACGTCACGAAGCTGCACAGTCTTGTCTGAGGGGACACACTCCAACAAATGGTAAAGGGTACTGACGGAGAGTATATTCTTTACAATAATCACCTGCTTCTCTGTATTGGATCTATAAGTGTCTTTTAAAATTGTGTTTTTTAATCAAATCTCTAATCTGGAAAACAAACAGAAGAAGTCTCTACTCCGTAGTCAATACTTACGAGTTACTTGATCAAACGGTATCATTGATTCTCCTTCAAGTACACGTGGTGGCTCAGTGGTTTGCACTGCTGACTCACCACACCAGGGTCACAGGTTTGGTTCCAGCCTTGGGTGACTGGCTGTGTGGAGTTAGTATAGTCTCAACTGTGACTGCGTAGGTTTCCTCCCACAGTCACAAACATGTGCAGGTTAGATGACTTGGCTATTGCTCAATCGCTCATCGTGTTCCAGGATCTGTAAGTTGGGGCATTAATCAGGGTAAATATAAGATGGGAGGGGAACGGATGTGGGTGGGTTACTCTTCAGAGGATCGAAGTGGACTTGCTGGGCCAAAGGACCTGTTTCCACACTGTAGGGTTACTACTAATTCTAAATCACCCAAACAAGATATCCCCTACGCTGCCCACAGTTTAAACCTGGAATCCATTATCCCCGGTATACCAATTATAGGGTAAGATACATGGTTTTGGCTGTATTGCCTCGATCTGACGCATTGTCCTTCAAGTTTTAACAGTATTGATAATCATTATTTTATGACAATATTCCATAAATGTTGTCATTTTATCTAAGAACATCAGACTAATAAGGGTTCACTTTGTCTGAGAGCGCTCAATGTCAAGCCATATTGATGCCGAGACCTCAGCGGCCCAGGCACTAACATACGATTAAAAAAAAAACTTAATTGATTGCTTTTAATCGGGGAGTTCTACTCCTCACAATCTGTGGGCCAGTTGCAATTTTATTAGCTAGATAAAGAATCGTTTATGGTGTCAAATAAAAGAGCTAAATCAGCCATTATGTTTCCGAAATATCTGTCTTGAAAACATCATAGAAAGCATTCGCACGGGGTGAAGGAAATGAGAAAGGACATTCATTTTCATAAAAGCTATCGGACCTAGCCAGGATATTGAAAATGCCTCCCATCTTTGAAGGTCTTGTTTAATTTTGTCAAACAAATGGACATAGTTCACATTAAATAAATGATCAAAGACAAATGTAATGAATATACTGAAATAGGGAAACCACCGCCGTGACCATTTAAAAGGAAACTAGGATTTGCCCTCAGTATCAGGTATTTCCCCAAGACCTCCCATAGGCTTGGCCTCCAACTTTGTAAAATTAATCTTATTGCCCGGAAAGTCAACAAGCGAATTAATGCATTGCATCACATGAACTACCGAAATTGCGGGATTTGACTAAAAACATAAGACCCTCATCTGCATACAATGTAATCTCACGCGACTTCTATCCCACTTCTGGGGCAGATGTGTTGCCATCCTGACGGATGGTCTCCGCCAGTGGCTCAATCACCAACGTAAACAACAATGGGGAACGGTGTCAACCTTGTCGGCTACCTGGAGAAACATTAATATTACTGGTTGGCACACCATTAGTGAGAACCGCAGCCAGAGGATCGTGGTAAAGGACCCTCACCCACTTGATAAAAACTTTGCATAGATCAAACCGTTCTAATGTTCAGAAGAGATCCGGCCACTCAACCCAATCAAATGCCTTCTCTCGTCTAAAGAGATCAATAATCCCTGGACAGATTGTTGTTGACACTCTTGGATCATATTGAGTAACCTCTTAACATTGTCGGAAGATCTGCGGCCCTTTATAAAGCCTGTTTGGTCCTCTTTGGTAACGGAAGGCAGCAAAGTTTCCAGTCTGAATGCACGGGTCTCAGACAGGATTTTGAAACCAACATTTAAAAGTGAGATTGGCGTGTAAAAAGCACAATCCTCCAGGGTCTTCCTTTCTTAAGCATCAGAGAGATATGAGCCTCTCTTAAGGATGGAGGGAGGGGTTACTGACTGTATGAGTGACAGAACATGTTAAACATCAGCCCTGACAATAGGTTTATAAATTATTTATAAGATTCACTCGGAAATCCATCAGGAACGTGCACCTTTACATTCTGAAGCTGCTTTCCACCCTCCTGCGCTGACAATGGTGTATTAAGACACAATACTTATTCAGGGGTTACTCCTGGAATACCCAGGTTCTTGAAAATTGACTCCATCTTAATCCATCTATCCTCAAAATGTTCAGTCTGAAATAATTCGGAGGAAAATCTCGGACAGGCTGCATTAATCTTTTTGGAATCGGAGGGAAGGATCCCAGTACCTTCCCTAATTGAGGTAATGGCTTAAGAGGGGCATTCGGTTTCCTGGCAAGTTAGGCTAAATACTTGCCTGGCTTATCACTATGTTCAAACAGCCTTTGTTTTTCAAAAGTAAGCTCCTTCCTGGCTGTTTGTGTGAGCGAGGAATTCACTGTAGACAGAAGCATTGTGATCCTCTGCAGCTTAGGCACTGAGGGGCTATCACAGTATACCCTCTCGGCTGTCCTCAGCTGTGCCTCAAGCCAGCGTTCCTGCTCCCCCTTCTGTCTCTTCCTGAGGAATAACTTTTCCCTTGGCATGAGCGTTAGCAGTTTCCCATAGAATGGATGTGTTACTGGTTGAATCTGCATTAATGGCTAAGAAAGATCTGAAATCTTTACGGAAATACTCAATGACCAAACTAGCCGTAAGGAAAAAAGGATCAATTCGCCAGCGTCTCGAAACTGTTATACTGCTTCATGGTCAGAAATGGTAATTTTCCCAATTGTGCAGGATGCCACCGAATCTAAGATTGTTGCAGGGATGGAGAAGAGATCAACATTCGTGTGGCATTTATGCGGGTTATAGGAGAAAATAGAATCCCTACTTGTGATGTGGATCTGCCTCCAGACATCCACCAGCTCTCGTTCTGCACAAGAATCAACTAATTGCTTACATTATAACGAGGGTATTTGGTGACCTTTGGACATTCTGTCCACTGTGGGGTCCATAAGACTGTTGAAATCATCTACACTAATGCACCATGAGACAAGATAACTTAATTTGGAAAATGCATCTACCACGGTTTTAAGAGGGTGCGCCGGGAGGCAATAGCCATTCAAAATACTGTATTCTTTCCCACAGTTCAAGGGTTTGGGGATTATGATCCTCCTGTGAATGTCTAATGCAATCTAGTAATTTAATTGGAAGATTCTTCCTATCCAATATGGCTTCTCCCCTACTCCTACTATTAATAAAACGAGAAATAAACCCGATCAAACCCGCCCTGCTGCAATATCAAATGTTCCTTGTCATCAAGGTGCATCTCCTGCAATAGGACAACATCCACCCTCTCCTTTCTAAGACTAGAAAGTACATTTTTCCTCTTGACTGGACGATGGCTCCGCTTCTTGTTCCAGGTACACCATTTAAGCACATCATTATCCATCACACACTGTAGCAACATTTGAGCTCTAGAGAGGAAGAACTCGAATTACACATCACTGATCATGAATGAAAAAAGACTCATAGAGCTTAAAAACAACACAAACTAAGACTACTACATCTAACAAGCTCTCAAAACTTTCCAAAACTAAACACACAAAAAACAAAAAATGAAACAAAATCCAAAGTGCCAATGACACTCCATAGGGAATTTACCCCACGCCCGACCAGTGGGGACGGTTACATAGCCCAAAACGTCAGTTTTTCTGCCCGCTACCAATATGACATCCTGGGCAATTAACAACAAAATTCATGCTTCAACTGCCCTTTGGTTGGTATTTAATCATCACAAGTACCTTTGTAACCCGCTCCAGCTTGAACCGCACCCCAGACACAAGCCAGGAAAGAGAAAAAGAGTAGTAATACTAATGAAGAAGTTAAAAGTGAGTACTCTACCCAGCCCCGACTACAATTTAACACTGGTTAATACCAGAAAAATCCAAGAAAATTTCTTTAAGAGAGAAACATGATTATTGAAACATCTATCTTACTTTAAAATGTCACAAAGTTTTCACTTTCTCTGGAGTGTCAGACGAGTGTATGGATCCATTGAAAGCAATATGGAGCACCGCTGGGTACATTAAGGAATACTGAATCCAGAGTTCCCTTACTCTTCTCTTGATATCATCAAAAGATTTTCTTTCCTGAATCACCGCCGTTGAAAAGTCCTGAACGAACATAATCCTGGAGCCCTCATGAATAAAAGCAATCGGATCTTTCCCCTGGGTTCTGGAAATTCCATCAGTCTTTGTTTATCCCCATAAATATGTAACCGCACAAGGACAGGGCGAAGGCGTTGGTCTGAGTCTGACCTGCGCACCATAACCCGATGAACTGTTTCAGTCTTCACCTGTCCCTTTTCAGTTTTGATGTGAAGGAATCGCGGCAGCCAGTTCTCAATAAACTCACCCGCTGACCACCTTCCGTTCGGTCCAGCAAACGGACGCTGTGAACATTCTTCATCCTACCCCTGTTCTCGAGGTGGCCGTCATGTTCAGTTAAGGTATGGACCTGGCTTTCAAAGGCGAGGATCCTCTCCTGAAAGGAATTGATCGCGGTCTCTGTCACTGCAGTTTGGGGCTTGACATCGTCTGTTCTGGTTCCAAGGCTGTCAAGTTGCTGCTCATGTTTTTGGGGAACGGCTGAGAGCGGCTCTAGACACGGCTGAACCCTTCTTCAATCATGGCTTCAATCATTTCACATAACTTGGTGAACTCAGTGACCAAGGCCTGGTGAGTAACTGGGTCCATGGAACGAGCAGAGTGGGTTGCAGCTACAGCCTCAGGCAGGCTCGATGCTACTGACGGGTGCACCGTGTGTTGGGACTTACTCGATCCTTTCCCGTGTTTTGTCTTTTCCACTTGACAAAACGGGATTAGTAAAGATTCTATCGCTCTTTTAGTGTTGCGTTTTATGTAAATGGGATGCGATGGGTTAGAGAACCACTTTGCCCTTGCTGCGATGCAGAGCCCAGCAAAGCAGACCTTCCGGATCGCCGCCATCTTGGATTCCCACTTAATGCTTTATCAATATTATCATTTAATTTTGCATTATATTCCTGGATGTTCTGGACCCGTGTAATTTGATACCACTGTCTACATTTTCCCCTACACTGCAAATTGCTGCCCATTCCTCGATAATCCTTGACTCTGTTGTTATTCATGAACCTTCTGTCGGTGCCTCAAAAATATTCAATATTTCTGCCTCCAATAGTATGTTGAGAAAACAATTATAAACATTATGATCTGAGTGTGAGATTTGTTTTTTTTTGTGTCTCCTTATCTGAGAAAAGATATAATTACATTGAAAGCAGTTCAGAGATGTTTCATTTCATGTATTCCTGGGGTGAAGGGCTTATATTAGGAAGGCTTTTAAAGGTTACTCTTGGAATGAGAATGAAACATACAAGACGTTGATAAGAGTGGATTAGGGATGTACCCAATGAGATTGTCATTGTCATAGAATCTCTACAGTGTGGAGGCAGGGCATTACGTCCATTACGTCCGCACTGATGCACCAAACAGCATCCTACCTGGAAGTGCCCTCCTACCTTATCCATGTAACCCGACATTTCCCATAACTAACCCACCTAACCTACAAATCCCTGCGCACTATGGGCAATCCAATTTAAAGTGCACATCTTTGGACTGTGGCAGGAAATTGGAGCACTGGGAGGAAACCCACACAGGTATGGGGAGGATGTTCAAACTCCACAGAGAGGGTCGCCCGAGGTTGGAATTGAACCCAGCTCCTTGGTGATGTGAGGAAGCAGTGCTACCCACAGATCCACCATACCCCTCCGTTAGTTCTGTGAGTAACTTGTGGCTGACTAAAGAAATCTGCCTGACTTGTTCTTATCAATGAACCTGACCCAGTCTGAGACCTTTATCATCAGCCATATCACCAAGCTGGTTACATTTACAATTTGTTGTGAGCAGTGGAGGGGTGGGACTAGAAAAGGAAATAGTGACACCCTTCATTCTCAGTCACAAATGGAGTGAGAAGAAATTCACAAAGTGGGAATTCAGTCAAGTGGAAATCCTCTTTCCTAGAAGTTTGGGATGGCTGAATCTTTATATTATATCAAGACTGGCTTCGTCTGATTTTCCATGGACAGGTGAATCAGGGATAATAGTGCATGGAGATAAAAGTGCAGAAGGGAGCACAATGAGATGAGCCATGACCTTACTTCCTGGTGGAGTCGTGTTAAAAGGCCGATTGGCCCACTCCTATCCCTCAGCCCTGTCTTCTGATGTTCCATTCAGCCCTTCGGACCTGCGAATCGAGGCCACTCCGATGGTTAGGTGTAATTTTGGAAATGTACTTGGAAAATCCAGGCTGGATCAGGAAGTGACCCTCACCCCCAATCCCTGTTTCCAGCCTTCCCATCTCTGTAACTTCTGCTCTATATTTAAGTCATGTCCCAGACCCAAATTCGCTGTGACTACAGCCCCAAACCCCACCCAGGGTTAACTCAAACAAATCCTCTGCTCATCCGAATGTAGCATTTACACAACACAACTTCCAGGAAAATACTCAGTTACTTTCCAAAAGCATAACATGTGAAATTATTAAAAAGGAACAACAGTAGGCTATTTGGCCCCTCAAGCTTGCCCTGTCATTTAATGCAGACATGGCTGATGTACTCCAGGACTCGACTCCACTTTCTTGCCGACTCCTTGAGGAGAGTGAATGAGGTATATACCCGCTGGGTGTTTGTACAGTCCAAATTTGTTGTCCCTCCACACCTTTTCGGGTCAGGGAATTCCAGACATTCACTACTTTCTGAGAGAAGACATCACTTTGCATCTCAGACTGAAATCCATGTTCCATATTCGGTATCTATCTCCTCAAGTTCGGGACTCCACCCAGGAATGGGAACAACTTCTCAACATCTACAGTGTCAACCCCTCTCTGTGTCTTATATTTTTCAGCAGTATCACTCCCAGTTACTTGCTGCATCAGCTTGCTAACTTTATGTTTCATACACAGGAAGACTCCAATCCCATCGTACTGCTCCTTTTCTGGAAGTCCTCTCAATTAAATAACAGCCTGCCTTTGGTTCTCAGTGTCATCCACAAACTCGGATGTATGTTGCACTCAACTCCCTCTTTCAGGCTATCAGTATAGATTGTAAATAACTGATGCCATTGGACTCATAGCTGTGGTTCTCCAGCAATTCCCCTTTATCATGAAGATTCATTAATCCTGACTCTCCGATTTCTATGTGCGAACCAATCATCATCCCATGTTAATTCATTATCCATCATCCTACGACCTTCTGTCATGTGTAAGAACTTTTATATTGTAATGCTTTGTGGAAAATCTCTGGAAAGCCTGGTGTCTACCAGATCCCCTTTATCCAGTCTGCATGTTACATTCTCAGGCATCTCCAGAAATACTTTTGCATAATTCTACAGGGCAAAGTATAATTTTCCTTTGACAAACCCACTCGGACCCTGCGTGAAGCTTTTCTAAATGTCCATGCTGGCCAAGTTTTCCAAATTAAGCTCGTCCCACCTGCCTTCATTTGGCCCATGTGCCTCTAACTGTTTCCCATTCATATGTTTGTCCAAATGAGTTTTAAATTTTGTACCTGTACTGGCATCTAGCACACTTCCTCTGACAGCTCATTCCATACCCAACCACCCTCTGTGTAAAAAAGTTGACCCTTCGTTCCTTTTAAAGCTTTCCTCTTTCACCTAAAACTTATGCCTTCTATGGCTGAACTCCCCCATGCCGTTGGCAAGATCTTGGCTATTCACCCTATCCATATCACTCATGGTTTTCGAAACTTTTACAATGTCACTACCCAACCTCCTACACTCCATCTGATACTAATTTCAAGAACAAGCATTTAAAGATAAGCACTGCAAATTTAAACAATATTAAACATGACAGGTAAACAATACTCAGATCAACTTCATATGGTGATTTGTTTTTCTCCATATTACAATACTAAGGCAGCATGAAACGATTACTAGTGCCAATAAGAAGTCAAACACCTGGATTCCTTTGTCTAAAGGGGGCGATGATCTCGACAGTGAAAACATATCTATGGCCAAATCTATATAATGCCACATAGTTAACATTCTCCCTCTTGGTCTCCCTATGACCTTGTGTGGTTGTGTCATCTTTATCTTGCAGTCAATAGAGAGAACCCCTTTCCCCCATTCACACCTTAATTAAACACATTTTACATCATCCACTCGTTCACCAGTGCTAAAATCCCGTTTATCTTTCTCCCACCCTGTTTTGCCTATCAACCATCCCCAGCTCTGACAAGGGATTAAAAATCCCAGGTTCCAATCCTCTTCAGTTCTGAAGAAGTGCCACACTGGGCTTGAAATGCTAACGCTGTTTCTCTGTCTCTGCAGATGGTGACAGGCCTGGTGAGTTTCTCCAGAAATGAATAGGCACAGAACAAATTTTCACTAGAACAAATAAATATGGATACTGGAAATAAAAATACAAAAATTGCTGGAGAAACTGGGAGCTTTGTAAAGGATCACTGGACCTGAAAGTTTACCTCTGCATTCATTCCAGAAGATGCTGCAACATTTTCAGTAATTTCTTCAGCAATTTCTATTTTTGGACAATTTCCAAAGAAGGATGTCAATGATGATCAAGCATCCCGTCCAACCTGGAGCGCCGTACACTGGGAACTGAACGATAATGCATGGTGGACAAGTTCCTTGACTCTGAAACTGCATACGACTGACATCACTGACACTACAGAGCTCTTAATCATGGTCAGGGAGAAAAACAGAGGAAAACACATTCACTTCAAATACCGAAGTTGACATTGTGGAAAAGAAACGATTTAGGTTATTACCTTAAATGGATTGAGATAAAGTAACAAATTGGGGGCGTGACACCAGGCAGATGCCATCAGCAGAATGAGAATATGAAAACGGAACTGTTACCGCATCAGAAACCAGGTTAGGTCACTGAATACAGGGCTGATGCCAATGTCGGAATCACGTGCACCTAAACCTGTTGACAACCCACACATGACTGGTTGCATTCCAAACAGCAGAAATAACGTCTGATGGAGAAGGGGAAATGATCCCAAGACTAACAGATCGGATCTAAGCTCTGTCGTCCTGCTAAATCCAATCATAAATGTCGATGGATTATTAAATAATTTACTGGAGCAGAGGACGCCACAAATATCCTCATCCTAAATATCGTAACAACTCTAAATCAGTGAAAAAAAGTCAAGGATATGGTGTCTGCACTACCCTCAGCCAGAGGTGTTGACTGGATGATCAAACTCACACTCATCATGATGTCCACACACTCACAGATGCCAGTATTCAAGCAATTCGATTTGCTGTACGTGACATGAAATAACAGCTGGACACAGTAGATACGATAAAGGCAATGGGCCCTGAAATCATTCCTGCAATGGGACTGAAGACTTGTGCTGCACAACAAGCCGCATCCCTGGGGAAGCTGTTTCGTTCCAGCTCTAACTCTGACATCTCCCTGCCAGTGTGGAAAATTACTCAGCTATGTCCAGTCTCTGAAGAGGACAATAATTACAATCTGACCAATTGCCACCTCGAACTCCCATCACGACAGTCAAATTGGTGGAAATTCATTTTGGACAGAGCTGTCAAGTAGCACCCAAATAGTCGGGTCCGTGTGGTTTCCGACAGGTCCCCATGTGGAGATGATATTGTTGTGGAAATATCATTGGATTACGAATCCAGACGAGGATAATGCTCTGGCAGCTGGTGGAAGTTAAAAATAATTAATAAAATATCGAGTCCGAAAATCTGGTGTCAGTAATATTGAGCTTTTGTCCAATGTTGATTTCAAACATTGATTTCCTTCCACATTGTTATTCTGGAAGTGAGTCTCCCGTGCTTTCCTAGTCTGGCCTAAAAGTGATTCCAGGCGCACAGATCAACTCTTCAATGGTCTCTGAATCGGCCAAGTAAGACACTCAATCGTATCAAACTGCTCTGAGGTCTTAAAGGATAAAGCCGGACAGAACACCTGGCACCAACCTCGTTATCAGAAAATGGAACGGGAAACACAGTCCTGTTGATCCTGCAGAGGCCTCCTTCCTAACATCTGAGAGCTTGTGACAACATTTACAGAGCATTCCCACAGACTGCACACAAACATCCGGAAGGGAGGAGGTCATTCAATACGTTGAGCTTTCCTCATGCTAGTTCATGACCGAATATCTCCTCAATGCAGTTTTCCCCATACAATGTTCATATCCCATAATATGTTTAAACATTGCGAAATTTAAAACAAGAACTGATGTAATGCTTTCGGCCCATCAAGTTTGCTTCTCTATTCAATATACACGCGGTTCATTGATAAGGCTTGTGTATTAAATACGATTTGACTGTTTTCTTTAAAGTGAACTATCATCCCTGCTTCCAATCTGTCTCACACTGTCAATGCTTGATATATTTTCTCGGACTGGTGAGGCCAGAAATAGGGCGATAATGGACTTGAACTTGTGGCTGGGGAACTGGCCCAGGAAGCAATGATTTAAATTCTTGGATCACTGGGGTAAGTTTTGTGGTCAGCATAAATTATACAAGAGAGATGGTTTGCACCTTAATAGGTTGGGGGACCAGCATTCTGGCAGGCAGGTTTGCTACTGCAACACAGCTGCATTTAAACTAAGTAGTGGGGCGGAGGGGAAGGGACAAACTGAATGTTTAAGAAGGAAATTGAAGAGAAAGTTAGAAAAAGGGAAGTTAAGAAAGACAACTGTATCAATGACGCAGAAAACTCAAAAAGGGATCATGCTGTAAGGTTGAGTGAAATTGGAGTTTTGGGAAGGGTGAGGATAACTAACAAATTAAAAATACTAAATATGAATGCAGGAAGCGTTAGAAATAAGATGGATGAGCTTGAGGCTCTTTTGGAAATTGGCAGATACGATATTGTGGAGATAACTGAGACGTGGCTTCAAGTGGACAGGGCCTGGGAAATGAATATCCAAGGCTACACGTGCTATCGTAAGGACAGACTGACAGGCAGAGGGGGTGGGGTGGCCACGTTGGTAAGGGATGATATTCAGTCCCTTGCGCGGGAGGACCGAGAATCAGGGGATGTAGAGTCAGTGTGGATAGAGCTGAGAAATTCTAAGGGTAAAAAGACCCTCTTGGGAATTATCTACAGGCCCCCAAACAGTAGTCTGAATGTCGGGTTTAAGTTGAATCAGGAGCTGAAATTGGCCTGTCGCAAAGATTTTACCACAGTTGTTATGGGAGATTTCAACATGCAGGTAAACTGGGAGAATCAGGATGGTATTAGACCTCAAGAAAGAGACTTTGTGGAGTGCCTCCGAGATGGATTCTTAGAACAGCAAGTGCTGGAGCTTACTAGGGAGTAGGTAATTCTAGATATGGTATTATGCAACAAACCAGAATTGATCAGGGACCTCGAAGTGATGGAGCCATTGGAAAGTAGTGACCATAATACAATAAGCTTCAATCTGCAATTTGAAAGGGAGAGGGTACAATCGGAAGTGACAATATTTCAGTTTAAAAAAGGGAACTATGGAGCTGTGATGGGGGAGCTGGCCAAAGTTCAAGGTGCAATGCTTTAGCAGGGACGACAGTGTAGTAGCAATGGCGAATATTTCTGTGTATAATGCAGAAGATGCAGGATCAGTTCATTCCAAAAAGGAAGAAAGATCCCAGGAGGACGCAAGGGTGGCCGTGGCTGATGAGGGAAGTTATGAAACATGTAAAGTTAAAAGAGAAAAAGTATAACGTAGCAAAGATAAGTGGGAAAACGGAGGACTGGGAAGCTTTTACAGAAAAACAGAGGATTACTAAGAAGGAAATACGTAGTGAAAAAATGAGGTACGAAGGTAAACTGGCCAAAAATATTAAGGAGGGTAGTAAACGCTTTTTTAGATATGTGCAAAGCAAAAAAATGGTTCCGACTAAAATTGGGGAACATATTACAGGGAACAAAGAAATGGCAGAAGAATTAAATTGGTACTTCAGATCTGTGTTCACTGGGGAAGACACAAGCAACCTCCCTGAGGTAACAGTGGCTTAAGGACCCGAACTGAAAGGAATTTATATTTGTCAGGAATTGGTGTTGGAGAGACTGTTAGATCTGAAGGTTGATAAGTCCCCGGGGCCTGATGGTCTTCAACCCAGGGTACTGAAGGAGGTGGCTCGAGAAATCGTGGATGCGTTGGCGATTATTTTCCAGAATTTCATAGATTAAGGATCAGTTCCTGCGGAATGGAGGCTGGCTAATGTTGTACCACTTTTTTAAAAAGGTGGGAGAGAGGAAACAGGAAATTATAGACCAGTTAGTCTGACCTCAGTGGTGGGAAAGTTGCTGGAGTCAATTATAAAGGACGAACTTACGACACATCTGGATCGTAGTAACAGGCTAGGTCAGAGTCAGCATGGATTTATGAAGGGGAAATCTAATTTTCTGGAATTTTTTGAGGATGTAACTCTGAAGATGGACGAGGGAGATCCAGGAGATGTAGTGTACCTGGACTTTCAGAAAGCTTTTTATAAAATCCCACGTGGGAGGTTAGTGAGCAAAATTAGGGTGCATGGTATTGAGCGCAAAGTACTAACTTGGATTGAAAGTTGGTTGGCTGACAGGAAACAAAGTATACTGATAAACAGCTCCATTTTGGAATGGCAGGCAGTGACCAGTGGGGTACCGCAGGGATCAGTGCTAGGATCGCAGCTTTTTACAATATATATTAATGATATAGAAGATGGAATGAGTAATAACATAAGCAAATTTGATGATGATACAAAGCTGGATGGCAGGGTGAAATGTGAGGAGGATGTTAGGCGATTACAGGTTAGGTGAGTGGTCAGATGCATGGCAGATGCAGTTTAATGTGGAAGAAATGTATGATTATCCACTTTGGTGGCAAGAACAGGAAGGCAGATTACTACCTAAATGGAATCAATTTAGGTAAAAGGGCAGTACAAAGAGATCTGGGTGTTCTTGTACACCAGTCAATGAAGGCAAGCATGCAGGTACAGCAGGTAGTGAAGCATGGTGGTCTCCATAAAAGAGGGATTGGGTATAGAAGGAATGAGGTTCTTCTGCAGCTGTACAGGGTCCTGGTGAGACCACACCTGGAGTATTGTGTGCAGTTCTGGTCTCCAAATTTGAGCAAAGACATTCTGGTTATTGAGGGAGTGCACCGTAGTTTCACGAGGTCAATTCCTGGAATGGCGGGATTACCTTACACTGAAAGATTGGAGTGACTGGGCTTCTATACCCTTGAGTTTAGAAGACTGAAAGGGGATCTGATTGAGACACATAAGATTATTAAAGGATTGGACACTCTGGAGGCAGGAAACATGTTTTCACTGATGGGTGAGTGCCGAACCAGAGGACACAGCTTAAAAATACCGGATAGACCATTTAGGACAGAGATGAGGAAAAACGTCTTCACCCAGAGAGTGGTGACTGTGTGGAATGCTCTCCTCCAGAGGGCAGTGGAGGCCCAGTCTCTGGATTCATTTAAGAAAGAGTTGGATAGAGCTCTCAAGGATAGTGGAATCAAGGGTTATGGAGATAAGGCAGGAATAGGATACTGATTAAGGATGATCAGCCATGATCATAATGAATGGTGGTGCAGACTCAAAGGGCAGAATGGCTTACTCCTGCACCTATTGTCTATGGTCTATTGTCTATTGATATTTCCACTCATTTTCCTAAAGCCCACGAAATACAGACCCTGTCACCCCAAATCGCTGGTCACTCAACAAGCCTGTCATCCCAGAGATCAGTTTGGTCATCCTCCACTGCTCTCCCTCAATGTCCTTTACTAGGCAAGGAGACCAAAACTGCAAACAGTATTGCACAATGTTTGAGATGTGGCCCCACTAAGGCCCTATACAGTTGCAGTAAATCATCCTTACTCCTGTATTCACTGACATGAAGGTGAATACACCATTTATCTGCCTACCTGCTTTCTGCTCCTACAATATTACTTTCACTGATTGGTGTACAGGGACATACAGATTGTTTTCAATGTTACAGCTCCCCACTTCTTGGGTCTCTATACACTGGTCAACGTGCAATGCTATTCCTAAATATTGACTTCTGACTTCAGAACTCACTGCCTTACATGGACTCGGAGAGCTGCGCAGAAATAAAATGAATATGCAGCTTAAGTTCATTTTTATATCAACATTTCTCAACCACTCCCTTTGCAAATGATAGGCTGCCATTCTATTGTTCCCATCAAAGTGCACAACATCTCATCTCTCCCATTGCTCTCCATCTATCATGTATTTGCCCAGTCTCTCCACATGTCTCAATCACCTTGGAGTCTTTTTTACATCCTCCTCATCAACTCACAAGCTGACAACGTTTCGTACTGTCAGCAGACTGGGGAATATAGCATATGAGCCCCTCAACCAAAGATATGATGTGTATTGGGAATACCTGGATGTCAAATCTCGATATATCCTTGTTATATCCTCGAAGTGTTCCATTCAAAAACAACATGGTTTTATTCTTACTCAGTGTTTCCTGCCTGCTCTCCCATTCTAAAACCATGACCATATATTAGCCCCAGTCCCACAGGATTCGAATTTGCACAATAGGCTTGGGGCTTTATCAAAAATCTTTCTGAGATTCCAATAGTATTGCATTGATACCTTCTCATAATTTTGTTAAAAGCCACTTGCTCAAATATGATTCCCATTTCATAACTCGCTGTCGACTTTGTCTACGTCCATTTTTTTCAGTCCAATATTTTTCTGTAAAACTGTTTAGTTGCTAATTTAGTTGCTATTCCCTTTTTTCTCACCACAGTAAAGTTCTCTAGTATTTCTAGGAAGATTTTTTTTGTTTGTTTTTATATATTCTGTGAAGGCATAACTGAAGTATTTATTCCATAGTTCTGCTATTTCCCTGTCCTCAATTACCTGGTATCAGACTGTAAGAAAGCTGCAACTTTTTCTCTTAATTTTGCCATTGACATATTATCAGAAGATAATACAAGTTCCCTCTTACATACTTTGGTAAGATATTCTTCAGAAACCCATCAATTCTTATCTTAAGCTACTCAATGATTGACCTCCCACATCCATACAGTAACAGAAGCACAGTCTCTGTTCCATCAGAAATACAGTACGGTCTACATTAGGCCCACTTTCCGAACAAGACCCGTATCTCTGAATCTTATGGCATTTCAACTGCACAAACATGTATTTTCTAAAGATTTTGAGGTTACCATGACATCTCCCCTCTCAAGCAGTGCATTCCAGACCCCACAAACTCTGGGTGAAAAACAGTCCTCAAATTCTCACTCAACCTCAAACCCTTCACTTCAAAAATGTGGCCATTTGACTAAAAGGAACAGCTGCGGTCTATCCAACCTGTCCATGTCCCTCGTAATCTTATCCTTCTGATTCACATCCCCCTCAGCTTTCTCTGCTCCAAAGTAAACAACTCGAGCTTATCCAGCCTCTCTCCATAGCTGATATACTCTATACAAGGGAACATCCTGGTGAATCTCTTCTGCACTCCCTCCAGTGCAACCACATCCTTCCTGTAATGTGGCTCCCATAACTACACACAGTATTCCATCTTGGCACGAACTTTCGAAGCGCTGCTTCTTCATCAGGTGGTTGTACACTCTGATGAAGCGCTTCGAAAGCTAGTGCCGCCGAATAAACCTTTTGGACTATAACCTGGTGTTATGAATTTTTTAACTTTGTCCACCCCAGTCCAACGCCAACACCTCCGAATCAGAAATAATAAGAGACACAGCACTGATCCCTGTGGTACACGATTGGACACTAGCCTCCAGTCACACAAACAGCCTTCTACCACCACCCTCTGTCTCCTACCACTAAAGTTGATTTGGATGCAACTTGGCAAGTCACTAATGAGTCCTACCTGTTCCCTGGTTATTCTGTTCCGCTGGAAACACTTGTAGACTATCTGGAGATTCTCCCTAATTTTGCCTGCCAGTATATTTCCATACCACTGTGTTAATTAGTCCCCTCCAAGAGATGAATTTCCTCCTTCTTGCAGAATTAACTGGCCTGTCCCAGATCCTGCCAGTATTTACCTTGAACATAGACAGCGAGGGAAGCGTTCTGTTAATTTCCAACTTGTCAGATGTTTTGTTAATTTTCTAAACTTCACTGTGACGCACCTCTCATTTTTGAATCTCTAGAGAACACAGGCCGAGTTTCCTCATCAGGCAATCTCACCATCTGAGGGATTAATCTGGAGGATGTCCATTGCACTTCCTCTGTGGGCAGTATATTCTTTCTGAGATTCGGTCACCAAAACTGTACACAATACTCCAGGTACAGTCCCACCAACACCCTGTGAAACTGCTTCAACATGTCTTTACATCAATGTTCTGACTCTCTTAAATGAAGGCGAACCAAACTTTAACTTTCCACTTACATATATTCCTCCGAATACCCTTCACATTCATTGCATTTACGAACTCACTGAGTTCTTATGGAAACCCTTCCGAAAATCCATTACATACCAGTTCTACTGGTTCCCCATTATCTATGCTGTAAGAAACAACTTCAAACAATTCCGAAGTTTATCAAATATGATTTCTCTCTCAGAAATGCATGCTGGTTCTCTCCATTGTTGCTGTTAATTTTTAAATATCAAAAATGTCATCCTGTGCAATAGATTCTAGCAGTTTCCCTATAGATTCAAGTTAATTGGTCTGCAGTTCTCCACACTGTCTTTTTTTCCTTTGTAGCTGTTTGGATCCGTTCTATTCATCGATCGTGCTTGGATCACGTTTATCCACAATAGTTTCTGGTCTCGGCAGAATGTACAAGAAAATAAAATAAAGTCATCGACAATGCAATCAATACTACTGGGATTTATTTCTGACACTTTGATAGGAAGTACATCTATTTCGTCAGAGTAAGCAATGCTCAATCCAGCCCCTTGTTACTGATATGAATTGACTTTATGTATTTAGCTGCAGAAGTCCGATATGATCACTTGGTATTACTGGGGGATTTTCTGGATCTTCCTCCATGAAGACAGATGCAAAGTAATTGGTTATTTTCTTGGCCATTTCCCTGTTCTCCACAATGACCTCTCCTCTCCCGATTACAAATTTCCACATTTGACCTTGCTTTTATTTTGTTTCCTTTGAAATATAGATTGTATATATAGTCATTGCGTTCCTGTTTGCTAGCATGCATGTTCGCTTTTTGATTTCCTTATCAGCTTCACAACCTTCCTTTTCTGGATCGTTAAATGCTGAGAATTCTCAGGTATCCACAATATCTGGAATTTTTCTGAAGTCACTTCCTATGATTATTAATTTTTCTACTTTGTAATGTTAACCATCATTGAGTCACTTTCTCGCTCTTTGGTGTTTGTACTTGAAATAAATAGACGTATTTTTCATACTTTGCAGTATTTCTAAAACCTCCTGGTCCTGACCACATATATTCAGGATTTCTGCAGGAGTATAGAGGAGAAATTACGGGAGCCCTGCTTGGCTCTTTTCCATCATCAATGTCCAACCTGCTGAGCCCATATTCAAGAAAGGCTACAGAGATAAACCTGGGAACTAAGACCGGTAAACCTAAAATCTAGTGGGTAGGTTACCTGAGAAGATTCAGAGAGATTGTGTATACCTGCATTTGGAATGACAGGGTGTGATTCGGAGTAAGATTAGAATGGTTCTGGAAAATGAAAGCAGGTCATACAGCATCCGAGGAGCAGGAAAATCGATGTTTCGGGCGAAAACGCTTCATCAAAGTCAGCACGGGAGTTTGTGCAAAGGAGATCATGACTCACAATTTTGTTGGAATTCTTTGATGAAGTGACCAGCAATGTTGAGGAGGTCCGGGTGCTATAGGTAGTCGAGATGGATTCCTGTAAAACTTCACTAAGGTTCCACATTGTACGCTGCCCTGGAAGGTTAGGACGCATGGAAATGAGGCGGAGCTGGCAAATTAGGTACAAAATTGCCTTGATGGTAGGAAGCAGAGGGTAATACTGAAAAAATGCTGCTCAGACTGGAGGCCTGTGAATAGTGGAATGCCTTAGGGGTTGGTGCTGGAACCACTATATATTACATATACCTATGATCTAGATGAGAATAGGCAACATCATGGAGAGTGGGAAAGTGATTCAGAAATTTGAGAAATTACAGCAGCATTTTGATCAGCTGGAGAAGTGGGCTGAGAAATGGTAAATGGATTTTAATATTGATCAATGTAAGTTCTTGCATTTTAGAAAGTCAAATCAAGGTTGGAGTTTCCTGGTAAATGGTTGGGTCCTAAGGAGTGTAATGGAACAGAGGGACATTGGAATTCAGGTGCATGGTTCTCTGGAAGATGATTCAGATGTAGACAGGACAGTGAAGAAAGCTTTTGGCACACTGGCCTTCAACAGTGTATATCACTGTGTATCGAAATTAGGGATTTACGTTGCAGTTATACAGGATGCTGGTGAGGCCATTCTCGTAGCATAATGTTCAGTTTTGTTCACTTTGCTATAGGAAGGATGTTATTAAACTGGAAAGAGTGCATAAGATGTGTACAACGATGTTGCCAAGGTCTCAATGATCTGAGACATAGAAAGAGGTTGGACAAGTTAGGACTTCTTACTTGTGTGTGTATGAGACTGAGGGAGGATCATATTGAAGTCTATAAGATCATGACAGGCATGGATAGAGTGAATGCAACCATTCTTTTTTTCCCAGGATTCGGCAATCACAGACTAGAGTGCATCAGTGTAAGGTCAGAGAGGAAAGAGTAAAAGAGAACCTGAGGAATAACATTTTAACACAGGGGTTGGTATGCATATGGAATGAGATACCAGGATAAGTGGTTGAGGCGGATACATTAACAACATTTGAAAGGCATTTAACAAATACATGGATACGAAAGGATTAGAATGATATGGGACAATGGCAAGGAAATGTGGTAGGCATGGATGGACATTTTGGTCGCAATGGACCAGTTTGACCTGAAGGGCCTGTGTCCGTGCTATCAGCCTCTACGACTTGAACTTGCCTGTCTCCCACTGAATGTTATATTGTATTTTCCAAATTCACTGAAGCTATCTTCACACTCTAGCCTCCAGTATTCCATGATGTTTGACCAGAATGTTCAGGCATTCTATATTGTATGCAGACACCTTGTAAAATGCACCTTATAAATTATTCCTTAAAACCTGCTTCAGATTAAGGTTAATAATTCGTCCTTCTGACCACACAACATCAAATCCGAAATAACCTGCTTTCTAGTTTGCTTCACAACATATTCTTCAACCCTACCTCATATCCACTTATAGAATTTATTTTTGACAGCTTGAGCAGTCACTTAGTTAATGCAGTTTAGATGCAACTTGAGACCATCCAATAAGACTACGGTATCCACAATATTTGCCTATCTAATTTCCAGCATATGATGCTCAGATTCTCTGCTAGCGTTTTAGTTTTGATATATAACACACCAATATTTGTTTCTCCTTACTATCTGTAAGCTTTACATAAACTGATTCTGTGGAAGCTGAGGGACAGGTCTGTGTCGTTATTAGTGATAGACCTGGACAAGACATTCTGGGAGGCTCACCTGGACGCTGGGATGATCTGAAGAAATGTCTCGCAATACTGGACAAGAAACAGTGTCATCCTCACTCTGTCAGGATAAGAGTTACCATATACTCTCTGCTCCCTCACATTCACTTTATATCTGTTATAGCACCTATCCCCCGAACGCGTTTCACGCTCTATCTCCAAATTAGGCTCAGGCACTACAACTCTCACTATTGAATTCAGTAACTTTCTTCCTCAATTTCTCTGTCACTTACGCAATACCCCCCACACTAATAATACTATATGGATTCAAAACTGTTGGGCGACTCATTCCAGACAACTCACAACTCCCCCCACCTACACCAGCATAACCAGCAGGGTCACCCATTCCCATTCCCACTCTCCCTCCATCCCTTTCTCCCATTCCAGGAGAAACAGCCTGGAATAGGACAGAAAGTGCCAAGCCCGGTGGTACAGTGCCCAATATCGGTTTCCTCACCCCCTCCCCCTGCCATGTGGGCAGTACTCTGAAAGAGCCGGAGAGGACTGGGGTGCGTCGTGAGAAGGTTCTGAAACATCCATGTCCCACCGAACGTTTAGGGTGCAATGTTCAGTGAAAGACAATTCTCCCTTTAAATCCACTGGCAGTTCCAACAACAGTCTATTCACTTCCAAAAAAAAACACGGATTCCTCACTGCACAGAGACACACACACAGAAAAACACAGAGGTATTGCTAAACACCTCAATATACGAACACACACAAAACTTCCAAGGAGATAGGCATAGACACACGTAGAAACACATAGAGACACATACAGTCACATACAAATAGACACAAATACAGATAGAAGCACAGACTGAAACACAGACAGACAGATGTCGACACGCAAACAAGCAGATAACAAGCACATGAACACACACACACATACAGGCACACACACACACACATACAGACACACAGAAGCACTTTAAGACACAAATCGATATGTTTTTCATTTGTAAGGGGATCAAGGATTCTAGCGAGAAGGCAGAAGAATAAGGTAGAGCTACATATAAGAAATTATTGAATGGAATTTTCGACTAGATAGGCTGAATGGCCTCAATCTGCTTATTTCCTTCATGCCCCTGCGGTATTATGCAATCAGGCATTCTCTTCCTGAGCCATCAGCAGGGGCTGGTTGTGATACATATTTGATTGGAAAGGGTCAGTGGGAATGTGGGACAGGTTTTGTTAATTTTTATTCCTAATTATTCTGTCCTTATGTCTGAAAAGAGGTGGTGATTTGTTGTTCAGTTAAGACAGTTTTAAAATAACAGTCCCACAATGAAATAAGGACGTCTCTTTCACTTTAGTGTTGTGCTACCTGTGGTGTCCTCATCCTCAGGGATCAGTAAAGACTCGGTTATTAAAGATTTACAAGGTTCAGTTCGACTGATCTTTGCTGGACAGAAGGTTCAGTGTTTGTAGGAAACAGACAGGAAATGGATGGTCAGACAAACTTGGATCAGCCATGAACATTCTAAATGGTGCAGGCGAATGGGCAACTTCTGTCCCTACGCCATATGTTGTTCCCTCAATCGACACTTCGAGGCTGTTACAGAGATATACTGCTGTCCCTACCCCATGTGTTGTTCCCTCATTCCATCCCTCGACGCTGTTACAGGGTTGGGGACCACCCCATTCAGTCAGACAGGATCGTTACAATGAGACAAGAGAATACGATTCCGCCCCTCTAAGGAATTACACAGGAATATAGAATGAAATAATTAGGTTCATTTAGTACATTACACAGCCCAGGAGGAGGCCTTTCAAACTGCCTGAATGGCGACACAAGAACAGGGAATGTATTGCTAACAGGAAATAGAGAATAAACACAAATGTTTATTTTCAGGCTGCAAAGCTGCAATTGATGGAGTGCCTCAGAGGTCACTGTGGGGTCATCAATGATCAATAATCTGTATCAAAGATCTGGAGGAAGGGGAGGGAATGATTTGGAGCTTAGTTAACTTGTACACCAAGACGGCCATTCAATGTTGTCGTCAAATGGAGGTAGTGAGTCTACAATGTGATGTAAACAGGGAAGGTTATTGAGCAAACCTTCAGCAGAACTAACACAAAGTAAGTTGATTATTTTGGCATGAATGATGAAACAACGGTAATCAATTTAAATGGATAGAAATTGCAGAACTCTTTGATACAGGCGGGTTCCATGTTTTTGGTACCTGAATCATATGAAGTCAGTCTGCAGATGCAGCAAGTGATTTGGGAGGTAAATGGAATGATGCTGTTTTTGGCAAAAGGTATCAGGTTCAATCGCAGAAATGTTTAACTGCATCTGTACAGGGCGTTGCTGAGACCACACCTGATGCATTGTGTGCAGTTTTGATCTCCTAAAATAAAACGATAGGAGATAATTCTTTTCGACGATTTTCAAAGAGGTTTCCCTTTACTCATTCCTGGAATGCCGGCATTTTGTTATGGGGGATTATCAGTTTTGATCTTAGCTAAGAAATAGTATTGAACCATCGATGACTTTCTGAAAAGTGCATCAACTGGATGCGTATTATCTCTTGAAAACATTTTAAGAAAAAGATGTATTGATATTAACACACATACTATGACGACACCTACCGATATTTACAACGTCCACAGATACATGTCTTTAAATTAAAAAGTGGGGACATTTTTTGCGATTGAAAGGAATGACGCACTTGCATATAATCTATAATTAAGTTTTCCAGACAATGTTCCAGAAGAGCACACATGGCCCAGTTTGATGTTCAGTTGACATTATTGTATATTCCAACATAGAGAGGGAGAAAAATGTTCCCTGGCTGAGATGCAGCAGCCAATTGATCCCTCTCTCTTACTTTATTCCACCCGATAGCAAAGTGTGAGACCAGAAAATCCCTGAGTTATCTTTACCACTTGTGAAGGATTCCTGGTGAGGATTCATTGGAATCTCTTCACTGCCTGAAACAAAGGGAATTCAGCCAAATCCAACTGTTCTAGAAAGAAATCCCACGACCAGAACATTGTGTGAGCAGAATAACTTCAAAGGCAGAATAACATTTGGGGCACTCCATCATTTTAACATTTGTTATGAGTTCAAATTTCTCTGTCTCACATTTCTCTCGAAAATGACCTACTCTGAGACCTATATCATTGGCCACATGACTAAACTGGTTACATTTAAGATTGGTGTAACCAGTGGAGGAGTGGGACTGAAAAAGGAAACAGTGACCCTCCAACTTTGGCTGGAACACAAATGAGAAAGTGCTGTTCATGTGTAATTCCTTTCCCCAGACGTTTGTAGTGCCTGGATGTTTACATTTATTCAAAGTTGTATTTGGTGACATTTGACAGACAAGTGAATTTAGTAAAATGGTATACAGACAGAAAAGTGCTGCTGAGACCACAATCTTTGTGCGTGGTAGAGCGGTGACAAAGTGGCCCACTCCTGCTGCTCAGCCATACGTTCCGATGCTCCATTCAATCCCTCACCATTCCTGCAAGGAGCAGATCGAGGCCACTTCCTCCAAATACCTGGTCTAAAGTCACACAGGATATCATTCATTCCCTCCAGACTATCACGCACGGTTTAGTGTGGGTTGGAAGATGTTATTGGGAAATAGAGGCTGGGTTCGAAAGATGCCTCTGGTCTCTTTACTGAGTGTCTCCTTTCTGCAACTCGTGCTTCAGTTTGTTGGTCATATTATTGACCCAGATTCCCTGTGAATATAGCCCCCATACCTCACCTAGAGATGACTCACAAAATACTTTACTCTCTCTAATTGCAACATTCAATAACAGAACGTTCAGGAAAATTGCAACCATTAACTTTGTAATTGCAGAATATGAAGACAGAAGGATCAGGATCGGTAATTCGGACGATCAAGTCATTGTGTACAATCATGGCTGATCTACAGTTGACTTTAACTCCTCTTTAATGCCAATTCGTCACACCCCTTAGCTCTCTGACAGGTCAAACATCCATCTACATCCTCCTTAAATACTTTCAGTGATGTAGCTCCAATAACTCTCTAGCCCAGATAATGTCTGACAGTGATTACCCTCTGTGAGAGAAAAACACTCCCCACACATACACGGTCACCTAGTGATATGAACAAGAGGTGAACACAGGGGCTCAGAAAAGAATGAATGGCTTTGATATCAAGGCAGTATTTGACTGAGGATGGCATCGGGACCGCCTACTTACTTGAGCTTAATGGGAATCAGGTGTAACCTCCCACTTGTCTGGGTCTTTCAGAGCACTAAGGAAGATGCTTGTGGTCAGTGGCCAACAGTCCTCTCAGTTCCGGGACATCTCTGCAGGAGATCCTCAGGTTAACCTCCACAGCACAAACATCTTCAGCTGCTCCATCCATGTTTTCCCCATCATAATATCTGTAGTGGGGATGTTGACTGAAGATCACACAATGCTCAGAGCATTTTGTCCCTCATCAATCGTTCTGTGTCCATGTGCAGCAAGACGCGGGCAACATTCCGTTTTGAGCTGTTAAAGTGCCGGTATCATTCAAGTAACAGTACGGCCAGACACTGCGCATTTCTACAGTTCAAACAGGAGCTCACTCACCATCTCAAGTTGGTTACACACGGATATATGGAAGCCATTCAGCAAACGACTGAACAAGAAGAGGGACAGCCCATTCAATCCTGCCTGTACCACAGGAAGAGAAGGGGTCTGTCAGTTCATCGAGCTGTTAAACAGGAGCAGGCAAAGTCCAATCAGACCCTTAAACCTGTTCCATGAGACCAGGAGGAAGCGAAACAGCCCCACGAGACACTTATACAGGAACAGGAGGTTGTCATTGATAGTCCAACATGACAAACCAATGAAACTGAGACTGCACTGATAGAGGGCTCTATGATATTTATCTTGACTCCACTATTTGTAGAACGTGTGCTACTTTAACACGATTTGTTGGCAGTGAGGAGGGAAGCCAAATGTTTTGTGTCAAGTCTCAAGGAGGCATCTTCCATCTCCGAGAAGACACACCCATGTTCTCCATTGAGGTCAGATATTGCAAGGAAGAGTTAACTCTTTTATAATGAAGGTATTGTGGCTCCTGTCCGGATTATGGACAACATGACGTTCATTGCAGGATCACACACCAGTTGAACTGTATTAATATTTGGAGATTTTATTCAAAAGCCTGAACCTCTCTCTCTTTCTCTCTCTCTGTCTCAATCAAAATAGGTAGTGCGTGCAGTTGGGTGGAACGTTGGTAGAGGCTCTTAAACTAGCGAGAATCCTGTAACCCGAGTGACAAAAATGCCATGGAATTCATCTCTGTGTCAGTGCCTGTTTAGAATATCATCAGAGTGATTGTCCATCTCCCTTAAAGTTCAATGCAATCACCTCTTATTCTCTCACTGAGCTTCACTCACTGGTCATGGTGCCATCATCTCAGGGATTAATCTCGTGAAACTTCAGAGAAAGTCGATCCACAGTACCCCAAATACTGCCTCAAAAACACTCTCAGGGATGATCGCAATAATCCTTTTCTCTCACTTAGACATCGCCATTTGTTTCCTGTGCCACAAAAAGCCATTTCTTCTCTATGCACTACGTCTGACATGGAATTCATAAGTCCCTTACATCCGTACGTCAGCATCAATAAAGCTAGCACCAGCGATGCCTATGGAGATATGCAACACTCTGGGGGAGAACTTCGATGAGTTTGAATACATACAAACTAGGGGATGGTCACTTACCTGAATAGAAATGAGCTGTAGGAATACGTGAAAGAGGCAGAGGAGGGGAGCTATCTTTACTTTTGATCTTCTCTCACAGAATGTATGCAGCCCTGGTGAGGCCAATATGTTATGTTGATCTTGAACTGAGTTGCTGGTTCAACCGTTCCACAGGACAGTAAAGAGTTAAACACATTGCTGGGGTTTGTAGTATTACAACACTGGAGCAATTCTCCTGCTTAATTAAAACCATAAACAGAGAAAAGATTTATCCCATGCAGTAATGTGTGATAATTCTAGAGCCCAAAACTATTAAACGTAAAAATTAACAAATTTATTCTTAAAGTATAACAGAGAATAATAAACCAACTACTGTTTACAACTTCTTCCTCTAACCTATCTTTTACCTTCCCTCTCCACAATCTTAGTCTGATAATACGCCGAATGAAGATTTACAAAGCAAAACTTCTAACCTCAAAACCAGGAAGCTTTCGGTTCTTCTCCGTATTCCTGTTTTCTTTTCTTCTTGGGATTCTGTTTCACCAGTTGCTAATCAATAAAAGTACCCTTAAGAGAGCTATTTTCAGGCAGTCGTTGCATGCTAGTAGCTTGGTAGTTCTCCTCTCAACTGTTCAATTCCCACGGTCTTGTACACCCCCCCCCCCCCCCCCAAACCATTCAACTGTGTCATTGGCCTTTACGATTGTCAATATACTAAATTCAAACTTGATTAGAGGTGGGTATTTTGGGGTATAATTTAATGTGTTTTGCTGAATTTGTTTTTGGCTCGAGACAATGAGCTAATCGAGTTTTTCAACCAAAGGTTACATTATATCTATTTTTCAGAGCACATGGTGCTGTCAGGTAGTTATTGCTGGCTTTTAATTCTCTTAAAGGTACAGTACACCCACATATTCATCACAGAAGTTACACGGAAACCTGACGAGGGAAGCATGACACATTGACTTCCCTAAAGGACATGAGGCAAGCAAATTGGTTTTTATAACAAATGATAATGGTCGCTTTTAAATTCCACCAATTTCCTTCATGAGATATTCTGTTGTTCTAAATTATGTGTCAATGGCTTGACCATCATAAACTGTCTTCCCATATGTGCAAGATCAAGTTAAACATCATCAAGAGCAATTATTTAGTGATGGACATGTGGTTAGAAGGAACTTAAAACTGTTGCATCCGGATTGTACAAAGTCACAAATCATGGTTTATTCAGAAGTTGCACTGAGACTGAGGACGAGACTGGGATACCATGATGGTGGTATTGGACACGATCGGTGGGTGGGGAGGACATGGAGTTGTATATCTGTGAAGTTCAAAATGAATTATGGAGTTTGAGAACAGTCTGGTTCCATCTTGCATATCTGTGTGCAATTTATAAATAGTAGTTTGTTAGTTATAATTTATAAGGAAAGGAAGTTTGTTTGGAACTGAAGACATTGACTTCCACTTTCTAAAATGTATATATCATTAGCAGAAAATCAGATCAACCCGGTTTAGTATACAAATATAATGACTTGCCAGGAACACCAACTATCGCGAGGATGGGATAGTAACCACTTTGCATAATCCAAAGGATATACTTGATCCGCGATGTTAATGATATCCAAGGCCGGGAAACATAGTAAAGACCAGAGTATAAACTCCTGCCCATTGTTGGAACATTCCAGTCTAATGTTCTCAGATTATGATCCATTGTTGGAACATTCCCGTCTCATGTTCTCTGATTATGATCCATTGTTGGAACAATCCAATCCTAGGTCCTCAGATTTTGAACAAGTATTGTAACGTTCCAGTCTAATGTTCTCAGATTCTGATCTCTTCACCCCCTCTCACTCGAGCTGATGCTCCCTGTTAGTGCTGTCAGTGATGCTCGTACTCATACTATGGGATAACACATTTACAGAGCCCATTTATCATTCAGTGATGGAAACTCTCCACTGGGATAATTAGGATCCACAGAGATTGACATTAATCACAGTCACTAAACAAATAGATCCAGTTAACCTCTTTCATTTCAATATTCATTTTATTAAAAATCAAAACAACGTTTAAAATTTACACATTTGGGATGAGATATATGGGGGTGGCTAAAGGAAGGAATATTGGAGATGGAATCTTGATTGTATACAATCGTTCAATCTATCTTGGATATGAGAGTAATGTCAAAGGATTGTCAGAACATAAACTGTTTCTCCGTTTATAAATGGAAACGTAAAGTCTGTAACTACTGATCAGTGATTATAATGTCAGTAAAATATGGAGGGAACTTTTCTAGTCCATAATCAGACAGGAAAATGTGACTACAACAGCATGAGTTACAACAGACAAATGGCACGGATATGTTAACAGAGGATATGATGTGTCACACAATTCAGATGGTTATTTGAAAGATCAGAGAGGGCCGGTGAGGGTCTTGCTCTTAATGTTGTCAATGTCAATCAAATGTGATTAAGTACCATGCACTGGATTTCAATTGCAGTGTGATTATGATATTGGAGACATGGCTGCTGAGACTGGAGGGAGGGAACATGATATTTCCCAGTCATCTGTATTGGAAAGTTACTCTTTATAAATCATATGAAGATTATTTCCAGGGTACATCTCCAATAAGGAATGAGGAGAGCTAATATTAACCAAGCAACCAGAAGACAGTGGAGCAGAAATGTGTCCATTCAGCGCATTGAACCTGCTCTGCCATTCAATGATGGCTGTTAAACTTCTCATCCCCATTGTCTCGCTTTCTACCTGTAACCCTTGATCAACTTTGCAATCAAGAACCTATCTGTCTCACTCTTAAATATACTCAACGACCTTGCCTCGATAGCCTTCTGTAGCAGAGAATTCCATATATTCACCACTCTCTGACTGAAGACGTTCCACCTTACCTTTGTTCTAGACGGTCTCCTCTTTACACTGTCCCCTCGGGACCTCGTCTCTCCTACCATTGGAAATTAATTTCCAATATCAACTCTGTCCAGGTCATTACAATATTCTGTAAGTTTCAATTAGACCTCCCAGTATCTTTCTGAATTCCATTAAATATAGATGCAGAGTCCTCAGATGTTCTTCATATGTTAAGCTTTTCATTTCGGGGACTATTCTTGTGAATCTCCTTCGAAAACGTTCCAGGGCCAGTACATCCTTCCTGAGACATCGGACCCAAAACTGTGCACTATCATCTAGATGTGCCCTGACCAAAGCCTTATAGAGCTTCAGAAGTACATCCCTGCATTTATATTCAAGGCCTCTTGAAATAAATCGCATAATTGTATTTCCCTTCGTAACTACTGACAACCTGGAATCTTACCTTTCGAGTCTCCTGCAGTAGAGCTCCCTCGTCTTTTTGCACTTCAGACTTCTGAACTTGCTCGCTATTCTTCATGCCTGTATTCTTCCGGGCAAAGTGTATGACGTCACACTTTCCCACGTTGTATTCCATTTGCCACTTCTTTGCGCACTCCCCCAACCAGTGAAAATCCTTCAGCAGGAGAAAGTGAAGTCCGCAGATGCTGGAGATCAGAGGCAAAACGTGTGGTGCTACAAATGCACAGCCAGTCAGGCAGCATCCGAGGAGTAGGAGATTCGACGTTTCAGGCATAAAGTCTTCATCAGGAATGAGGGGGGTGGGTGAAATTGGGCTGAGAGATAAATGAGAGGGGGCTGTGAGGAAGTTAGCTTGGAAGGCGATAGCTAGATGAAGATGTGTGGTGATAGTGATAGGTCACAGTGGAAGGTGAAGTGGATAATTGGGAAGGAAGATGGAGAGGTAGTTCAGTTAAACAGGGTGGTGCTGAGTTGGAGGGTTAGTTCTGGTATAAGGTGGCGGGAAGGGAAATGAGGAAACTGGTGAAATTGCCCTAGATACCGTGTGGTTAGAGGGTCCCAAGGCGGAAGATGATGATTTTTTCCTCCAGACGACTGCTGGCTAGAATTTGGCAGTGGATGAGGTCACAAACGTGCAAGTCCTTGGTGCAGTGGGAGGGAGAGTTGAAGTATTCAAGCACAGGGAAGTGGGGTTGTTGGGTGTGTGCGTCTGAGAGTGTTCCCTGAACCGTCTGCAAGTTGATGTCCTGTCTCCCCAATGGAGAGGAGACCAGGAGCAATAGACAGAGCAGGTGAAGTGTTTGGAATCATAGGATGTTCATTGCCTGATGTAGAAAGATCCTTTGGAGCCTTGGATGGAGGTGAGGAGAGAGGTGTTGACATAGGTTTCATACTTCTTGTAGTGACAAAGAAGGTGTCAGGAGTGGAAGGTGCCTTGGTGCGGGTGGGGGGCATGAACCTCACGAGGGAGTTGTGAAGGGAATATTCTCTGCAGACTGCTGATAGGGGTCGGGAGGGAAGTAAATTTCAGGTGGTGGAGTCTGACTCTTCGTGGCAGAAATGTCTGAGGATGATGCGTTGTATCCTCAGGTTGATGGGATGGAAGGCGAGCACCAGAGGGGTTCTATCCTTGTTGTAGTTTGGAAGGGTGGAGTGCAATGGCGGAGGTGTGGGAAGTTGAGGAGATGCGCTAGAGTACCCTCCTGCAGCTAAATCACCGCTTCAATGCTACCTGTCCATCTATCTATTTTTGCACTGTTTGAAAAACTTAGCTAGAATCCCGTCAGTTCCTTCATGTAAATCATTCATGCACAAAATGAATAGTTGTGTTCCCAACACTGAGTCTTGTGGAACACCACTTGTCCCTGCCTGCCATCCTGAGAAGGACCTTTTTATCCCTACTCTCTGCTTTCTGTCAGACAGCCATGCTTCCATCCATGCTAACAGCTTGCCTCTAACACCATGGGCCCTGATATTTCTCAGTAGCCTTTTGTGTGACACTTGTCAAAGGCTTCTTGAGGAACAAGTGAATAGCATCTATTAGTTCTCCTTGGTCTAATCTGCTCGATACCCTCTCAATGTAATCTAGCAGGTTTTTCAGGCCAGATCTCCCCTTGATGAAACCATGCTGACTTTGTCGTACTTTATCAAAGATTTCCAAGTATTCAGAAATCCCATCCTTCAGATGGACTCCAGGATGTTACCCACAACTAAGGTTAGGCTAATCAGTCTGTAATTTTCCATCTTCTGCCTAACTCCCTTATTAAACGGAGTGTCATGTTAGACATTTTCCAGCCATTTGGCCCTTTCCTGATTTTAGTCATTCCTGAAAGATTACCAGTTACGCTTGCACTACCTCTTCAGCTATCTCTCTTACAATGCTGGGATGTAGTCCACCTGGTCCAGATTATTTATCCACGTTCGGGCCATACAGTTTTCTAACATGTCCTTCTTGATGATAGCCACCATACTCAGCTCTGCCCTCTCACTGTTCATTTTTTGGGAAATTACTCATGTCTTCCACCATGAAGACTGATGCGAAGTTCCTCATTCGTTTCTTTGTTTCCCACTACTGTCTCTCCAACATCATTTTCCAGTGGCCCATATTCACTTTTACCTCTCTTTTGCACTTTATCTATCTAATGAACCTCTTACAGTCTCCTTTGTATTACTGGTTAGCTTACTCCTACATATAATATTCTCCCTCCTTTTTTTTCTTACCTTCTGTTGATCTTTGTAAGTTTCCCAATTCTCTAGTTTCCCACTGCCCTTCACCACATTATATGCTTTTTCGTTTGCTTCTATGCAATCCCTGACTTTCCTTGTCAGCCATAGTTTCCTCATCCTCCCTGTACCATGCCTCTATTCCTCAGCATGAATCTCTGCAGTGTCTCCTGAATTAATCTCGGAATCTCCTGCCATTGCTATACCCCTGCCTTACCTGCTGGACCCCTCTCCCGGTCAATCCTACCCAGCTTCTCCCTTATGCCAATGTAGTTACCTTTATTCAGCTGAAATACTCTTACCTGATTATATCTTCTCTTTCTCAAATTGCAGAATACATTCAACCATGTTCTGATCACTGCTTCCAAAGTTTCCCTTCACCTTAAGCTCCCTTATGTAGCCTGCGTCATTAGATCCAGTATCATCTGTCCCGAATGGGCTCTACCACAAGCTTCTGCAAAAAAAAAATCATAGACATTCCTGTAATTTCTTTTCTTGCGATCCACTACCAACCTGATTTTCCCAGTCTGCCTGCATATCGAAATCACCCACGATCACTGTACTTTGCCTTTCCTACATATCTTTTCTATCTACTGGTGTATCTTCTGCCCCAGCTCCTGACTATTCTTTGGAGCCGTATACAAGACTCCAAATGTGGTTGTCTTACCTTTGTGGTTCCTCGGTTCCACGCATGCAGATTCTACACTTTCTGACCTTACTTCTTTTCTTACTATTGATTTAATTTCATTTCTTACTAATAATCCATATTTACTACCTCTGCCCACCTGCCTATCTTTTCAATAGGATAAATGTCCTTAAATATCCTGATCCCCTTGCAGCCACTTCTCCGTGATGCCCATCACCTCAAACCTGCCGATTTCAATCTGTGCCACAAGCTGATTTTCCTTATTCCTTGTACAGCATGTATTCAGACAATAATATGGTCAGGCCTGTATTAACTGTACCTCCTGTCATTCCATTCATTTGACCAGTTTGCTTGAAGTTTGATATGTTAAACATTTCCAGATGCTCTATCCTATTGGTGTCTGTGCTGGAGATTTTAATAACCTCTCCTGAGTTCTGTACTCTTACCTCCTCTTTTAATTCGGCTTTTCTAATTAAACCCTGTAACTGAACCCCCACCCTGCACACACAAACTCCTAATCAGTTTAAATCTATGTTCTACAGTCCTAGTTAGGATTCACTCGGACTCTGGTCCCAGCACGGTTCAGATGATGACTGTCCCATCGGAACAGGTCTTTTCTTCCTCCGTAATAAAATTGATTTATTCAACACAAAACACAGTAACAAAATAAACATTTCTGTACATACCAAAATAGGAAAACTACAAAGAGACAAGGTTGTTAAAATACATTTACTATGTGATGCTATATAAATTGAAATGTGAATTACAAAACCATGGAAGTGATGTGCACACTTTGTCAATCATTATTTGACCCGCAGCTGAGATTCTGATTTCCTGTCTGTCAGTAATCCCCATCACTGAGATTCTCTCGCCCTGTCTCTCACACAGTGTCGAGAGGGGTTACAAGTTGACGTTGGCCCAGAATATTTAAATTTATCCACCTTCTCTCTGGAGCCAATCTATTGGTCTATTGGATACTGATCAGCTGTCAGCAACTCAGCTCCGTGATGTCATTGGCGGTAAATGATCTGGGATGACAGCCAGTATCACAGGGTATGGCACCAGACAAAGCGTTTGCAGTCTCTGGGAGTTTGGAAATGAAATTCTGTGTATTTCTCCTCATGCTGCCTCCAGATTACTTCACACTCGACTGACATCCGTTGCTCTCACTCATTCTGTTGTTCCGTTTTCCTGCCACTCTGTTTATCTCACTTCACTTTCTCTCTGTTTATTCCTCTCTCTCCCTCTCAGCCTATCTCCGATCATTCTATTTATTTTCAAGTGATCAAGTTGGAGAGCTCGTGGACGAATGGTGGGCTGATTGGCCTCCTCTGTGCTGTATTAATTCTGAAATTCACTGACCCAAAATAAACACTTTAGGTGCCTGGAGAGACAAGCTGATCCACTGAAGGACACATCGCACAATTAACCGTTATCTCTTCCTGTTTTCTGACAAGCAGCGATCTCGAAACATCTGTCCAAACAGCCTCCTCACATTAACATCAGCACACTTCAGACTGCCAGGTCCACTGTGTTCAGTACCTCTGCCTGCTTGCAGTTGGTCTTAGCTGTACTGATATTAATGTACAACACCTCCGCAGTCACTGTTCCTGTGGACCTACTGCTGTCATTCCTCACGCCCCTTCCAACGCCCCCCACCCCCACCCCCACCCACCACCGCCACACACTAGTTTAAACTCTCCTAAGGGACAATGACAAACCTGCCTGCCAGGAGATTGCTGCCAGTTCAGGTCTATCCTGTCCTTCTTGTGTCGGTCCTACCCATCCGGGAATCCCAATGATTCACATATTGGAGATTGCTGCTCGATCAGGTTCAACCCGTCCTTCTTGCGTGTAGGTCCTACCGACCCGGGAATCCCAATGATCCACAATTCGGAGATTGCTGCCAGTTCAGGACCATTCCGTCCTTCTTTTGTATATCGTATCAACCAGGGAATCCCAATGATCCACCTATCAGAATTTCTGCCTCCCCTACCAGCTCTTTGGCAGTGTAGTTAATTGTGCTATCTTCCTATTTCTAATCTCACTCACACGTGACATACTCTAATGTCTGCAACATTCAAATATCCTTTCAGCACAAGTCTATAAGGCATTTTCTTTAAAGTGGATAGACTTGATAATAAAAAAAATAAGTGCGACTTCAGGAAAGTGAGACGACTGAATCAGGCCAATGACCAGAGGATCTGATATCTATCCTCGCCACCAAGCGTATTTGACAAGGCATACATATTGACCATCTGTTTGCAGATGAACGAGGATAAACAGAAGATTAGAAAATGTCAGAGCAGATGGATGTCATTCAACCTGTTTACTCAGCTTTGCTATTCAATTGGATTCTAGTTATTATGTTCCTTTCAATGGCAGCATCTTTACCCAGCATGCCCAGCGGGTCAGAAAGTCCCCAGTGTCGTTGTGTGCACAGTCCTGTGAAGGGAGTATCCAGTGCCAGGCAATGGGGTGTGGGGAGTCCCAGGGGTGGCACAAGGAAAGACTGCATGTAGTGACGCTGGACTGAGGGACTGAAAGAGATGGAGTGGGTATCCAGAGACACAGCACTCACACAAGCGGCCGGGCAAGATTCCTAAACAACCAGAGGAACCCGCGAACCACGGCTGCTTTTACAAAAACCTGTCACATTTGCTGCATTTCTCCATCGAACAAAAGCAAAAATACTCTAGTTGGTAGAAATCTGAAGCAAACACAGAGACGTACTGTGGAGAGAGAAGAGAGTTAATGTTCCCAATCCAGACACAGGAAGAATGTACAAAGTCCACAAAGACAGAGCCCAGAGATTGGAATTGAATCCGAGTCCCCAGCACTATGAGGCAGCTTTCCTGTGTCACCATAGCATAGTTAGAGGCATAGATACTGTTCTCCGTGATCGGGATTGTAAGTCCTAAAGCATGGGTTGTCTACCTGGTGCTCGGGTTTGGGATGTCTCATCTGGGTTGCAGACTTGGAGCGGGAGGGGAATGATCCAGTGATCAGGGTCAGTGTAGGTACCAACGACTGGTCAAACAAATAATAAGAAGAGCGACGGGTAATACAGGATTGAACTATTATATCAGAATGCATGCAGTATAAGGAATGAGGTAAACACGCTTGTGACTCATGCACAAATTGGCTGGGACGACAGAGTGGGCTTTACAGTGATATCGCTGCAAGAGGATCAGGATTGGGAGCTGAATATTCAAGGATATTCATCCTGCCGAAGAATAGGCAGGTGGGCAGAGAGATCGAGTTGTCTCATTATTCAGAATGGAATTGATCAATAATAAGAAATAAAGTACGGTCAGATGGTGTAGACTCTGTGTCGGTAGAATTGAGGAATCAAAAAGGTGAAAAAATGCAGTTGGAGTTATATACAGGGAACTGGGGTGCAAGATACACCAGGAGGTGGAAATATCTGCAGGAAAGGTAAAATTACAATGATCATGTGGGATTTCATTATGCAGGTTGACTGGGAATTCAGGTTGGTAGTGGTTCGCAAGAAAAGGAATTTGTGGAATGTCTATGAGATGCTTCTTGGAGCAGCTTCTGTCGGCAGAGTAGATGAGGGGAGCTTAAGATGAAGGAAATCGTCGGAGGCAATGATCATACTATGATTGAATTTACTCTGCAATTTCAGATGGAGAAGTTAGAATCATAAGCAACGGTATTACAGCTGAATAAAGACAATTACAGAGACATGAGGGAGGAGCTGGGTATAATTGACTGGGAGATGGGCCCAGCAGGAAAGGTAGTGCAACAGTAGTGACAGGAAATCAGGTACAGCATAAAAGCAAAAGATAAAGGATATAATGTGGCATCGTGCAGTGGGAAACCTGAGGATTGGAAAGCTGACAAAGACAAAACAGAATGCAAACAAAACAAAATAAGGAGGGAGATTATTCAATGTGGGGGTAAGCTCGCCAGTAATGTAAAAGAAGACTGTAACAGTTTCTTTCGATATATAAAGTACAAAAGAGCGGCAAAAGTGAACAATGGACTAATGGAAAATGATACTGGAGGGACAGCAGTGGGGATCGAGAAAATGGTCAAGGAACTGAATAAATACTTTGTATCAGCTTTCATGGTGGAAGACACGAGTAATTCCTAAAACATTCAAGAGATTGAGGGGCCAGAGCTGAGTGTGATGGCCACGACTATTGAGAACATGCCAGAAAAAGTTGAATAACACGAAGGTGGTTAAATAACCTTGACCAGATGGACCACACCCCTGTGTTATAAGGGAGATAGCTGAAGAGGGAGTGGAGGCGATCGTGTTTATCTTTCAGGAACCAGCTAAGTAAGGAACGATCCCAGAGCACTGGAAACACTCTAACGTGACACCCCTTTTTAACAAGGGAGTAAGGAAAAACACAAAAACTCTACAATGAATAGCTTAACCTCGATCATAGGTCAGATCCTAGAATCCATTGTGAAGGATGAGATTTCCGAATACTTGCAAGTATTTGGTAAAACATTGCAAAGTCACTATTGTTTCATCAAGGGAAGTTCATGCGTGATAAACCTGTGGGAATTCTTTGAAGAGGAAATAAGCAGGCTTGACCAAGCACAACAATGATTCACCTGGATCTCAAGAAGACCTTGGATAAGGTGTCACACAGGAGATGTCTTAGTACGATTACAGAGACATGAGGGAGGAGCTGGGCATAATTGACTGGGAGAAGGGCCGAGCAGGAAAGGCAGTGCAACAGCAATGACAGGAGACTTTTGGATTTTTGTTAGAGGCAAGGTAGTGGCATTGTTAGAAACTTGGCTGTCTGGCAGAAAGCAGAGAGTGGAGATGAAATGGTCGTTATCATGATGGCAGCCGATGACAAGTGGTGTTCCACAAGGCTCAGTGTTGGAATGGTAACTTTTTACTCATTACGCTAACAATCTAGATGAGGGAATTGAAAGCATTCTGGCTAAGTTTGCAGATGATGAAAAGATAGGAAAATGGACAGGTCGTGTTGAGGAGGCAGAGAGGCTGAAGAAGGATTTCAACATGTAAAGAGATTGGCAAATGCATTCCAGTGTTGGAAAGTGTGAAGTCGTGAACTTTGGCACAAAGAATAGCGGCATGGTCTATTTTCTAAATTGGGAGAAAGTTCAGAAATCTGAAGTGCAAATGGATTTGGGAGTTCTAGTGTAGGGTTCTCTCAAGGTAAGCTTGCAGGTTGTGGCAACATCCAGGGCCAAAGGGCCTGTACAGCGCTGTATTTTTCTATGTTCTATGTTTCTATGATTAGGAGTGCAATAGCATTTATTATTGATGACATTTATTATGAGAGGAATTGATTATAAAACTGGTTGCATACGGCTCTGGTGAGACCATATTTGGAGTATTGTGCGTACTTTTGAGTGCGTATATCAGGAAGGATGCACTGGCCCTGGAGTGTGTTCACAGGATCTTCACGAGAATGGTCGTAGGAATGAAAAGCTGATCGTATGAGGAATGTTTGAGGAGTCTGGATCTATACTCAATAAAGTTTCGAAGAATGAAAAGAATTGTAACGGAAGCATGCAAAATACTGAATAACCTCGATAGAGTAGATATTGATAGATGTTTCCATTGGACGAGGACCCGAGAGCTAAGCCTGAGATGAAAGGGAACACCCTTTAGAACAGTGATAAGGAGAAATGTCTTTAACCAGAGAATGGCCAATTTTTGAAATTTATTGCCACAGAAGGCAGTGGGGCCAGGTCATTGATAATATTTGAGAAGGAGGTAGGTATGTATTGATTATCCAGGGGATCAATGGTTACAAAGAGAAGGTCGGAGAATGGGTCAAAGAAAAGTGTCAGCGATGATTGAATGGTAGTGCAGACTCGATGGGCTAACTGGCTTAATGGCTGCTCCTTTGTCTTATGCTCCTTTTGCTCCGACTGACCATACTCCGTGAAATTTTCCCAGATCCTCAGTTGAGGATTTTTGCTGCTGGAAGTTACCTCAGAAACCCTGTCAACTCGAAATGTATTGAGCGAATCGCAAAACAGAAAGCATTTAACACGGAACACAAACAAAACTGGCATACCTAATTTATTTTCAGACACAGAGATGCATGAATGCTAAATGTGAGACAGTCCAGGGCATGAGTCATGAAGTAATCTCACAACTAACAACAGGGCGATTCCAAACTACTCTTTCAAACATACTGCAGCCCAAGTGCACCACCAGACAATGCTGGAAAGAGAGAAAGAAAGAACATAATAAGAATTGGCCATAAAAAGTGAATTTCACCAAACACAGTCTTGATTAGATTACCTTTCCCTTCCGATGTCTCCAGGACGGAAATGAAGGAAATGGGAGCAATTCAATAACATATGACATCGAAATTCATTGGAGCGGTTTTCCCATTTGCCAGAAAACCAAATAACAACGAGTCGAGTCACCGCAGGACTTTTCACAACAGCGACGAAATAACAGTCTCCATTCGGTTCCAGTATAAACTCAACTTGCCTGGAACATAAAGCAACAGTAGAGTTGCTTTCGATTTTCCGCGCGGGAGGCGAACACGCTCATGACAGCACAGACGCTTCCCCACACCACATTTAATTGCTCGGGAAGCAAGCCCAATTCTCTTCTGTTTTAAAGATCAATGCAGCGGGGATCGAAACAGCATTTCAACAAGCTGCGTTGTTGGAGTTGATCAGCAGAAATGGCAGCGGTGGGATTCGAACCCACGGCCCTATCGAGACTGAACCCTTAATCCAGCGCCTTAGACCGCTCAGCCACGCTACCAACCGGCCGTGTAGCCGATTTTCTTGCATTTCCAATTGTGCTCCTGGATAACAACAGATGCAAAGTCACGTGAAAAGGGTTCCATGATCCGTCTCCGACTCGCACAGCTCCTGGGATGTGCCCGTCTATAATATAAATTTCGCAGTAGATAATGATAGCCCATCAATCCAGACAAAAAACAATGGTAAGCTGAGTCTATCTTCACAGACTCTTTTCAGCTCCAAATGTATCTGTGAGTGCGTGAGAACATATGATCGGTTATGATTTGGTCAAATTACCATGAGCTGCTTGACATGACTGCAATTTCGATTCTTGCTTTGCTAAATGATTTCACCGATTGCTTGAAACAGGACGACTTTCACGTTTACACGGAACACGAAACACACCGGACTACCGGGAAAATGCACAAAGCTGAGCAGGCCGTGTTCCACATCATACCGTGCAACATAGTTTCAGTCACTGTGTCTGTTTTGCAGAATAAGAGTCCCAAAGAATGTTCCCCACACTAAAACCGGAGGTAGCATTACAATCCAAGAACGACAGATCACATTGTGAGGATGCTCTGACCTCGGAGCCAGTTCGAGATGCCCCTTTCCATGCCTTTTTGCCTGAATCGTGCAATTTGCTGCAGAGATGTTCACACCTGGACATGAGCCACATGGATACCAGCTGAGTTGGAAACCTATGTGTGAATCGAGGAGAAGCGACTCAATAAATTTTGCTAAATTCCGTGGTGCTTTTTAGAAATGCAGTTTCTGTTCACCTCAATCTAAAAGGCATTTTCTGAACATAGTAACAGAAGTCAAAAGGTAATTATCTCACCCCACCCTCACTCCGGAAGAGGTGCTAACTGCCCTTGAGTGCTTTTTGTTCTCGATGTGAAGAGCTCTCACGCCTGAGTCACCATCACACGTCTCTGGCTGCTGAGTGAATCGCACCGAAGGAATTTCACCAGAGCTGCAACTGCCTCACTTCCCCACTCGCTCTCCCCGTTTACATTTTCCTGCTCGTCAGTGATTTAAAGAAAACCAAATGGATGCGATGTCATTCTGTAGCCTCTCTGTCAATTCCTCCGTTTCAATTCGGACGTGGCTCAGATCACGTGGCGCACCTTAATACTAGCGACGCTATGAAAGCACAGGTCCAGCGGTTCCTCTGAGAGTGTAATTTCTTTCATTGCTGTTGCTGATTGAATGAGCCACTAACGTGCGAACTGCTCCAAAACATGATTCAGGACCTCTGGTGCCAACTCTCGTACGTTGAATAACGACAGACAGCTTCCAAATGAGGTCTTTCAGAGACGACTTTGGGATACATTTGACAGAGAGACAAGTTCAGGAATCCGTGGTGCGCTTTGACACCAGCGCATCAGCTTCTTCCCTGTCTTTGAACCGGGCCGCCTGCGCAAGGAATGCAAATGCGGTACTGCTTTTCGTGGAAGGATCAGAACGCGGTAACTGCACTCTCAAACAGAATGGCATATGATCAGAACCAGGTTGGAGAAAAACTACAATGCTTTGCACAGTAATTAAATGGAATTGCATTACATTACATTTCACTACGAGAGCAGATTTGTTCAAGCAAATTCGAAGGTAGGTTTGCAGATGGGAAAGAAAGCAAGAAAGTTCAGTTCTTGTCCATGTCAATAGCAGCAGTTGAAAAACAAGGCAGTTTCCGCTCAGTTTCGAACTGGGGACTTTTCGAGCGTTAGGCGAACATGATGACCACAACACTACAGCAACAAGCCGCCAGCACCTGTCCTGTTGCTCCGTGGCATCCACCACCTTTCTGTTTCCAATAGCTCGTTGTTGTCCAGCGTAATTTACATCTTGAAAACGTAAATAAAAAGACACCTGAAATTGATGACAAAATATAGACAAGGATGTATTCAATGTTTGGACCGTACGGTGAGGTGGAATAGGGTGGGTCGATTTGCAAATTACTGTTAACACGTAATGTATTGAGCGAATCGCAAAACAGAAAGTATTTAACACGGAACACAAACAGAACTGGCAAACCAAATGCATTTTCAGCCACAGCGAAGCATGAATGCTAAATGTGAGACAGTCCGAGGGCATGAGTCATAAAGTAATGTCACAACTAACAACAGGGCGTTTCCAAACTACTCTTTCAAACATACTGGAGCCTTAGTGCACCACCACATTCCAGACAATGCTGAAAAGAAAGAAAGAACCTAATAAGAATGGGCCATAAAAAGTGAATTTCACTAATCACAGTCTCGATTAGATTACCTTTCCCTTCCGATTTCTCCAGGATGGAAATGGAGGAAATGGGAGAAATTCAATAACAAATGAAACCGAAATTTATTGGAACGATTTTCCCATTCGCAAGAAAACCAAATAATGACGAGTCGAGTCACCGCAGGACTTTGTTTCACAACAGCGATGAAATAACAATCTCCATTCGGTTCCAGTAAAAGCTCAACTTGTCTGGAACATAAAGCAGCAGTAGAGCTGCTTGCGGTTTTCCGTGCGGGAGGCGAGCACTACCGTGACAGCACAGACACTTTGAGACAATCTGTACTCTCCCACACCACAGTTAACTCTCCAGGAATCGTACCCAATTTGTTAAAACCTCAACTTGCCAGGAACGTAAAGCAGCTTGAGCCCGCGATTTACCGTGTGCGAGGCGAAGACGATTCTGACAAGATGGACACTGTCCCCGTCTCCATAAAGCAAACTGCCAGTCCTGCTTTTTATTTGAACACGCCGCAGCCACAGAAATTGCAGTGGGGTACTCGAGCCTAAGCTTCTTTAGTACTTGATTTCTGAAGCAGGCGTCTCCGGCTCCAAGGCTCCCCTTCATAGGGCTGATTCGGTTCGAATAGTGAAATTTCCTGTGCCTGATCCGCAGGTCACTCTGCAGGATTTTCAGACAGCGCAATCCTCCCTGTGACATGTACGTGCTGGATAACATTCTGTTGTGTCATGTGTCCCGGCTTTGCCAATATCACCGTTGTTTATCTCCCTACATCCTGTTGGTCGAACTGTGATTCCAGTCAGAATCGCAAATGTGAAACAAAACACCTTAGCTGTGCTGGCTCTCTACAGAGATAAATGTGCTTCACTTTTCGTATCATTCTCTTGCCTTCTCCCTGTAACTCTACATATTTTTACATTCAACATAAACATTGAATTAATTTTTCAACAAATCCTTTGAAACTGCGTCTTTGTCAATGTCAGACCCTAACTACTCCCGATGTGAAAACATTTCTCCTCATGTACATTTTTCTTCTTTTACTAATGTCTTTAAAACTGCCGAATCGTTCTCGATCCTTTCAGGCGTAGGGAGCATTCCCCCTTCCTTATTCCCTCTGTCTAACCCACTCATGTCTTGGAAAGTTTTAACAAGGCCAGCTTTTGGCCTTCTGCTCTCCAAGGAGAACTGTCCCAACTTTCCATATGACCTTTATTGTTGACATTCCTCATATTCTCACCAACCTGTGCAGCGCTGTTTTCAATCATTTCACGTCCCCACTTCCTAAATTGTCACACCCAGAACTATGCGAATATCCAGATGGTGGATTTACTCAGAGTTGGACTGTGTCGGTGAACATCCTCACACTTGTTTCACTTTCACCACATGTGGTACTGTGCCATGCCCACTACAATGACACTTCTGACCCCAAAACTCAAAGGAATTTCAAAGGGTGCAACTTAATGATTTACATCTTTTTATCAAATAGTTGATCGGACGAACGGGCAAAAGTGAAATCAAACAACCAAGGCTCGATGGCGATTTGAAGTCAGACATTCTCCCATGCCAGTATTAATACAATCTACTAAGCGAAGATCGTGCCCTAGACACTCTTACATTTCCAACACCAAACCAGCTGAGATTTGGTCAGGTCCAACTACATCCCAAGTTGTTCTCAGATTTCTAAGCATCAAAGTGTTTTAAGAATATCGCCTTCTCATTCCATCTCCTTGTTTACGGGACAGTGCTGTTTATCCCTTCCGTTTGCACTAAGTTGTCTCCATTGGCAGAGTATTCAGCTATTTCCCTCCACCGGCAAGCAGTGTGAGGGGAGGCAAGCGCGGACATACTCGAAACCTCGCTCACATCGGCACAGCCAGTTCCCTCAAGTGTTGGGAATCAGCAAGTTGATTGGGAGCTTCCTGCAAATATCATTTATCTGAGAAGCGATAAAGATGTTGAGCTGATGGGTAAGACACAAGTGAACGCCGGACTCTCCACCCTCAGGTAAATTCATGTGAGGGCATTTTTGTGCAGCCTGTTTGCTGTTCAAAATCCATCTACACACAGAAATCCTGCAGAAACAGTAACATCGGCTTCTTTGCTGCAATCGGGCAGCAGTGAACATCTGAGCCCCAACATTCCTAGATAAAGACAATCCGAGTGAAAGTCTCACTCACTGAGAGTCATCCCCACGTCCCTGAGCTGCGGGGCTGCAGACAGTTTAATGCAGAAGATAGGGTTAAAAATGAGTCTTTGTTTCACCATCAGCCACTCTGTCCCAGAGACAGGAAGAGGGACAGCATCAACGTGTGGAGTCACTCACGCGCCGACAGAAGCTGTTCAGCCCATCGAGTCCATAGCGACTCTCTGACGCTTGTGTATCCCTGTGGTTATTCATAGTTGGTGATGTATATCTTAATAATGCGGAGCTGTCACTGTATCGCAATTTTATCTCCAAGAAATTGATCGAATTGTAATTCACAGCTTTTCATTTCACAGGGAGAACACTACTATGTGAAACGGCGTGGCGAATAACTGCAGGGCGTCATGCGCATAGAGCACTCTCCAACTGATGTGTCGCACCTTCACCAGTTTATTCCCAGCTCTGGCAAGAGATTTTGCGAATCAGATCAGAGCACACCGACAGAGAACAGGGAAAGAGTTTCCAGAACTTCACAAGTGTGTTTCCTCATTTGTGTAAATTTCCCGTGTGTATCAGTATGAAATATTCATTTCAGATACATTGAATGAAAGCAAGCGGAAAGTGAAACAACGTGCAATATGTAGAATGGAGATCTATTATAGAAAAACACTGGAGGGGGCAGTACACACACTGAAACATGGAATTGTCAACGAGAAGAGGATGTTTTCAATCCATTAATTTCATGGTTATAATCCCATTACGCTCCCACTGGGCCGCTCTGTTAGCGCTGACTATAGCAGTTTCACACAGTCTTCAGCATTTCGTCTGGCGTGTGGCATGTACCTCAGAGGATGATTTCAAAAGGTCTTCACTATTATTGTGTGACACTCTGTTGTGCAGATGTGTCCCGGCTGTGTCAATATAACCTGTGCCTAACTTGCCACATTCTGTTGGTTTAACTGTGATTTCACTCAGAATCACAAAATATGTCATGGTGCAAAGTGAGGCTATGCAGCCCCCAAACAATAACGAAATGTCTATGGCGGTCGATTGATTGACTTTATTTGACTGATTGATTATCACATGAACCTCAGTACAGTGAAAACATTTGTCTGCGATTGGTAAAGGCAGATCATACTAATCAAGGACATGCATATCACAGCATAAGTAAAACAAAATTTTGGACAGATTACGGCTTTCAGGTTACTCCGCACAGGACGTGCACTCGGCAAAATCCGCATTATCAGGAGCAGCATCATTTGAAGTTAGGGAATCCATTTCTCAGTCTTGTAACGACCTCCAAGAAGTTGCTGTTGTGTGTCTTTAAGCTTTGGTACCATGTTCTGAACTCGAGCTCATCAAAATTATACATTCTGAGTCAAAAATAGAACCAAATGCAAAACTCCAGTGCTCAAGTGTTAGTTCTCACACGTACATCACCCACCGAGGCGATATTACACCCAAAACCAACAAGCCAGAACCGGAACAGAAGCATGATCCACAAATCAGTTGAGTTTCCTTGCTTAAAAAATAAGGGTTTTCTGTTGCTTCGGAGGGAAGGCCGCACAGACTTTTAATAATAGCTCCTTGCCATTCTGACTTCCGGTTCCCCGGAGGCTATGCGAGCTGCTTCTTTTGCGAGCGTTCTCCTATCATTAGCAGCTGGACCAACTCATCTTCAATTGGCAATTAGTGTTATGGGAGAGAAACATGAATGCGCTTTTCAGCCCACTATCAGACACGGGGTTGTGGAGCGCGGGAGGGGGTTGGAGGTAGTGGGAGCTATGGAAATTCTGGAAAGCTGTACAAAAGAGAGATCGCGCATGCACAGGACTTAATATTCTTCAGGGAATCTTGTGCAAATAACGCCACCTGAGACAGATAGAAATGTGAAGAACTGCAGGGAAAGAGAGAATCTCTCCCAGTCATCTGTGTCTGCGTCCTTCTCGAAGTCACAGCGAAGGCTCTGCTGTCTGAATCAGCATGGGATGTTACTGCAGAGAGTCCTGTCGCTCAGGCACGTTGCACCTGATGTGTATAAGTTTTATCACGTTATGGCCAGCTCAGAGAACAGATTTCACAGCTCAAATCATCCCACAGTGACAGGGAACAAAAGAAAGCGATTCAGATCATCATTTTACCACCTGCTGGGGAGAAAACGGATGTGGGTGAGCAGACAGTCTCGACCAGTGCATGTTCCAGCATTTACAATCTTGGTCTGTGTGACAACAAAAGCAGGAACCAGGAACTGTTTATCTTGCTTCTTAAAACAGGCGTGAAAATTTGCAGAACATAGATACATCTACATGCTGTTAGTGAAATTATGAAAAGCAGAGTACAGTTCACAGAGTGTGGTCTAACCTCTGGTTTATGGGCTCAGCCCGCTCCAACTGTGACCCTCTGCTCACCGGATTTGGACACAAAGAAATGACTCAGTGACGAAATCTGTTGAAACGGATTCCGTGAGGAATTGAAAGCAATGGAATGAAAAGGCCCTTGAGAGCGGGATGTAACATTATCTGGGATAGTTTTCCAGTCTCGAGGAGAGTGCGCAGTGCTGTTTCTGTGGGTCAACATCAGGATAGATAGATTGAATCAGCGTTAAATGTTATTGATCGGGATCCCTGTCGGTTAGACACACTGCACCTTTTGCACAATGGTACAAAAGCACGGACGTTTTGTGTAGAGGGGACAACTTCAAAATCGTTACTGAGGCAAAATGCACAAATGAGCGAAACAGCAAAGCAACCACAGAAACTGGTGTTACGTGACGGGGTAAACCCCCTCTGCTAATGGAAACCAGCAAAGCAGAAAGGATTCACCCCCGTGCTGTATTCTGTTAAAATTCCAGAGTCAAAGAACCAACCCAAAAATCACTACTTAAAGTTAAAAATAACAAATTTATTACTTTTTATTGACAGAGAATAATCAAACTACAACTCCTTTCTCTAAACCTTCTGCTCTGCAATAACTTGCCTCACTCTGATCCCAATAACTTTTACAAAAATGTTCAAACTTAAAAACCAGATCGTTGTCGAATATTCTCTTTGTATCTTCCTCTGTAGATTTTTTCTCCAGGTCGGTGTTGATGCTTTTTTCTGTGCAATCTATTTCTCCAGATAGGCACCTCTTAGAGATTTTACTGGTATCCTACATCTGTTGGTCTTTTAACTGCTCTCTTTGCTGTTCTTTGTCGCTCTGGGTAACTGTTCCAATTGTCCGATATTTGTCCCACAAAACGTCGGACCGTTGCATTGATTTTAACATTGTAAAAAATACCAAATTCAAACTTGATTGGGACATAATTTAAACTGATTGGCCGAATTCAAATTTGATTTTTGTATCCATGTAAAACAGTTCTTAGTTGTTTTCATCAAATGTCATGTTGTTGCCTTGTTCTGGACTCCTTGTGCTAGCCAGGCATTTCAGGACCATTAAAAGTACGTTACACCCACAACTTCATAACACCGGCATTTGCCAAGATAGTTTATTTATCTCAACATCGCCCTCTATCAATCTCATGTGCCTGAGATTTGAACAATCTCTGGTTAATGTTAATCAAAACTACCCTATTCTCCGAGCATTAGATTTAACACGCCACCTTACTTCTCTCTAACAATATTAATTTATGTCGCACTGAGTTACTTCAGCACACCTTGAGAAGAAATAAAAATGAGAAAAACAGTCACCTGTGTGACTGTGATTTGACCCAATGCTGTTGCAGCCAACAGATTTCAGCTTTAAGTGAAATAGCCTTCATCTTTCCTGTACCAGTAATGAGATTGCATAGCATTGTGGTAAGTTGTCATGAGTTGAATTAGATCCAGCATCATTTCTCGGGGCGAAATTTACTGATGAAATACACGGGGGTTTGGGGGTTCAATTTGGTTAGAAAGGGCATGATCAGAGTTCCCTTGATACAAAATCGTTAGATACGATGGAAATGAGATTTACTGGGAGGTATAGCCACGAGAAAGAAAAGAAAAGATTTAATGAGATGGTAGAATAGATGAAGATTCACGCGACATAAATCAGGAATGACGGAGTTGTGTCATAATGGAGGTTTTCCAGCGGATGTGACGTTGGTAAGGGTAAATAAGAGGGAAGTTACCTCGTTGAGGTGAGTGTATAACTAGAGGTTAGAGCTTCAAAACCAGCGAGGAACGACAACGAAATTTGCATCAGGTACTTTTTATTCTAGAGATTTTGAAATCGGAAATTACTTTTCAGACAGAAAATAAAATTAAAAGATGATTCCAGCATATTTCAAAGGCCAGTTGCAGACACACAAGGAGCGAATTTAACAGGGGCAGAGATTCTGGGCTTCCTGGATTGCGAGGCAAAACTGACCCACTCACAAATTATTTAGCGGTCATCGGAAATAAATTGCATAATATCTGCAACTGAACATGTTAAGTGTAAGAAGAGCTGGTGGTGTTGAAATGCGTCGCAGCTAAATCGACGTGAACTACTACAAATTGTTAATGTACTGAGCTGTTTGTTTAGCTTTGCATTAAATGGAAGCCGGTTAGCTCAGTCCGCTGGCTAACTGGTTTATGGTATAGAGTGAGACTAACAACGTGGGATTAATTGCCGCACTCTCTCAGGTTGACATAAGGATCATCATCTCCACCGCTCATGCGATCTGTAATACAATTGTGACTCTAGTGGGTAGGAATGAACCTGTCAATGTCAAGCAAAATTATCTTTGCCATCTGTTGCCTTGAACATTTGGTCACAATGACCAAGAACGGGACTGAGTCCATTTAATACTCACTGATCTCCTCCCGAAGATCCTGCTGGAACTCTCTGTTCTGCATAGCAGCAAAAATATTTGTCATGACTTTACCAGATTCACTGACAACATTCAGTCTACCGAAAGAGAGAAATCTAATTCCTTTCAAACCATTTAATGACCTGTGTGAATTTGCAGCAAACAGGATTATCTGAACCGAGTTTAACAGCCTTTTCAAGAATGTAATCCTATGCAGTGTCAGAGATTTGAAAAAGGTCAAGCTAAAATATCACCTCTGTTTCTCGATCCACAGATGGTTAATTACCTGGGGAATATGTGCAGTTTTACGGTAAATAATTGATAACTTTTCCAAAGACAGAACAATCCCACAAATCAGAAACTGGCATTTTAGAATAGAAGCTGCTTTATTCGACATTATTCTTCAACTACGCTTCAGTCTGATGCTCCAATAATTCCTGATCAACGTCAGTAAAACCAGCTTTAGATAAGGATTGAAATTACAACTGCGGCATTTTAACACACTGTTCAGTGCCAAGCGCTGATCGGTTGCTCCACTGGAACCGCCGGCAGCAATCCTACAAAGTGCCCTACTCGTACCTTCGACCCGCCTGTTCTCCTTTTGCTGTAGTTCTGAAATTAAACTAAGGGAGAGGAGGAGGAACTGATATGGAACTGTGACTTTTCGAGCAACAGGTTCAGGAAATGGGACACAGAAAACTGATGTACAAAGTAGACTTGATTGAAAACAGGGTTTCTGTGGGTCACTGCGTTGTTTACAGACGATGTTATATTATCGCTGTCACAGGACTTCTCAATCTGCACTCATTATCAATCTTCACCCTGGCTACATCCAAGGACATATTGCTCAGTTTTCATGAATACTGAAGATATAAGAATATCATGCAAGAGTAAATTGATTTTCGGTTTAAATTGTAAAGTGATAAGAATCCAAAGTGAGATAGATAATGCCCGAAATTCATGTTTATTACCGTGGCCAGAACGCTAGCCAGGAAAAGGGAAAATCTGTCCCTGAATCCCAAATATCCACACGCTTGCTTGCTCCATGTGTCCAGTGGGAAACCTGTGTGAAGGAGCATGCAGTCTGACAGAGCACCTGGGAGAATCCTCCACTGTCTGATCTAAATCTACAACAGGAGCTGTGTATTCCAGCTGTGAGAGCACGGGGATAAAAGGGAGATATTTTGTATTCCATGCTGTAGATTCACAGTGTCCTCATCATGTTATTGTTATAACCCTCTGTCACAAACAGCACAGACAGAGAGGAATAAGAGGGGGCCATTCACACGCCAGCACTACCCCACCACTTGATATAATTATGGTTGACCGAACACGTCAATGTCTTTTAGGAGAAAGTGAGGTCTGCAGATGCTGGAGATCAGAGCTGAAAATGCGTTGCCGGGACAGCACAGCAGGTCAGACAGCATCCAGGGAACAGGAGAATCGACGTTTCGGGCATAAGCCCTTCTTCAGGAATGAGGAAAGTCTGTACAGCAGGCTAAGATAGTGGGAGGAAGAGAGCTTCTTCAAGGAAGCCATCCTTGTAAGATGATTCACAGTAGGTTAAAATCTTCGAGGAGAAAGTGAGGTCTGCAGATGCTGGAGATCAGGGCTGAAAATGTGTTACTGGAACAGCACAGCAGGTCAGACAGCATCCAGGGAACAGGAGAATCGACGTTTCGGGCATAAGCCATTTTTAAGGAATGAGGAAAGTGTCCAACCAACCCAACCACCCTGTGGCTCAACACTTCAACTCCCCCTCCCACTCCACCAAGTATATGCAGGTCTTAGGACTCCTCCATCGCCAGACCACAACAACACGACGGTTGGAGGAAGAGCGCCTCATCTTCCCCCTAGGAACCCTCCAACCACAAGGGATGAACTCGGATTTCACCAATTTCCTCATTACCCCTCCCCCCACCTTATCTCAGTCAAATCCCTCAAACTCAGCACCGCCTTCCTAACCTGCAATCTTCTTCCTGACCTCTCCACCCCCACCCCACTCTGACCTATCACCCTCACTTTGACCTCTTTCCACCTATCGCATTTCCAACGCCCCTCCCAAAGTCCCTCCTCCCTACCTTTTATCTTTGCCTGCTGGACACACTTTCCTCATTCCTGAAGAAAGGCTTATGCCCGAAACGTCGATTCTCCTGTTCCCTGGATGCTGTCTGACCTGCTGTGCTGTTCCAGCAACACATTTTCAGCACGTCAATGTCTTTTACCAGCCCATCCACATCAATCTATCGCCCAAAGGGAAAAAAGACACTGAATAAACCGAAAAACTCTGTGCAACTGTGGGAGCAAAATTTGTTTAGAGACATTGAGCTTATGCAATGGGATTCTTGGTTGATCATGTTTCAAATGATACGATTCCATCAAAACTCACCACCAAGAAGGTGAGGAGTCTTCTCTGGTCAGTAGCAGGGATGAGAACTCCAGGCGATGGGAACTGATGATGAGTCAGCAGAACAATCATTGATTCAGCTGAAATCTGAACTACACTCCGATTCTGGTGGGACTCAAACCCACAAACTTTGAATCGCAATCTTAACAATGCAGTCGAGGTCCAACACGTCTTTCATTGGGCTGCAGAGCTGCGCTAACCTCCATTTTACTGCACCCAAAGTTACGGTGTTCAAGTCTTTCATCAAACTTCGGTTTATCCTCGCACCACTTCCCAGTACCTAGGCCTTGTCCGTGCATGCTCTAGCTCCTCAAGTGTTCGGCTAAATACTCCTGAAGTGTTTTGATGACTCTTAGCTTTACCACACGTTCAAATAGTGAGTTCCAGAAAAACAACACTCTCAGGATGTAAACATTCTTCCTAAATCTTCTCTGAACATTCTCTCTCTAGCTTTTCATCTATATCCCTGGTTATTTACCCTTTCCATAAGAAGTTTATTACTGTCACACATACCTAATCCCTTTCTGTGCACATTAATCAATTTCTCTCTCAGCTTTCTCCGCTCTCAGATAAAGAGGCCCAGATGAGCTCATCCATCTTAGCAGTGGCGTGAGTGTAGTGCTTTAAAAGCACAGCCGGTCAGGCAACATCCGTGGAGCAGGAGAATCGATGTTTCGGTCATAAGCCCTTCATCAGGAATGAGGATTTTGAGTCGGGGTTGAGGGAGAGGAATGGGGTTCGTGATCAGGTGATGGGAAAGTGAATGAAGGTGAGGGAGAATGTGATAGTTCAGAAGGAGGATTGATGGACGGATCCGGACAGCAGAGCCTAGTTGGGACTGGGATAATGGAATGGCGGTGGCTCGTGCCCGAATCATCGATTCTCTTCTCCTCAGATGTTGTCTGACGTGCTGTGCTTTTGCAGCACTACACTCTCGACTCTGAGCTCCAGCACCTGCAGCCCTCACTTCCGCTTATCTTCGCAGAGGGAATGGTCTAGCTCAGGCACCACCTTGGTAAATCTACTCTGACCACGCCCCCATGTAAACACACGATTCCTTAAGGCTGGCAATCAGAACAGAACAAAATTATCCGAAGAAAAGCAGAAATATCTGAACAAAATCAGCAGGTTTAGTGCATCTAGGAGAGATTTTCGAACCAAACGATCCGCTTTTGGAATGAATGTATGTGTAGGTGGGGCAGGAATGTGAAAGAAGGTGGACAGGGTCTAAAATGATTGAACTCGATGTTGGGTATTGAAGATTGTACGATCTGTCAGCAGGAAATGACGTGCCGCTCTTCCAACTCGCGCTGTGCTGTGCGGGAGCTGTACAGCAGACCAAACTGAAATGGAGACATGGGGACACATTGGGCTGTTGCAGTGACAGGAACCTGGAAGCTCAGGGTCATTTTTTGCTTGCAGACAGAACGTAGGTGTACATGCGTTTGCCACCCACTATGTGTTTCCCCAGTCCAGACGAGATTACATTATGAGCAGAAAATACAGTTTGCTAAATTGAGTGATGGGCAGATAAATCACTGGAACCTTACACAATGAGGAGGGACATCATAACCGTGCAGCATTACACCTTCTGTGATTTTGTGGAATGGTGCCATATGGGAAAGTGTTGGGGGTCAAGGAGGATTGGACGAGGATGTACAGAGAGAAGTTGTCCCGCATTGTGCCGATATTCAGTTATATGGGCAAGTGGGGAAAGGGCAGTAAAATGCATATCTTCCTGAGCTTCCTGCTATAAGCAAATACCTAGTTACGGAGCAAAACTACTTAATGATTTTCATGCCAACACCGACACTAGGTACAGCTGACAGAAGTCACGTGCTTACACTGTCACTGTCAGTCTGTCTCCCTGGGAGCAGTAGTACTCCCCCACGCTGATTAAGACAACACAGTTCTTCCTGTGATATATCCCTTCGAGAATGGAAGGGCAGCTATTAATAACCTGTACTTAGAACGGAGTATCTGTATTGCTCAATAAGAATCGCGTAACTATTCTAACTCCTTTCTAAAGTCACTTGACCCATAGCCTTGTATGTCTTGGCATCACAAATTCACATCTAAATACTTCGGAAAGTTATGTGGATTTTTGCCTCTCCGAGTATTGCATAACTACATACAACAGTCTCGCTAGAGCTGAATGAACAAGGAAAATAAATGATGCGAAAGTCCACAGAAACTGATGTTTTTTAGAATAAAGTTTCTTTTCCTCAATGCTGTCCTGTGCCCTTTTCCTGAACCTGATGTTTCAATAATCGCTGATCCATGTCAGTAATAGCTGCGACATGAGGATTGATCTCACAACCACGGCATCAAAATGGATCAACTGGTTTGAAGGTCCCGATGGTGAGACTTGGGCATGGTCACACAGCAACAGTGAGCGCAGCAGCACAGGCTGAACGAGATCAATGTGAAAGTGATTGTAAGGGAAATGGGAGGGGGAACTTAAAGGAGTTAAGTGATTGCGGGAGGGAGGGAATTCTCCGAGAAGGGGTGAGTCTCAATCCTGATATATGACTCACAGAGATGTGAGAGAGAGAGGGGTTTGATGAGAAAAAAAATGGTAATCTCTGAGAATGCTTTCATGTAAAATCAACTAATTCCTTTCTGTGTTTCTTCACCATGTGTCACAAGGAGTGAAATGCAGTGATTCGGATTCGTACGAGCTTACTGAGGCCACAATGCAGAATATTTTAACATTCAAACCATCACTGAGTCATGCAGAGACACGCGTTTAAAAACAGCAATCATTACAGTGACTGAGGAGATGTTAGGAAGAGTAGCAGATGCACAACAGGAATATTAGGCGCGCGATAGCAGGTGTGTGGGAATTCAGAATTAGCTGAATCTTTAAATTTGATATTCCCAGACGCTGTGGTGGTTCCATCGAGGACTGCATGTTGAAGACTGAGTTTGATAGATTTCTAGAAAACAAAAGGTTCAGGGAATAGGGCGGGATATTGGTGTAATGTATGTTTCAATAAAAATGTGTTATTAACATTGTGTTAATAACAGTTTCTTCACCAACTTCCTCACACAAGGAAGCAGCTATTGCTGCAGTCAGTCACATAACCCTAGTCCCTAGAACCGGAGTCAGACAAACTTCATGGTGCAGCCGCGAATACCAAACCGGAAGTGGGGGTGGAAATGAGCATGTGAAGCTATTCTGTGGCACCAGTGACATGTCTGGTAAAGGTGCCTTCATGGAGTCATAGAGTCATAGAGATATACAGTATGGAAGCAGATTCTTTGGTGCATGCCTACCAGATATCCCAACCCAATCTAGTCCCACCTGTCACCCGGCACATATCCCTTCAAGCCCTTCCTATTCATATACCCATCCAAATGCCATTGAAATGTTGCAATTGTGCCAGCCTCCACCACTTCCTCTGGCAGCTTAGTCCATACACGCACCACCTTGTGTATTAAAAAGTTACCCCTGAGGTCTCTTTTATATCTTGTCCATCTCAATCTAAATCTGTGCCCTCACGTTCTGGACTCCAGACCCCAGGGAAAAGACTTTGTCTACTTATCCAAGAGCGTGAAATACTGAGGCTGGGAGTGCTTCTGGTCAATTGGCTCAGAGGAAGCGTGCTGGAGCTTCAAGTGAGAGGTCGATGTGTTAAAAGCGTTCTAAGAGATTTTCCTTAACAAAGTAGTATTTTGTTACTTTGACAATAAGAACTGCTTTTGCTCACATCGCCCCCATATCAGTCTCTTGCTCCAGTAAACACTCCAATCCAGCGTGCATTGCTTCCATTCCAACACAGAAACGCGTCTTATTCTCGCTTCATCTGGGATAATCTGAACTGACAATGTCATTTTTTGAATGGAGAAATGCAGGAGGGAGTTGGTAGTGCAGCGGTGATCTATTGGGTGAGTAATCTTTGGAGACTGGAACGTGGCAGCTGCTGTTAGATAAATTCGATGAATAGAATCTGGAAAATAAACCCAATCTCAGGAACAGAGACAATAACTTTATATTACTGAAAACTCATTCATTCATGTCCCTTCGAAAGGGAAATCTGCCGATTGTAATGAGTCCTGTCAACATGTGACTCTAGACCCACAACAATGTTGTTCAGCCATGAATGCCCTTTGACTCAGTTCGAGGTGAATTAGAATGAACAATAAATGCTCTTCAGACCAATGATAGTCATATTCCGTGGGAGATTAAGGAAGAATAAAAATGCATGGACAACAGACGAAGTAGGAATCGTGTCTGTGTGGACACGAATTCAACTGATTATCAAACTGAATAGACACAAGGATACCCACAGCGCCAAGAAGTCAGGGCAGGAAGGGATTCAATTTCGCGCTGAGGTGGAAACTCACTTACTCAGTCACAGTGCGCATAGGTCATTCACCACTCCCATATGTGAGAAGTGATCCCTCAGGAGACCAACTGGCAGAGTCACCAGCAAGTTTACAAATTACAGCAGGAGTTCGATTCTACTGTTATTGCAGCCGTTAATCCCAACCAGCAATAACACCTGTTCGCATGCGTGTTTCCAGTGTAGTTCCACTGTTTTCTGATGTATATCAGTGATTTAGACTTAGTTGTAGGAGCCATGGATTAGAACTTTGCTGATGATGCAACAATTGACTATGGTGAAGAATGCTAGGGACTGCAGCGATTTATCAATCAGGTGGAAAGTTAAAATGCTGAATGGAATTGAATCCAGATCAATGAAAGTTAATGAATTGGGGAGAAGAAACAATAACAGTGAGTATTCTGTGTGGTGTCGACGGACAAAGAGATCATGGAGTGAGAATTCACGATCGCGAAAGTTCAATGGACAGGGGAATCATTTGGACAGAAGTACGTACTGCAGATTTTAGTAATCAGAATCAATATTAGAGTGGAGCTGATGAAGCACAGCAGGACAGGCAGCATCCAAGTTGCAGAAAAATGACGTTTCGGTCAAAAGCCCTTCATTAGGAATAAAGCTGCGAGCCTCGAGGGTGCAGAGATAAACGGGAGGACTGGGTCTGGGAAGAATTAAGCTGAGAGTGCAATAGGTGGATAGAGGTGGGGTTAAAGGTGATAGGTCGGAGGAGAGGGTGGAGCGGATAGGTGTTAAGTAAGATAGACAGGTGTGACAGGTCAATATGATGGTGCCAATCTAGAAGCTTTGAACTTGGATAAGGTGGGCGTGGAGAGATAAGGAAGCTGGTGAAAACCACATTGATGCCCTAGGCTTGAAGGGTCCCAAGGTGGAAGATGAGGCGTCGGGTGTTGAGGGAATGGCGGTGGAGGAGGCCCAGAAACTGCATGTCCATGGGAGAGTAGGGGGGGGGAGGCAGTTGATGAGTTTGGTCATGTGGAGTTGGGGTTGAATGTTGTAGGTGTACTGGAAATGTTTGCTGAAGCGCTCTGCGAGAAGGTGTCTGTTGGCCCCAATGTAGAGGAGACCAACAGATGCAATAAATTACATGTGTGTCATGCAGTTGCACATTTGATGGATGTGGGAGGATGTATTGGAGCCTTGAAAGGATGTGATGGGGAAGATGTGGGTGCAGGTTTTGCAATTCCTGTGGTGGCAAGGGAAGGTGCTGGGGTGAGGGGGGGGGGGGGCATTGGAGGGCGTGGACTTGACTAGGTAGTCGTGCAGGAGACAGTCTATGTGAAAATTGGATAGGAGTGGCGAGGGAAATATATCCCTCAAGTTCAGTGTTACTGACACCTTTTACAAACCCACTGACTCCCACAGCTGTCTAGATTATACCTCCTCCCACCCCATCACTTGCACAAATGTGATCCTATATTCCCAATCCCTCCACCTCTATCGCATCTTTTCCCAAAGGAGAAGCACAGCGTTTCAGGCAGCATCCGAAGAGTAGTAAAATCGACGTTTTGGGCTGAAGCCCTTCGTCAGAAATACAGTCAGAGGGCCTGAAGGTTGGATAGATAAATGAGAGGAGGTTTGGGGTGGGGAGAAAGTAGCATAGAGTACAATAGGTGAGTGGGAGAGGAGATGAAGGTGATGGGTCAGGGAGGAATGTGGAATGGATCTGTGGAAAGGAAGATAGGCAGGTAAGACAAGTCATGGGGACATTGCAGAGCTGGAAGTTTGGAGCTGGCGTGAGGTGGGGGAAGGGTAAATGAGGAAACTGGTGAAGTCTACATTGATGCCCTGGGGTTGCAGTGATCTGAGGCTGAGGATGAGGTGTTCTTCCTCCAGGCGTCGGTTGTGAGGGAGTGGCGGTGTTGGAGGCCCAGGACCTCCATGCCCTCGGCTCAGTTGGAGGGGGAGTTGAAAAGTTGGGCCACTGGGCAGTGTGGTTGATTGGTGCGTGTTGCCCAGAGATGTTCCATAAAGCGCTCTGCTAGGAGGCGTCCTGTCTCCCCAATGTAGACTAGACCGCATCGGGAGCAACGGATACAATAAATTATATTGGTGGATGTGCAGGTAAAACTTTGGTGCCGGTGGAAGGCTCCTTTCCGGCCATAGATGGAGGCGAGGGAGGAGGTGTGGACGCTGATTTTGCAATTATTGCGGTGGCAGGGGAAGGTGCCAGGACGGGAGGATGGGTTGTTGGGGGGCGTGGAAATGACCAGATAGTCACGGAGGGAACGGTCTTTGTGGAAGGCGGAATGGGATAGGGAGGGAAATATATCCCTGGTGGTGGGGTCCGTTTGGAGGTGGTGGAAATGTCGGCGGATGATTTGGTTTATGCGAAGGTTGGTAGGGTGAAAAGTAAGCACCATGGGGGTTCTGTCCTTGTTACGGTTGGAGGGGTTGGGTCTGAGGGTGGAGGTTCAGGATGTGGACGAGATGCATTGGAGGGCATCTTTAACCACGTGGGAAGGGAAATTGCGGTCTCTAAAGAAGGAAGCCATCTGGTATGTTTCATACTCTATGCTACTTTCTCCCCACCCCACCCTACTCTCATTTATCTTTCCACCCATCAGGCAATCTGCTTGTATTCCTGATGAAGGGTTTTTGCCCGAAACTTCGATTTTTCTGCACCTCGGATTCTGCCTGAGCTGTTGTGCTTTTCCAGCACCGCTCTAATCTAAACTCTGGTTTCCAGCATCTGCAGTCATTGTTTTTACCCTCTGCTCCCAAAGGACAAGTTCCACCACAGAACATACCAGATGGCCTCCTTCTTTAACGACCGGAACTTCCCAATCTATGTGGTTGAAGATGCCCTCCAACCCATCTCATCCATGTTCCGTACCTCCACCCACGAACCCCAAATCTCCAACCACAAGGACAGAACGTCCCAGGTCCTCATCTTCTATCCCACCAACCTCTGCATAAATCAAGTCATCTGTTGACAGTTTCGCCATCTCGAAACGGATCCCAACACTAGAGTTAGGTTCTCCTCCCCTGCCCTATCCACTTTCCGCCAAGACTATTCGCTCTCTGACTACCTGGTCAAGTCCACGCCCTCCAATGGCCCACCCTTCCCTCCCAGCACCTTCCTCTGCCACCGCAGGAATTGAAAAACCTGCTCCCAAATCTACCCTCTCATGTCTGTCCAAGGCTCCAATGGAGGCTTACACATTCATCAAAGTTTCACCTGCACTTGCACACATGTCCTTTCTTGTGTCTGTTGCTCGCGATGCGGTCTACTCCAAATTGGGGAGACCAGACGTCTTCTCACAGAGCACTTCAGAGAATATCTGCAGGGCACCCACAAGAATCAACCCCAGTGCCCTCATGGTCAAAAATTTCTTCTCCCCCTCCCACTCTCCCGAGGACATGCAGGTCTTGGGCCTCCTCCATCGCCACTGCCTCACCACCCAATTCTAGGAGGAAGAAAGCCTCATCTGCTGCCTCGGGACCCTTCAACCCCATGGCATCAATTGGGACTTCACCAGTTTCCTCATTTCCCCTCCCCCTACCTTACCCCAGTTACCACCTTCCAGCTCATCACCGTCATCCTAACCTGTCACACCTGTGCATCTTTATTTCCACCTATCCACGACACCTTCTTCTCTGAAATATCATGTTCACCCCCCACCTCCATCCACTGACTGCACTCTCAGTTACCTTCTCCCCAGCCGCGCCCCACTCCCATTTATCTCTCTATCCAATATGCTCCCAGTCTCATTCCTGATGAAGGGCTTTTGCCTTAAACGTTCATTTTTCGTGCTCCTCAGATGCTGTCGTACCTGCTGTGCTTCTCCAACACCACTCTAATCTTGAAGGGAATCAGATGATTAAGAGGGTTTTCGGATATTTTCTAGTGTTAACCACTTTAGCAACTACCAGTTTAGGGAACAGCTAAAGGACCGAGCACAGGTCAGGTCACCACATAAACATTTTTTTAAATTGCAATAAAACATGGAAGGCTGAAGTCTGCAACTTTGCCCATCAAAACTGTTTCACCAATGAATTTATCACTGATTCCTTTGCAAGTCAGAGTGCTATGGGCCTTGGAGGGGAACTTGCAAATGATGGCGTTTCATTGCATCTTCCAACCTTGTCCTTATAGTCAGTACAGCTGTTGAACTTTGAAGGTTCTGTCAAATATGCCCACATGACTTACTCCAGTTCATCCTGTAGTTGGTGCACTCTGTTGCAATTGTGCCTAAGCGGTGAAGAGAATGAATATTGCAGGTATTGAAGAGGGTACAATCAAGTGACTGCATTGTCGTGTACCGTGTCCTTAAATGTTACTGAAGTTACACCCATTGAGGCAAATGGAGAGAGTCTCATGTTTGCCTTGCAAACGATGTAGGATTCACGGAGTCACAAGTTGAGTTTATAATCAAAAAATGTCTACCAAAGGACATGTTTTTGTTGTCAAATTGTTTATATAGCCAGTTTCTATCTGTTTATTTTTCTAAATACTAGCTCAGTGGACAATTACACGGGAAAATTTGGTTACAGTAAAGCCATTGAATGTCAGTGGGATATGATTAGATCCTCATTTGTCAGAGATATCAATACGATATTTCGTCCTTGTGTGGACCAATCTGATTCCAGTCGCTGTCTGATTTCAAGTTCCAATTCCCATCTGTGCTTGAAATTTCAACCGTTTCTTCACATAAATGTCTCCGCCTGCCTTAATAATATGTAAGGATTCTGCAGGGGACAGCAGAGATTAATGAACATATTCTCAACACTGGAGAAAATGGAGTTTCTTGGAATGATTGGTTAGGCTTGGATTATTCTCCTTGAAACAAGGGAGACGGAGTGCAGCTCTATAATCACGTAATAACATTTATGCACGTTCAATATTCATGGGATCTTGACAGGGTAGTTACTGGCAGGTGATTTACCCTCTGGTATGAGGAGAGCACCAGAGGACATGAACTCAGAATTAGATATTGCCTATTTAATTCAGGAATGGGGCGTAATTTCTTTGCTCGGAGCCAGTGAATCGGCGGAACTCCTTACCAAAACTGTTGTTGAGGCTGAGTTGCTGTATATTTTCAAACTGTGGCAGACAGATATTTAACCAGAAAGACGATGAAGCTTTGTCGAGGTAATGCAGGAGAATGGAGTTGAGGATTATCAGATCAGCCATGAGTTCATTGAATGGTGGAGCAGATTCTATGGGCTGAATGGCCGACTTCCAATCTTACATCATTTGATCTAAAGCCTTACTTTATTGATAAATCTAGAATTCTGAGGGGATGGGATGAAGTGATAGAAAATGTTTCCAAACTGATCAGACAGATCAGGAACTCGGCTCATAAGCTCATGATCAAGAAATGTGCTGTGGCCTGGAGACAACAAATGGCACTGGGCACCCAACAGATGGGTATGTGCAGACGCTGTTATTGCTAAAAAAAATTGGTGGATCTTATATTTTTGCCAACTTGGCGTCATGCTGGATGATGGATCGCGGTATGATTCATGCAGCAAAAGGTTGTGAAAGAATGAAAGGTTCGTTTCATTGGAAAAGTTTCCTGTGGTTCCAAGTCCAATTGACTGTTTGAAATACTGATCAGAAATTTGTGTCGAATGTTACATTAAAATTCACAATCCTTCTGGATAAACTATTGCACCCAATCTCTCCTTATTTGTTTCACTTTCATTCGATGTAAATTCATAGAAAGTCAATATGGAATGAAAGGAGAAAAGAAACGTTTGCACTCCTTTTCATTATCCCAATTTAACTTACAACAGAATCAAATTGCTTTATTTCGACTTTGATGAGGTATCGATTTATCACCAATCTCCGATGCAATGAAGGACAAGAGCAAGATTCTCCATCTAATGTATACTAAAGATGCGAGGTAGAAAGGGAAACCACAGCTGCGTTTGATAGAAGTAACAGCCAGAATAGCATTCAAATCCACACATGCACCATGAAAGAGCATCCCGTCGCGTTAATCTCTGGGCCACTTAAGTCCATGGAAAAGGGGCTCACATATGACCACATCAAGATTACATATGGTGCACCTCGGGGAGAAGAAATTCCCTGAGCGGAATCGAATCCACGCCATTATATTCCTGCTTTCAGCGGAATAATGATATCAGCAAAATCCAAGGAATTGACCTCGTCCTTGGAAGGAATACCCTGTCCTTGATTTATTCCGAGTCGGTACTGTCTCAGAATGAACCAGCAAACATGAAATTCCCGTCACATTCACACGCACATTTCGTCTTGACGCATAATTTCTTCAGACAGTTTCTCTCTCACGGGAAGACGTCTTTATGGAGAGAGAAGTGAAGGTGATGTTTTAGCGCGATGGTCTTTCCCATATGGCTGAACCTGAACTGGGTAAAATTCCCGGAAATGCAGTTATGTTCGTTTCATTTTATTAATTTTGCTGCAACTTCACTCTGTTCATTGCAATGATCGGAAGTGAATTGGATTTATATGATTGGAACGTTTAATGTTGTATTGAATTTTGCTCCGAATTTATTTCAGCTTAAAGAAAATGCTGATGAGAAAAACAGAAGGTTAAACTACAAAACAAGATGCCAGTTTTGATGCTCAGTTACTTTGGCAGATTTCAGTGGGTAACAAATGAACCCAACATCATGGCGATTGTCCTCCCATCTTTAAGCCATGGGATTAAAGCAGGAAATCGATCTGTAAGAGACGGGTCACTTCCTGTTCATTATGGAATAGCTTTCCTTGACAATATACAAAATCTGCTCAGTTTCATTTATATGATTCATGTGGAATATTAATATAAATCTTTCAAAACTCTCAGTTATTCTTTTGCTGAATCCTATTCAGCTGCATACGTTTGCGATAATTCTTTACATCTGAAGTCGTCCAAATTAGACATTGTTTCCTCGCACCTTTCACACCCCACACCCGACTTTTACACTTTTACCCAGCCACAGGTTGTCTCTCTCCTGGTGAAACCCACTGCTTGTGAATCTCTAAATGTGCCTTGCCAAATATTTTGGAAACGGATTCTCTGAGTGACAGAAATTCTGCTCCCATTATTTCTTTGTCCTTCTTCAATGGTTTTGAAAGCATGACGTTCAGAAATTTGCGAACTTGAAAGAGTGCATTTACCACCTATTTACTCTATCCAAATCTCACATACCCTGGAAAACTTGCATTCGGTTTTCCTTGGTTCAGTTTCAAATTTTCCAAAACACAAATAACTAAAATGCCGTCAGCATAATCTCTAATGTCTTAGCACCCCAGTCAACGCTGGCAGTGTCCTCTCTGATAGAATCACAGATTCCTTACAATGCAAAAAGCACAATTCAGCCAATCGAGTCTGTAGGGACACTCTGAACAGCATCTCAACCCAGACCTAGCTCCCCTCTCTATCACTGCAGTCCTCTGGCTTGTAATTTCAAATAAACCTGCTGCAATAAAACCTGGCATCGTGTGACTGCTGACCTTATCATTGCGTTACCCATGGCTGATTCACTTAACTTCCTGAAGTCACTCCCTGGACACATCAGCGCAATTTAACATGGCCAATCCACCTAACCAACAGACTTAACAGCAGTGAGAACCACTGTAGTGTCCCATCACATTGAACACTATCTATCATGTGTAATGGCTTTACACACTGGTAACTCCGCCTAGTGAAAGCAAGCTGCGCTCACCAACCCGAATTCAATGCATCCAAACGTGGTTCTACGCTGTACAACCTCATTAGTGCTGCTGGAAATGTTTCTGCACTCAGATCTGAATGGGTTTACTCTGTTTCCTTCCTCAGATTCCTGCTTTAAATACACACATCAGTCAGGAACAACTCTATATAATGGTTTTCATTCCAACACAAGCACAATATGCAGTTTGTAGAAGTTACGTGTGTTCACTTTCACTGACACTCTCTGTCCAGGAGCTGAAGCCCTGCCCCAGCTGATTCAGACAGCACTGTCCTTCCTGTGACATGTCCCATCGAGAATGAAAGGCCAAGCATGAATAATTTCTGTGGGGAACAGAGCGACAGGTTTAAAACCATTACGATGCCCCCAGCGGAGAATTGAGCCCTGTGACAGGAGGGGACACTAACCACGATACTGTGGAGGACAACAACATCGAAGAAGACCCTTCAACCTGTTTTGGCTGCACTTGTCCAACGCAACTGCTTAATGACCTGAATCAAGTTTTCCATCGTTTAGCCCATAGGCTTATATGTTTTGGCATCACAAATTAACATCTCAATTTTTTTAAAGCTAGAAAGATTCCCGCCTCTCTGACCCTTTCCGCACATCTACTCAAACCTTGCTGCCTTTTTCCGAAATCTCTTGGCCGCAGTGTTCGATCTCTCCATCAAAAAGAAACGCTTCTTTCAGTCTGTCCTATCCATATCCCTCATTATTTTGTACATCTCAGTCATGTCTTCTCCAATCTCCTCTGCTCGGTGACAAACTACCCCAGTCTCTCCAATCTCTCCTCATAACTGAAACTCTTCAGCCCAGACAATATCCCAGTGAATCTCTACTGCAATGTTCCCAGTGCGATCACATCCATGCTGTGCTGTGAATTGCAGAACTGCACACAGTAATTCAGCAAGAGCCGACTTAACTTATTTTCTATCCTGTTACAGTATGAGGGCGTCGCTGGTTCGGCAGTATTTATTGTTATCCCTAATTGCACAGCGGGTAGTTGAGACTCAACCATATTGTAGTGAGGCTGAAGTCACATGGAGGCCCGAACATGTACAAATGGCAGTTCCATTCCTTAAAGGACGTCAAAGGGTTTTATTTTTTCAACAATTGAACATGAATATATATGAGTTATTAGATTCGTAATTCCAGATAATTATTGAATCTCAATTCTACCACCTAGCGTGTTCGGAGTCAAACCCGAGTCCCTGGTGTCTGAATTAACAGTTCAGTGGTTAGTGGTAATAGCGCTCGGCCATTGCAGAAAAGCAGTGGAAGTGATCTTATCCAATGAAGTCGCTTTTTCCCGATACTGTCCTGTGCCATTTTCCTCAGCTTGATCTCCCCCCCCCCCCCCCCCCCCCCCCCACATTCCCCACCAATAATCTCTGGTCCATGTCGGTAAAAGCTGCTACATGAGTATTGATTTCACAACAGTGGTAACCAAATGGATCAAATGGTCTGCAGGTCCCGATGGTGGAGCTGGGGCACGTTCATCCAGCAACAATGACCGCAGCCACACAGACTGATCGGTATCAATGTGAGAGTCTGTATTAGATTCTGCAATGCCTTAAAGAAATAGGAAATGATTCCACAAACACATGATGAAAGATCAGCGCTCCGAAAGCTAGTGCTTCAATTAAACCTGTCAGACCATAACCTGGTGTTGGGTGATATTTAACTTTGTACTCCATAGTCCAATGCCGGCATCTCCAAATTAATGAAATGGGGGTGTGGGACGGAAAGTTCGGTTAGTGGTCGGAGGAGGAAAGAAATCTCTGAGAACAGGTGGATTTGAATTCTGACATATGAAGCACAGAGATGTGACCGAGCAGAGCTTGAAGGAAAAAAAAAATCAACTTGGAGAAAATCACCATGTTAAAACAACAGATTCCTTTGTGTTTCACGAAAGACTGGGACACATAGAGCAATGACTGTCGTGACTCGGATTCAAACCGAGGTTGCTGCGGCCACAACACAGAGTACTAACCATTATACGATCATGGCACCCCACCGACGGACACACTAACCACTAGCAATAAGTAAAGTATCATTAGAAATGCTAGGCAGAACACCAAATGCACAATATCAGTGCTTAGCGAACAGTGGCAGATATATGGGAACTCAGAATGAGCTGACCGTTTAACATCGGTGCCCACAGAGGCTGTGGTGATTCCAATATCATTTATGGTATCTGTTGCTCCCGGTGCAGTCTCCTCTACATTGGGGAGACTGGACACCTCCTAGCAGAGCGCTTTAGGGAACATCTCTGGGACACCCGCACCAATCAACCACACCGCCTTGTGGCCCAACATTTCAATTCCTCCTCCCACTCTGCCAAAGACATGGAGGTCCTGGGCCTCCTTCACCGTCGCCCCCTCACCACCAGACGCCTGGAGGAAGAAAGCCTCATCTTCCACCTCGGAACACTTCAACCCCAGGACATCAATGTGGACTTCAACAGTTTCCTCATCTCCCCTTCCCCCACCCCACCCCAGTTCCAAACTTCCAGCTCAGCACTGCCCCCATGACTTGCCTTGACTTGTCCTACCTGCCTATCTTTTTTTCCACCGATCCACTTCAGCCTCTCCCCCGACCTATCACCTTCATCCCCTCCCCCACTCAACTATTGTACTCTATGCTACTTTCTCCCCACCCCCACCCTCCTCACACTTATCTCTCCACCCTTCAGGCTCTCTGCCTTTATTCCTCATGAAAAGCTTTTGCCCGAAACGTCGATTTTACTGCTCCTCGGATGCTGCCTGAACTGCTGTGCTCTTCCAGCACCACTGATCCAGAATCTGGTTTCCAGCATCTGCAGTTATTGTTTTTACCAAGCTTTTGTTGAAATGTATGCTTCAATAGCAATGCAGTTTAACATCGGCTACTTCACGAGTTTCTCCACACAAGGCAGTAACCTCTGCTGCCACATCGTCCCAGTTCCTAGCCCCAGAATCAGAGGAACTGACTGGTGCAGTCGCGAAGATCCAACTTGAAATCGAAATGGGAATGAGGTCGCAGAGATACTCGAGGGCTCAAGTGACACAACCGGAGAATGCACGGTATTTCTATGATGGTTTAGAGGTGCAAGCAATTCCGAGGTTGGGAGTTCTCCTGGTCAAAGGCGGTGCAGAAGGGAAAATGTGTTCCCGTTTATAATAACAGCAATCTACAGTGCATCTTGCTGAGACAGCTGAGTGCCACAACTGGAGCGTGGGCAGCTGGTTTGAAGTTTAATTTTTCCTCACTATCACTCAGTTCCCTGGAATGAATTGCTTTCACCATTTTTATTTCCAATTGTTTGATATCTCCCTGCAGTCTGTGGCTTTCTTCCCCATGGTTAATTGCATGACTAACTGTTGTTTGATCTGCACACTGCCAAATCACGGCCACTGCAAGTAAATATGAATCATTGATCTATATGAGAAAACAGTGGGACTCACTGCAGGCATGCTTCGTAGGTTTGCAGGCGGCACCAGAATTGTAAACAGTGAGGAAGATTATCTAAATTTCAAAAGGATCTTAATCCAATGAGTCGTTGGACTTAAAAATGTAACATAGAGTTCAATCTGAATAAATGGCAGGTATTGCATTTTGGTACAACAAAAAGAATATGACTTTGCGTATGTTGCAGAACACGGAAGCTCGGTGTGCAGGTACATAATTCCATGTAGTTTGCATTACCTACATACAAGGTTGTTCAAAGGTATTTGACACACTTCCCTTCATTGCTCAGTCCTTTGTGTATACTAGTTGGGACGTTATGTTGAAATTTTGCAGGACATGGATGAGGCCTCTTCTGGAATATTATGTCCAGTTCCGGTCGCCCAGTTGTAGGAATGATTTATTCAGCTGGAGCAGGTTCAGAAAAGGTGCACACGCATGTTGCTGTGTGTTGCAGGTTTGAGTTATAATGAAAGGCTGGATAGGCTGAGACTATTTTCAGATTCGAGATTGAGGTTCTGGAAAACCACATCAGGTAACAGAATCCGAGGAGCAGGAGAATCATTTTTTTTCACGCAAGTGTCGTTCATCAGGCTCTTCCCCGAAACGTCGATTCTCCTGCTCCTCAGACACTGCCTGACTTGCTGTGCTTTCCCAGCACAACACTCTCGACTCTGATCTCTCATTTGCAGTTCTCACTTTCTCCGAGTTGAGAGTGTTTTCACTCGAGGTTAGAGGTTTGAGCGGCGACCTGACAGAAGTTTATGAATTATTGAGAGGCAAGTTAGAGTTAACGATACCAGCCTTTTCCCAGAATGGGGATGTCAAGGCGAGAGGGCATATGTTTAAGATGAAAAGAGAGAGATTTTTTTTTTAAAAAAGACATGTGAGGCTTATTTTTAGGGAAGATGTTTTACGTGTGCAATTAACTTGCTGAGGAAGTGATGGATGAGGGTACATTTGCAATATTTAAAGGACAATTGATTCCAAACATGAATGGGAAAGTGGGATTTTTTAAATACATTTATTCATGCCTAGTATATCAGTTATTTCCCAGAGGACATTTAAGAGTCAACCACGATATTATCCATCTGGAGTCTCCTGTGAGACAGAGCAGATGAATATGACAGTTTGCTTCCCGAACTGGCATGAGTGAATCAGATGGGATTTTCCACACAACTGATTCAGGTCATCACGAGACTCTTCAATTCCAGGTGCGTATTGAATTCAAACTCCACTATCTGTCATACCAGGACTTGAACCCCTTTTCCCCAAAATATTACCAGTTTTTTTTTGGATTAGCAACACAGTAATAAAACTACAAGGGAATTATAACCACTCAACGGGTACAGGAGGAGGCAGATGGGACAAGATTAATTTGGCAGTATGTTCAGCATGGATTGGTTGGACTGACGGGCCTGTTTTCATGCTGTATGACTCTATGATTGACGCTATGGAGCAAATAGTTGGTTGGGATTAACAGCAGCACTGACAGCATAATCGAATACTTGGTGGGATATGTCATCCTGCTGGAGTATCCGGAGGTTGTTTTGCTCAGTGACCCCTTCCCACACACGGGACTGATGAACGGCTTGTCCCCAGTTTTACTGATTAAATGAGTTTCCATTTCTGTGGTTAATTGAATCCCTTCCAGCAGTTCCCACATTGCCCTGGTTTCTCTGTGGTATCAGCGTCCTTTTTTCTACCCAGGGTGAACGATCCTCTCAAATTGTCTCCACACAGATACAAATCCCGTTTTCCATGTTGTGAATGTGTTTTCATTGTTTCTCATTCATCCACAGGGTGTGAGTATGACTGGTCAGGGCAACATTTATTATTCACCCCTCGTTCATTGCTGTCTAGCTGGACCACAAACCGGGGTGCGATCCCAGCCTCGGGTCTCTGTCTGTGGGCAGTCTGCACATTCTCTGTGTGTTTGTGTTTTTATTTCTCCCTCTGACCTAGGATGTGCCAGTTACAGGGATCAACAATGGAAAATATAGGCTTATGGGATAGGGAATACCGTGGGGTCTGGTGGGATGCGCTTCGGATGGATGTGTGGACTGGAAGGGCCGACTAGACTGCTTCCCACACAGTGGGGATTCTTGAACTAAGGGTCAGCTATTTTTTTTTCTGGTCCTGGAGTCTCTCGGAGGCAGGACTGGGTGAAGATGGTAGAATCCCCTGCATAAGGAACATGAATGAATGAGATTGCAGGAAATTAAAGTCATGATCTCTGTTCCTGAGGTCAGGCTTGCATTTCAGGTTTTATTCGTCGAACTTAAACATCACCGTTTCCGTGTCCAACCCCCAAGGATGACCAGTTTAAAATATCACCCCAACACCACCTTCTCCAGGTTGAAATCTTGACTGTGTGGAAGAAACTGATACTGATCTGAAGCGAGCAAATGTAGCTGTCACCGCCAGTGTCGGAAACACAGATCCAAATAGCAAAATCATCTTTTAAACCCACCACTGCAAAATTAAGGGCTCAACACGCTCCACTTATGGCATTCAGCTGTCTTAGAAAGATGCACCGGAAATCGCTGATAGTATAAACAGGGACAACCATTCCCTTGAGCAGGACCACATTCAACCGAGGAATCTTGTGCGCCTCGATACCATCATAGAAGGACAGCACGCTCACCTATTGCATCACTGGAGCCATTGAGTAACTCTGCGCACTCATTCCCATCCCCATTTTTGGTTGGATCTGGGCGGCTGTGCCGATGTTAAGCTACAATGCTATTGAAGCATACATTTCAACAATACCCTGTACTGTCTCCCCAGTCTTTGATGTTTTGTCGAAATCGATCAATCTCATTTTTCAACATTCTCTTTCAAGGGATGGCCACAGCCTCTGAGGACATCGAACTTCAAGATTCAGCTCATTCTCAGTTCCCACATGTCTGTCACTGTTCGCTGAGTACTGATATTGTACATTTGCTGTTCTTTCGAACATTTCCTCTGCTAGTATACTTATTGCTGCTTGCAAGCATCCTGTTCTGTGGTTACTGTGATCGTGGTTGTCGGTATTTTGCATTGTGACCACAGCAACCTCGATTTGAAAGCAAATCACGGCACTAAGTTTTCTCTCCGTTGTCCATTTTGTGACACATGGTAAGAAATTAATTGTTTTACCTTCAAATTCCGCTCTCTCACATCTCTGCGTTTCATATATCAGGATTCAAACACACCCGTTGTCGGAGATTTCTCTCCTTCCCACGATCATTAAACCGCCTTTCCGTCCCTCCCTCCATTTATCTGGGGCAATGCACAACCTATCACTCTATTTCACATTCATACTGTTCTGTCTGTGCTGCTGCTGCGGTCACTGTTGCTGGGCGAACGTGCCCCAATACCACCATCGGGACCTTCAAACAAATCGATCCATTTGGATACCGCGGTTGTGAAATCAATCTCCATGTAGCAGCTTTTACTGACATAGGCCAGAGACAATTGGAGCGTCAGGCTCATGGAAAGTACCCAGGGCAGTTTTGGTGAAAAAACATTTTATTGGAAAAGATCAGCTTTTATGGCTTTCTGCTTTGGTCTTGTGATAATTTCATAGGACTGACAATCCAGAGACCCAGATATTAGTCTGGGTACTCGGGCTACTGGGTACATCGAGTCCCTCCATGCGAGATTGTAAAATTTGGATGCCGCAAATATCTGCAATGAAGTATCCAATGACTATTGTAGATCCATTGACAATTGTTGAAAAATATATATCTGGTTTACTGATGTCATTTCAGGATGGAATCTACTATCCTTGCTTGGTCTGGCCTGCATGTGACTTCAGACTCATAGCAATATGGTTGAGTCTCAACAGCCCTTTGGGTAATTCGGAATGGGTAATAAATTCTGCTGAGCCAGAATCGCCCTCATGCTAATCCAGAAATTTTAAAACAAATGCTCATTAGGCTCAAGCAAGAGTGTTGTATGAAGTTTTGCAAGTCACATTATCGCAGGGATGTGATCATACTGAGAACATTGCAGGAGATATTTACCAGCCTGTTGTTTGGGATGAAGAGTTTCAGTTGTGAAGAAAGACAGGACAGAGTGGACTGTTTGTCGCATTGCAAAGGAGATGTAGATAAGTCATGAATGAGTTAGGATATGGACAGATTTGACTGAACGAGTTTCCCATTGATGGAGGGATCGATCAGCAGAGGCCAGAGACTTAAGGAGAAAGGCAAAAAGGTTTGAGAAAATGTGCAAAAAACTTTATCAGCCAATGTGTGGTTGGAATTTAGAATACATTGCCTGCATTGTTCAGAGCGGCAAAAACCCTTATAAACTGAATAAATATTCAGATGTGAATTTGTGATGCCAAGACAGATAAGGCTGTGGGATAAACATTGAGAAATGCGATTCAGTTCATTAGGCAGTTGTTTTTGACAAGTGTGGCCACAATTGGCTGAAGGGCCTCCTTTGACACTCCTGTCCTCGGTAGTATAATGTTTAGTGTCCCCGCCTGTCACCGGGCTCAATTCTCCGCTGGGGACAGTGCATTTTTTTAAAAAACTGTCACTCCATTCCCAAGTTCGGGCATTGATACCTGTCCTTCCATTCTCGATAATGCATGTCACAGGAAGAACAGTGCTGCCTGAATCAGTGTGGGGAGGGGCTACAGCACTCAGGGAGGCAGAGTGTCAGTGAGGGTGCAAACACGTGACTTCAGCAAACTGTACATTGTATCTGTGTTGGAATGAAAAGCATTTGACAGACTTGTACTGGATTGAAGTGTTTACTGGAAGCAGAACGGTGAGGAAGAAACAGCGTAAAAACATTCAAATATGATTGCAGAAACATTTCCCTCAGCACGAATGAAATTGTAATGGACAGAGTAGCGTTTCGATACATTGAATTTGGGTTGATTTGCTTTGATGAGGCTGAGTTACCAGAGTATAAAGCCATTAAAAATGATACAGCAATTGCTCACTATGATGGAACATTGTGTCAGTAATTCGCACTGCTGTTCGGTCGGAGAGTTAGGTTGATTGGCAAAGTTGAATTGCCCTCTCGTGTTCAGGGAGTGAATTAAGTAAGTTAGTTGAATTAGCCATGGGTAACGCGGGGACAATGTCAGAAGTCACAGGACGACAGGTTATAGTCCAACAGGTTTATTTGAAATCATAAGGGGGAGGGCTCACTCTTCCTCAGGTGAAGTATAAGGGAATAGGGAGGGGAGCTTGGTCTGAGTGAGATGACCTTCAGAGAGACGATTGACTGAAATGCTCTTTCTACACTGTAGGATTCTGTGATTCTATCGGAGAGGATAATGACGGTATTTACTGGGGTGTAAAGCGATTAGAAACGATGCTGGCGAGGTGTACTGAGGATGAGATTTTATTCACTTGTCTTCTTGGAAAATTGAGAACAGTTATCCCTGAACCAAGGAAGACTTAATTGGGGTTTTTTCCGGTTATGACATGTTTGGACAGAGTAAATGGGTGGAAAATTCCCTCTTTCAAGTAAGTAAACTTCTAGATGTCAGGCATTCAAAGCCTTTGAATAAAACCTTTGAAGGACAAAGAAATGATGAGAACAGAATCGCTGTCACTCCGAGAATCTGTTTTTCAAAATATTTGAAAAGGCACATTTGGTGACGTACAAGGAATAAATTTCACAAGGAGAGCGACAGCGTGTGGCGAGGTAAAGGATAGGGGTGGGGTGTAGTCAGTCAGAATATGCGGGGAAACAATGTCTAAGTGGGTTGACTTTAAATGTAAAGAAATTTCGTGAAGATGTGCAGCTGAATAAGATTCGGTTCCAAAACTCTAAATTTTGAAAGCTTTGGCACAATATTCCACTTAAAGCATTGTAAATGGAACTGAGCAGATTGTTTTTTATTACAATGGGAAGATTTTACATAATGAATCGGAAGTGACCAGTTGCTTGGAAATCGACTTCGTTCTTTAATCACATGCGTTAAAGATGTGAGGACAATCACCATGATGTTTAGTCCATTTAATATTCGGTGAAATCTGCCAAAGTAACGAGCAACAAAACTGCACTTTAACCCTCTGCTTTTCTAAGAAGTATTCTCTTTAAGCTGAAATAAAGTCGGAGCAAATTTGAATACAACATTAATCGTTCCAATGAGATAAATCTAATTTACGTGCGATATTTCAATGAACATTGTCAGGTTGCAGCAAAATTAAAATGAAACGAACAAACAGTGTTTGCGGTTTAATCCAATTTAGGTTCAGCCATATGAGAAAGGCCATTGAACCACATCATCGCCTTTATTTCCCTCTCCATGGCTGCTTCTTCACGTGAGAGAGAAAGTGACTGAAGAAATTATGAGTCAAATGAAGATGAGAATATGACATAAAAGTCTTGTTCTCTGTTTGATTCTGACATAGTTCTGACTCAGAATGTATCAATGACAGCTATTCATTCTGACCAGCATGGCTACATATTGGAATTTGCTGTCTTTATAATTCTGGTGAAAGCAGAAACACATTCGGTTCCGCTCTGGAAATTTGTCATCCAAGACTTTCACTGCATGTAACCGTGATGAGGTCACATGTCACCGCTTTACAAAATGTGCTGAGGAGACCGAGCGATTATGGTGGTGGGTTAATATACTGTTGTGCTCCACATTCACAGATTCGAGTCACACTCTGGTTGCTAACTTCACAAACCGCTCCAGCAGTTTCTCTTTGCATCTCACACTCTCGTATTCACTGGATCGAGAATCTTCTTCTTGCCGTTCACTGCACGGGAGATTCACCAGCAGTCGACACCACATTAAAGTCGAAATGAAGAGCGAGAGCAGTCATTCTATTCAATTGTGCATTAAATTGTTGTAATAAGAAAGAACGCATTTTTCTTTCTGCCCCACATTCCATCTTGTCTTTCTGTGAAGTTACATCGAAAGAAAGAGAAACAGATAACAAGAGATCGGGAGCACAAGTTTATCCAGTGGGGTTGTTCATGAGTATTTTAACCAAACACTTCACACAATGATCTGATCAGTATTTCAAACAGTCACTCGGAATCGGAACCGCAGAAATCTTCTCCAATGAAACGAACCTTTCATTTTTCCACAAATTTCTGCTGTGTGTGAATCATAAAACGATCCATCATCCAGCGTGATCACTGACTTGCCAACTGTATAAAGTCCACCAACTTTCTTCAGCAATCACAGCTTCTGGACACAGCCACCTGTGCTGTGCCGTGTCATTTGTTGCACCCAGGGCACAGCACATTTCTTCTTCCTGTGTTTATGAGCCTTGTTCCTGATCTGTCTGATCTACTTCATAAACGTTTCCTATCACTTCAGCCCATCCCCTCACAATTCTGAACTTATGCATAAAATAAGTCGTAAGACCAAATGTTAAATAAAGTGGAAGTATGCCCCTCAGCCCATCGAATCTGCCCCAGCATTCAATGAACTCATGGTTGATCTGATAATCTTCAACTCGATTCTGCTTACTTACCTCGATAAAGTTCCATCATCTTTCTGATTAAGTATCCGGCAGAGTTTGAACATATCCAACAACTCAACCTCAACCATGGGTTCTACAAAAATGCCACAGACTTTCTGGCCCATGAGCAAAGAAATTACTCATCATTTCTGAAATAAATAGGCAATGCCTAATTCTGTGTTCATGTCGATTGGTGCTCTCCTCACAGCATAGGGCAAGCCACCTGCCTGAATCTACCCTGTCAAGATCCAGTGAATATTGAACGTTTATAATTGTTATTATGTGAATATAGAGCTCCCTTTCACCTCCTTTGTTTCAAGGAGAATAATCCCAGCCTAACCAATCATTCCACGAAACTCCATTTTATACACAGTTAGCAACATGTTTGTAAATCTCTGCTGGCTCTTACAGCGTCCTTACGAAGTTATAAGACAGGTGGAGAAATTTCGGCGAGGAAACGGGTTGAAAGTTCAGGCGCAGCTGGGAATTGGAACTTGAAATCAGAAAGCGATTGAAATCGGATTGTTCCACAGAAGGACCAAATACAGCAATGATAACTCTGACAAATGAGATTCTAATCATATTAGATTGACATTCAATGGCTTCATTGTAACTGGATTCCTCCGTGTAATCGTCCTGGGAGCTAGTATTTAGGAGAAATAGAACCTGATCGCCCATACAACGAAGTTGACTACAGTAACGTGTCCGTCTGTCGACTTTGTTTGATTAGTAACTCAATTCTCGTCTCCGTGAAGCCTACGTTGTCCGCAATGCACAAATTAGATTTTAACAGAACTCTCTCCATTTGCCTAGGGGGGTGCAGCTTCAATACCACTGAGGGAACTGGACGCCATCCACGACAATGCAGTCACTAAACTGTACATTCTTCAATACCTGAATATTTATTCCCTTAATTGATAAGGCACAATTACAACAGAGTGCACCACCTAGAAACCTGGAATATATCATCCAGGTTTTGTTGACAGAACCTTCAATGTTCAAAAACTTTACTGACTATGATACAAGGTTGAAGATGCACTGAAACGTCACCGTTTGCAAATTACCCTCCAAGACACATTCAATGTGACTTGGAGAGGAATCAGTGGTAAATTCATTGAGTGATGAAGCGGTCTTGATGGGCAAAGAGTTATACTTCAGCCCTCCATCTTTTATCATACAATTTTTAAAAATGTTGATTATTGTATTGACCAGACTTGTGCTCACTCCTTTGCTTGTTTCCTAAACTGGCGCTTGCTAAAGATCGAGTATTATCCTCAACCTGTAGTCAACAAATTCATTACCACTTATTGGTCTGGATTCAATTACATTCGCAAATATTTCCTTTCTACCTGATTTTTATATCCCTGCGGCTCCTGAAATTATTCATCATCGTCAACTACACAACCAATTGTTATATCTTCTGTAAACTTCTAAACCATGACTCCTACAACTAAGTTTGAATTATTGATCTACATCAGAAAACAGTGGCACTCCATTGGAAACAGGCATCTAAACATGGTTCATTTTGGATGGGATGAACACCTGCAAGAACAGCAGAAACAGACCCTTGCTGTCATTTGTAAAGCTGATGGTGACTCTGCACGTTGATCGCCAGATTGATTCCTTATCACATATGGGAGTGGTGAATGACCTGTCCACTTTGTGACTGAGCAAGCGAGTTTACACTTCAGCGGGCAATTGAATCCCTTCCTGCAGACCCCGCCCGCATGGACATGCCTTCATTGCGGCGTGGGTAGCCTTGTGTCTGTTTAGTTTGGATAAGCAGTTGCATTTGAGTCCACGCTGAAACGACTCCCAATTATCCCCATCATCCATGTATCTTTTTTATCCTTCCTCATTCTCCCACGGAGTGTGACCATCATTGTCTGAACAGCACTTGTTGTTCATCCTTAACTCTCCTTGACCTGAGTCGGAGGGAATTTATGGGTGAACCGTACTATTGTGCAGCTGGAGTCATATTTTGGCAGGTCTCGTTAAGGACTGCAGATTCCCCTTTTGAAGGGATATGAATGAATGGGTTTTCAGCAAATTAAAAGGTTTTGTCACTCTTCCTCTAAGCGGCTTTATATTCCAGATTTTATTCATCAAATCTAATTACTACCAGCTGCCATGCTCCATTCTCCAAGGGTTGCTGGCACAAATATCGCCATTACATTTGCAGATGACACGAAGATTGGTGGAGAAGCAGAAAGCATAGGGGACTGTCAAAGAATGAAGGAGAATATAGATAGATAGGAGAGTTGAGTGGAGAATTGGCAGATGGAGTTGAATCCAGGCAAATGTTAGGTAATGCATTTTGGGATGTCTTATTCTCGAGCAAAATATACTGTAAATGGAAGAGCCTTGTGTAAAGTTGATGAGCAGAACGATCTGGGAGTTCATGTTCTTTGTACCCTGAATGTAGCTGCACAGGTGGATCGAGTGGACAAGAAGCCATATGGCATGCTTGCCTTCACCGGACGGGGGGCATTGAGTATAAGAGCTGGCAGGTCAAAATAAAGTTGTGCAAGATTTTGGTTCAACCGCATTTAGAATGCTGTGTACTGTTCTGGTCGCCGAATTACCAAAACGATGTGCACGTTTATGAAAGAGTGCAGAGAAGGTCTATGAGAATGTTGCCTGGTATGGAAGATGCTAGCTCTGAAGAGACGATGGGTAGATAATGTTTGTTTTCATTAAAGAAAACGAGATTGAGGGGGACCTGATTGAAATCTACAAAATCATGAAGGGTATAGCTAGGGTGGACAGAGATAAGCATTTTTCCCAAGGAGACGGATTCAATAATGAGATGTCACGCGTTCAAGGTGAAAAGTTTAAGAGAGGTCGACGTTAGAAGTATTTTACACAGAGGGTGGTAGGTACTTGGGTAGTGTTGCCAGCAGTGGTAGCAGAGGCAAGCACGGAAGATTCATTTCAGGTGCGTCTGGACAGATGCGTGAGTAGTATAGAGGATGCAGAAGGATACAGTTTGTTTGGAATTGGGTGATAGATTTAGACAATGGATCAGCTCAGGCTTCGATGTCCAAAGGGTCTGTTCTTGGCCTGTAAATTTTCTGTGTTCTCTGTTCTTCTGTGTTCACTACACCATCAACTTCATGCTACATTGCTACATCTCAGAGAAGGACATTGTCAATTCCAATTATCACAGAGGGAATGAGAATATGACATGCGGCTGTGTCGGAATGCAAGTGATGTACGCTGGATTGGAGTGTTTACTGGGAGCAAGAGGCTGATGTGGAGACGATGTGATCAAAAACAGCTCTTACTGTCAAAGTAACAAAACGGCGCATTGTTCAGGAAAATTTCAGAGAATGCTTTCAATTAATCGACCTCTCGCTTAAGGCTCCACCACGCTTCAGCTGAGCCAATCTGTAGTGCGGGTTAATGCTGCTATTGTATCTTAATAATCTATGCCCTTCCGCCCCGCCTTTGACCAGGAACACTCCCAGCTTTGGCATTTCATGCGCCTCTGTACCATCATAGAAGAACCACGTCCTCACTTTCAAACCAATCATTCCATTTCTATACCGTGGTTGTGAGATCATTTCTCATGTCGCAGCTTTAACAACATGGAACATAGATTATTGGAATATCAGGCTCAGGAAAAAGGACAATTGGTAGCAGTGAGGAAAAGAAAATTTATTTGAATGTACCTCTTCCTGTGGAATTCTATATCATGTATTTCACTTGCTCATTTGGCTCTATCTAGTCTATTGTGTGCAGTTCAGCAATTCGCATGATACCCACGGATATGATAGCACTGGAAATGATGCAGGACAGATTTACCAGAATATTGTCTGGGTACAAGAGTTTCAATTATGAAGATAAATTGGATAGTCTGGAGGTGTTTTTCTTGTAGCAGAAGAAATTGAGAGGAGACATGATTGAGATGTACAAAATAATCAAGGAATACGGATAGTGCAGACTGAAATAAACGTTTCTCTTTGATGGTGAGATCGATCACGGGGGAAAGGCAGGGTAGCATACACTTACGGATAGAAGAGGAAAGATTTGAGTGAATGCGCAGACAAATGCTTTGAAACAGCGGTTGGTTGAAATCTGGAACTCAGTGCATGCAAAGATTGGAGAGTCAGAAATCCTCATAACTTTCAGAAGTATTCAGATGTGAATTTTGTGATGGCAAGATAGACGAGGCTATAGGCCAAGTGATTTAAAAAAGTGTTAGGATAGTTAAGCGAATGTTAATTTCCAGTAATACCAAATAGGCTTCTTTTTGCATAAAATTCCTGGATATTACCACCGCCTGTCGCTGCGTGAGCACCGGTTCAATTCGCTTCCAGGACGTATGCTTGCATATTGGGAGGGCTCAGTGGGTGGAACTGTGCCTTTCTGCACCAGAAACCCGCAATCGATTCCAGACTTGTGTGACTGACTGCGTGGAATTTGAACACTCCTCTCTCTCTCCCGTGTGAGTTTCCTCTAGCTGCTCCGATACCTTCCCACAATGCAAAGGTGTGCAATTCAGGTCAAGGGCAAACAAAATCTAAATGGACTGTAAGTGTTGTAAATCAGAGACAAAAGTCAGAATGGCAGCTCAGGGGAAACAGAATGACCATTTCGGGTCAACTGACCCTTCCTCGGAACTGTTATAAATTCGCAATGTTAACTCTAATTCCTCTCTACTGATGCTGCCTGACTCGCTGAGCTTTTGGAACAATTTCTATTTTAGTAGGTGGATCATAAATGCGGATTTAGAAAGATACAGTGGGCAGTGTGAATCTCTTCCACGACATAGTGCAGACTCAACTGACCAAATGGGTTCTGTCTGCACTGTGTCTAATTCCATTAACTTTGTATCTATAAATCTTTGTCGTATTTTTAGTCTTTGCTTTTCACATCTCTCCTGTCATGTGAAGTGCAGAGCAGGACAATCGACGTTTTGGGCGTAAGCCACCACCAAACCGTTACCATCTGACGCCTGGAATATGAACGCCTCATATTCTGGCTTGGGACCCTGCAACCACACGGGATAAATGTGGATTTCAACGGCTTCCTCATTTCCCCTCCCCCCACATTATTACAGTCTGAAGCATCAAACTCAACACCACCCTCCGGACCCATACATCTCTCCCACTCTGACATATCACCTCCTCCCCTGCCTCGATCCACCATTCGCTTTCCCAGCTACCTTGCAACCGACTCCAAACACCTCCCATTTATCTCCCAGCCCCCACCCACAAGACTCATTCCTGATGAAAGACTTATGCCAGAAATGCCGATTCTCCCGCTCCTCGGATGCTGCCTGACCTGCTGTTCTTTTCCAGCACGACACTATTGCTATGTTGAAGATAGAAGAGATCAGCTCAGTCTCGTTATCTGAGAACGGAGAAGGCTGAGTGAGGAAGTGATTAAGGTGCACATTAAAGGGATCGGTATGTGTGATAGGAATAAACTTCTTATGGGAAGAGTTAACAACTAGTGATCTCCGTCAAACGCAAGTGAGACGATGTTCAGAGTAGATATAGGAAGAACGTTTTCACTCTGAGTGTGTTGTTTATTTGGAATTCACTGTTTGAATGTGTGGTAAAGCTATGTGTCAGGAGTATTTCGCCGAATACTTGAGATGTTAGAGCACACATAGATAAGGACCATGTATTGGAAAGTGGGGTGAAGTTAAACAGATGTCCGATGAAAGAACAGAACACTGTACAGAAAATAAAGAGCATGAAAGCATGGGAAGGGTAAAGACATGGAAACTATTGGCGATCTGTTACAAGGGGGTCTGCAGAATGCTACATTCGTCAAAAGGTCCCTGGGGCAGTTTGGGGCCAGTGTGTCAGGATAGGATAAGAATAGTGGAATGCTCATACACCAATTAGCAGAGTCAGACTGGGCTGAAAGGTTACAATGGCAGACGGAGATAAAACCAATTAGTAAAGTCACCCTTGCCTACTCAATATCATCATGGCAGTTTGGGGCAAGTCTTGATAATACATACTTCGGGCATGACTTTAAATAAATAATTGATAGTACAGTCAGCCTGCTTGAGACGCTTGTAAACGGAAAGATATGACACTAAATATCTAATCAGTAGTTAGTAGAGTAAGCTTGGGACAGGAAAACATTGTTGTAGATGGGGTAGCTAAATATCTAATCATGACAGGTTAGTCTGGGATGGAAGGTCATTGTAGCACAGGTGGCAGTAGAATACCGAATAGTGACAGTAGAATAATATTAAGTAGAATTATGAAAAACCATAGTGGCAGAAGTAGAACGACAATGGGAACTAAAACCATTGGTTTATTGTTTAGCTGGAGTGAGGTAATTCTGACAAACACAGTTGGACATTCTGATAAGCTAACAAAACATGATTAATTACAAGGCATAAAGTGATGGAGTTTAATTCAGATACATGCGACGTGCTGCACTTTGGGAAAGCAAATCTTAGCATGACGTATATACTGAATGGAAAGGTCCGAGGCAGTGTGGCTGAACAAAGAGACCTGGGAGTGCAGGTTCATAGTTCCTTGAAAGTGGAGTCGCAGGTAGATAAGATAGTGAAGAAGGCGTTTGGCATGCTTTCCTTTTTTGGTCAGAGTGTTGAGTACAGTAGTTGGGAGGCCATGTTACGGCTGTACAGGACATTGGTTAGGCCACTATTTGAATATTGCGTGCAATTCTGGTCTCCTTCCTATCGGAAAGAGGTTATGAAACTTGGAAGGGTTCAGAAAGATTTACAAGAATGTTTCCAGGGTTTGAGGATTTGAGCTATAGGAAGAGGCTGAACAGGCTGGGGCTGTTTTCACTGGAGCGTCGAAGGCTGAGGGGTGACCTTATAGATGTTTACAAAATTATGAGGAGCATGGATATCATAAATAGACAAAGTCCTTTACCTGGGTCGGGGAATTCAGAACTAGAGGTCATAAGTTTAGTTTGAGAGGGGAAAGATAAAAAAGAGACCTAAGGGGCAACCTTTTCACACAGAGTGTGGTACGTGAATGGAATGAGTTGCCAGATGATGTGGTGGAGGCTGGTACAATTGTATCATTTAAGAGGCTTGTGAATAGGAAGGGTTTGGAGGAATATGGGCCAGTTGCTGGCAGGTGGGACTAGATTGGGTTGGGATATCTGGTCGGCATGGGCAAGTTGGACAGCAGGTTCTGTTTCCATGCTGCATATCTCAATGACTCTATGAGTCTATAAAGAACCTTAAGTTTCGGGGGATTCAAGAATTTGTTTTCTGAATGTCACTGTTTTTGTTTGCAAATAAAATATATACTCCTTGAAAAACTCTCCGCATCTCCTGGTGATTGTTGACATTTTCTCCACGACAACCGCAACTTTGGGTGGAGTAAAATTGTGGCGAGTGCAGCTCTGTGGTGCAATGAAAAGTGTGTTAGATTTCTACAAATTTGGTAACTTTGCTATTCAAAGTTTGTGAGTTTGAACCGCATCAGAATTGGAGTTTAGTTCAGTTTTCAGCTGAATCATTGATTGTTGTGCTGATTCATCGCCAATTTCTGTCGTCTCGAGTTCTCGTCCGTGCTACTGACCAGAGGAAATTCCTTACCTTCTTGGTTGTGAGTTTTTACGGAATCATGTTCAGACCAGAATCAGATGCTCACCCGCAAAACCTGCAAATTTCGTGCAGAAACCCACTGTCTCTAAACACATTTCCCTCCCAAAGTTGCACAGAAATGTTCGATTGCTTAAGTGTCTTTATCCCGTTGTGTGACAGGTTGTTGTGGATGAGCTGTGGAAAGACATTGACGTGTTTGGTCAGCCATGATGATGTCAAACGGCGGGTAGTACAGGTGTTTGGAATAGCCTCCTCCTGTTCCTCTCTTTCTGTGCTGTTTCTTACAGAGTGTTTTCAAAATTAACATGATGAGAGCAATGTGAATCGACACGACGGAATATCAAAATCCTCCCCTTTACACTACCGCTCTCACAGCCAGAACAGACAGCTCCTATTGCTGATTTAAATCAGATAGTGATGGATTCTCTCAGGCGCTCTGTCAGACTACATGCTCCTTCACACAGGTTTCCAACTGGGTACATGGAGCAAGCAAACGTGTGGATATTGGAATTCAGGGACAGGTATCCAATCTGCTGGGCTGCAGTTCTAGTCACATGAATTTCTGACATGCTGAGACTTTCTGTGCATTCTACCTACTTGACGATTTAAACTGTAATTGAATTTTTATTATTGCATAACATTCTTACATCTTCAACATTCATGCAAACTGTGCAACGTGTTCTTGGATTTAGGAATGGTGAAGATTATTAATGAACGCAAAATGTTTCATGTTACCTGTATGAACTTTCAGAAGGAAGTCGGCGAAATTTCATTGATTTGAATTTTGTGCCGATTGGAGCTGATCGAAGGGAAAGCCCTGTGACAGCGGCAATGTAACATTGTCTGTAAACAACGCAGGAACCAACGAAAGCCCATTTTTCAATGTCGTCTATTTTTTCACATTTTTTGCGTCCCTTTTGTATCCTTTTCGTGAACCTGATGCTTCAATAATCATATGCTCATGTCAGTTTCACCTTGACTGCATTAGCTTTAATTTCAGAACCAGACGGTTCAGGGAAATGAAGTCGGTTGAGTGACTGAGGTACCAGTGGGGCAGCACATCACCACCAAAGATCCCACAGTGTTGTGGTTCAGTGGTTAGTACTGCTGCCTCAACGGGGTCCAAAGTTCGATTCCAGCCTCGGTGGACTGTCTGTGTCGAGCTTGCACATTCTCCCCGTTTCTGCGTGGGTTTTCTCCGGGTGTTCCAGTTGCCTCCCACAGTCCAAAGATTGTGCAGGTCAGATGAGTTGGTCATTCTAAATTGCCCATAGTGCATTTGTCAGAGGGGAAATGTTTCTGATTGGGTTACTCTTCGGAGGGTTGGTGCGGACTTTTGGGTCCGAAAGGTCTGTTTCCATACTGTAGGGAATCTAATAATCACAGCAAAAGTAGAGCAGTTGAGTTAAAGTTCCCAAGGTACGTATTGGTCACGTCACAGGTTCGCTGTCTGCGGCTCTCGTCACGCAGTTGGTCAGCGCTGAATACTTAAATGTGCATAACATGCCAAGGCTGTAAGTTCAATGCTTATCTAAAGATGTTGTTACTGACATTGACCAGGGATTATTGAAGCATCAGACTGAAGCGCAGTTGAAAACAATGTTGAATAAAGTAGTATTTATTTGAATACTCTAGTTTCTGACTTGGGAAATGTTTTGCCTTTGTTAAACATGCCAATTATGAACAGAAAATCTGCAAATATTCCCCAGGTGAATATTCATCGGTGGATAGAGAAACAGAGGTGAGGTTTTAGCTTGATGACCTTCCTCAAATTGCTGACCCAGCGCTGGATTACATCCTGGGAAAGTCTGTATAAATCGTTTCATATCATTCAATTTCCTGAGAGCTGCACAACTCATTCAACCAATCGAAAGTATTAGATTTATCTCTTTGTGGAGTTTGACTGTTGTCAGTAAGCCTGGTAAAGGATCTGGGCAAGTAGTTTTGCTGTTGGGAGGAACAAAGGGTCAAACTGGAATAAGGTTGAGTCTTGATGCAGGATTTTTCAAGCGGAGATAAAAGAGTATTAAATAGACTCACTCCCCTTTCCCTTGATTATGATCAAATTTTCAAGACAACACATGGCAATGTTAATGATGTTTTACATCGACAGACCAAATCTTGCTCACTGGAGGCACCACAGTATTACAGATCAGGAGAGCGGGGGAGATGATGATCCTTGTGGAAACCTGAGACAGTGAGAGAATTAGTCCCACACTGTTTGTCTCACTTTTCTCATAAACCAGTTAGTCAGCGGACTGAGCTGACAGACGTCCATTCAATGCAGAGCGAAACCAAACAGCTCAGTGCATTCACAGTATATAATATTTCATGTTGAATGAGTTGCTGCACCTTCCAACTCCACGAGCTCTTCTTATAATTAACATTTTCTGTTGCAGGTGTCATGCAATTTTTTTCACATGCATGTTAACGAATTCAGGAACGTTTCCATTTTGCATCCCCATCCAGGCAGCCCAGAATGACTGTCGCAGTTTAATTCTCCCCGTGTCTGCGTGGGTTTCCTCCGGGTGCTCCGGTTTCCTCCCACAGTCCTAACATGTGCAGGTTAGGTGAATTGGCTGTGTTAAATTGCCCGTAGTGTTAGGGGCAGGGGTAAATGTAGCGGAATGGGTCTGGGTGGATTGCGCTTCAGCGGGTCGGTGTGGACTTGTTGGGCTGAAGGGCCTGTTTCCAAACTGCAAGTAATCTAATCGAATCTAATTCAATCTAATTCACTCCTTGTCTGCTTGCACTCGCTTTTCAAATATTCTTGAATCCGCTCCTAAAATGATTCTATTTCTGAAAATTCATCTCCGAATTCAATAACTCTCAGAATAAAAAAGGCCTACTCCAAACTTCGTTATCGTCCCCCGATTGGTTTGAAGTTCTAACCTTTAGTTTCCACTCAACTAAACGAGGAAATTTCCCTCGTATTTACTCTTAAAAACTTCACATCAGATGGATAACTTCTTTTCGGACACAACTCAGTCTTTCCTGATTTCTCCCGCATTATTCCTTATCTATGCCACCATCCCATTAAACCCCCTCTTTTCGTTTCTAGTGGATTTATCTCCCAGTACACCTCATTTCCATCGTTTCTAACAACATGGTATCATGGCCGTGTCATTCCTAACGTCTTTATAGTCCAGTAAATACTGCCCGTGTCTCTCATCATGTCTTTATATCCCTGTATATTTCAACCTGAGAAAGGATGCTGGGTCTAATTTAATGCATGAAAACTCACCACTAAGCTGTGCAATCTTATTACCGACATAGGAAAGGTGAAAGCAATTTCAATTACAGCTGAATGAATTGTTTGCAACAGAATCGTGTCAAATCCCAGTCACATACTTGACTGATTTTCTTATAGTTATTTCTTCTCTACGTGTGCTGAAGTAACACAGTGAGGGATCACTTACTATTGCCAGACATACACAAGGGGACATATGAAATGCTGAAGTTGTGAGATCAGAGCAGTTTGTATTGACATACCATTCACTGTTCGAATATCAGTCTTAGGAATTATACAAAGAGCGATTTTGAACAAAATTTGAGCAGGGAAGTTTACCGCATGATATAACACCATATTGTGTGGTTACTTTGTTGTTTACCTCATTTGTGTGTTTTGCTTCTTCGGGGATTTTGAAGTTATCCCCTCTATACAAACGTTCCGTGCTTTTGCACCATTATACAAAAGATGCAGTACAATAACACCCAACTCTGCTTGCACAGATATTGACCCCTGGAAACAGCTCTGTGCATTCTCCTCGAGATTGGAAAATAATTTGCTGCATTCCCTCACTTATTGGTCTTTTCATTACATCGACTTCTGTTCTTCACGGAATCCGATTAAGCAGATCTTGTCACTGAGTCATTTGTGTTCAGATCATGTGAGCACAATATCACAGTCCATAACCCAGAAGTCAGACCATACTCAGGGAACGGTCCTCTGCTCTTGATCATTTCATGAACACCAGGAAGAAATATCTATGCTCTTCAAAATTTACTAACCTGTTTTTCAGAAGCAAGGTAAACAGCTCCAGGTTTCTGCTTTTGTTGTCACACGGACCAAGGTTGTAAATGCTGGAACCAATTGTGACTGTCCGCTCTCCCACATCCATTTTCTACCCAGGAGGTGTTAAGATGATAGTCTGAATCGGATTCTTCTAAGAAGAAGAATACTTTTATTATTGATTTCTGGTTTATGGGCCCACTAGGCTCCCGCTAGTATATCACACTGACGACAGCAGTTTCCAGCCGTCTTCAACTTTTTTGTAGCAAGTACCTTCGAGGATGACATCAAAAGCTGTTCGCTGTGTCTGTGTGACACTCTAGCAATGGAGACAGCTCTATCAATGGAGGCAGCTCAGTCCGCTGGGATGGGATAATTTCTGCAGTGTGTCCTGCGGATCAGATACAGTGCACTTTATCATTCAGATCATACAGAGTGAGAGCGCTCGAAAAGGCCAATTGGTCACTCGTACCTGCGTCAGCTCGGGAGTTATAAAATATGGGTTAAAGCAGAAACTAGGGATTTGATCAGGTTTCAAGTGTTTACGTGAGACAGGAAGCAGAAAAATATAGACCGTGAAGCGATTGGGATCTGACTACAGGAGCAGCAAATAGGTTGTACATCGCAGAGGAGAGCTTTGAAGTATTGAATTCTGGTTGATGGGCTGATCATGCTTTCACTTGGCCACGCTGCAGCAGAAGATAATATGTCAATGTCTCTTGGAATTGTGATGTCATCGGCAAATATCACCGTTACACTGCTGTAAGTTCTTTTTTCCAATGTGACGACAGTCTGTATGTAAAATAGCTTAAATATTTAATCCTTTCTCATAAACAAGTCCATTCCATCTCATTGTGTTGTATTGTCTTCTTTCCAGTTTACCTGTTTTAGAGCCTGCACTGAAGTTGATTTGCTCCTTCTGCATGTCTTTTCCAGTCTGGGTGATTTGATGCAGTCGTACTGATCCACCGCCTGACAGAATTTTCCACTTCACTTCAGCCTGCCCTAACTTCGCTATCGGATACCATTCCCGTTGTTTAGGTGTTAAGCGCTCGTCTCAGATCCAGCCTACCCTCACCCAAAATAAATGCAAAACTCAGTCCCACTGTGATCACTGCAATCCGGTAAATCTTCACTCCGAGGTCATTGATTATTCCTAGGAGAAAGTTGGGACTGCAGATGCTGGAGATCAGAGTCGGGAGTGTGGTGCTGGAAAAGCACAGCAGGTCAGTCAGCATCCGAGGAACAGGAGAATACACGTTTCAGTCATAAACTCTTCAACAGGAATAATGCTTGTGAGTCGGGACTGAGAGATAAATGTTAGGGTTGTGGGGTTTGGGGGATGAAACTGGGAAAGCGATAGTTGGATGAAGATGAGGGAGAAGATGATAGTTCAGAAGGAGCAGAGATGGAATGGGTCCAGAGCGCGGTTCCAAGTTTGAGGCTTGGAACTTGGGGGAAGGGAAATGAGGAAACTGTTCAAATTGATACTTATCCTGTGCGGTGAAAGAGTCCCAAGGCGGAATATTTGGCGTTCCTACACTAGGCATTGGGTGGTTGTGGTTTGGTGGTGAACGAGGCCCAGGACCTTTACGTCTTTGACGGAATGGGAGGAGGAGTTGAAGTGTTCAGTCACGGGATGGTGAAGTTGATGGCTGCGAGTGTCCCAGAGATGTTCTCTGAAATGATCTGCAAGAGGTGTCCTGTCTCCCTGATGCAGAGGAGACAACACTGGGTGCAACGGATGCAGTAGATGACATTGCAAGCGGTATAGGTGAATTTCTAACGTATGTGGAAGGATCCCTTGGGGCCTGGGACGGAGATGAGTGAAGTGGTGTGGGCGCTCGTGTTACCCTTACCCTTCCTGTGGTGGTAGGGAAAGATTCAAATAGTGGGGTGTGGGCTTATTTGGGGTTGTAGACCTGCCGAGGGTTTCGTGGAGGGAATGGTCTTTTCAGAATGCTGATAGGGATGAGGAGGGAAATATATATCTGATGGTGGAGAGTGTTTGGAGATGGAAGAAGTGGTGGAGTCTGATGTGTTTTATGCGGAGGTTGATGGGGTGAAAGTTGAGGACCAAGGGTTTCTGTCCTTGTTGCGGGAGGGGTGGGGTTGAAGGGCGGTAGTGAGTGAAGTGGATGAGATGCACTGGAGGGCATCGTCAACCACGTGGGAAGGGCATTTGCGATTATGGAAGAGGGAGACCAACTGGGACTTTCTGAGGTGGAATTGGTCATCCTGGGAAAAGATGTGGTGGAGGCAGAGGAATTGGGAATAAGGGATTGCTTTTTTACACGAGGTGAGGTGGGAGGAGGTGGAGTCTTGATAGCTGTGGGAGTTGGTGGGGTTGTAGTATATGTCTGTCATTAGTGATTCGCTGGAGAAGGTGATGGACAAGTCCATGAAGGGGAGGGAAGTTGCCAAGATGATCCAGTTAAAGTTGAGGTCGAGGTGAAAGATGCTGGTAACCCTTGCTGAACTGTTCAACCTCCTCATGGGAGCACGAAGTGGCGCCAATGCATTTATCAATGTAGTGGAGGCACAAGTGGAGAGAGGTGCCAGTGTAACTGCGAAAGATGGACAATTCCCGATATCTGACAAGCAGGCAGGCAGAGCTAGGTCACATGCGGTTGCCCATGGCTATCCCTTTGGTTTGGAGGAAGTGGGAGGATTGGACGGAAAAGTTGTTGAGCGTGAGGACCAGTTCAGCCAGGTGGATGAGGGTGTCGATGGAAGGGTACTACTTGGGATGGGGTGAGATGAAGAAACAGAGGGTTTGGACACTTTCATCATGGCAGATGGATGTGTACAGGGACTGGATGTTCAAGGTGAAGATGAGGCGTTGGGGGCCAGAGAAACAAAAGCCTTGGAGGAGATGAAGTGCACACGTGGTATCACAAACGTCGGTGTGAATTTCCTGGACTGGGGAGACAGGAAGGTGTTGAGGTAGGAAGAGATGAATCGTGCCAGACAGGTGCAGGCTGAGACAACAGGTCTTAGGAAGGAGGTAGAATCGGGCACTGGTGGGTTCATGGACAATCACGTTGTAGGCAGTGGGTGGGAGATTCCCCAGAGGTGATGAGATTGTGATTGTCTGGGAGATGATGGGAGGTGTGGCTGTGATCGGGCGCAGTAGGAAGAGGTATCAGCGAGTTGGCGCCTGTCTCCAGCAGTGTACCTCAGGCCGTCTCACATGCCTCATTCCTGATGAAGAACGTATGCCCGAAAATTCGATTCTCCTGCTTCTCGGATGCTGCCTGACCTACTGTGCTTCTCCAGCATCACACTGTCGACTCATTCATTATTCCGCTTTCATTTCACACTGCCAGGTGCGTGCTGCCTGTTTGCATCTAGAAAGCATTGTTCTGATAACCTTGCACAACATCTGCCAATCTCAAACAAAAAGAGAAATTGCTGTAAAACCTCAGCAGATCTGGCAGCATCTGGCGATAGGAAGAGGTGTCCTCGAGTTGGTATTTGGCTTCAGCGGTGCAGAGGTCAGTGCGCCAGACTATCACTGCGCCCCCATATCTGCTGGCTTGATGGTGAGGTTGGGATTGTAGCAGGGGGATTGGAGTGCTGCGCGTTGTGAGGGTGAGAGGTTGAGGTGGGGGAGGGGGTAGACAGGTTGAGGCGGTTAATGTCCCAGTGGCAGTTCGAAATGAAGAGTTCGAGGGCAGGTAATAGGCCAGCGCGGGGTGTCCAGGTTTATGCAGTGTGTTGGAGATGGGCAAAGGAGTCCTTGGAAGGTGGGCGGGAGTCCTGATTGTGAAAGTGAGCTCGGAGGTGGAGGCAGCAGAAGAAGGGTTCGACGTCACGGCGTGTATTAAATTCATTGATGCATGGACGGAGGGGGATGAAGGTGATTCCTTTGCTGAGGTCTGATCATTCGTCCTCATTGAGGGGAAGGTCCAATCCCAACCTCACCATCAAGCCAGCAGATATGGGGGCGCAGTGGTAGTCTGGCGCACTGACCTCTACACCACTGAATCCAAATACCAACTCGACGACACCTCTTCCTACCGCCCCCTCGACCATGACCCCACCTCCATCACCAAACCATCATCTCCCAGACCACACAGAACCTCATAACCTCAGCACATCTCCCAAACACATCTTTCAACCTCATTGTCCGGGAACACCGCACTGCCCCGTTCCACCTACTTCCCAAGATCCACATGCCTGACCACCCTGGCTGACACATTGTCTCAGCATGCTCCTACCTCACTGAACTCATCTCTACCTGCCTCGAAACTGTCCTATCCCCCCAGTCCAGGAACGCACCACATACGTTCGAGACACCACCCTCGCCCTCCACCTCCTCCAAGACTTCCGTTTCCCCGGCCACCAACGCCTCATCTTCACCATGGATATCCAATCCCTCTTCACCTCCTTCCACCATGACCAGGGCCTCCAAGTCCTCCGGTTCTTCCTCTCCTGACGTCTCCAACAGTACCCTTCCACCGACACTCTCATTCGTTTGGCCGAACTGGTCCTCACCCTTAACAATTTCTCATTCGAATCCTCCCATTTCCTCCAGATCAAAAGGGCTGCCATGGGCACACGTATGGGCCCCAGCCATGCTTGTCTCTTTGTTGGCTATGGAGAACAGCCGATCTTCCGTCATTACACCGGCACCATTCCCCACCTCTTCCTCCGCTACATCGATGACTGCTTTAGCGCCACCTCGTGCTCCCGTGAGGAGGTTGAGCAATTCATCAACTTCACCAACGCATTCCACAATGACCTTAAATTTACCCGGACCATCTCTGACACCTCCCTCCCCTTCCTGGACCTCTCCATCTCCATTAATGACGACCGACTTACTACTGATATTTTTACAAACCCACTGACTCCCACAGCTACCTGGATTACAAATCTTCCCACCCTACATCTTGGAAAAATGCCATCCCGTATTCCCAATTCCTCCGCCTCCGCCGGATCTGCTCCCAGGAGGACCGGTTCCACCACAGAACACACCAGCTGGCCTCCTTCTTTTGAGACTGCAATTTCCCTTCCCGCGTGGTTAAAGGTGCCCTCCAACGCATCTCGTCTACATCCCGCACCTCCGCCCTCAGACCCCACCCCTCCAACCGTAACAAGGACAGAACGCCCCTGATGCTCACCTTCCACCGCACCAACCTTCACATAAACCAAATCATCCGCCGACATTTCCGCCACCTCCAAACAGGCCCCACCACCAGGGATATATTTCCCTCCCCACCCCTTTCCGCCTTCCACAAAGACCGTTCACTTCGTGACAACCTGGTCAGGTCCACGACCCCCGACAACCCACCCTCCCATCCTGGCACCTTGTCCTGCCACCGCAGGAACTGCAAAACCTGCGCCCACACCTCCTCCCTCACCTCTATCAAAGGCCCAAAAGGAGTCTTCCACATCCATCAAAGTTTTACCTGCACATCCACTAATATCATTTATTGTATCCGTTGGTCCCGATGCGGTCTCCTCTACATTGGGGAGACTGGACGCCTCCTAACAGAGCGCTTTAGGGAACATCTCCGGGACACCCACACCAATCAACCCACCGCCCTGTGGCCCAACATTTCAACTCTCCCTCCCACTCTGCCGAGGACATGGAGGTCTTGGGCCTCCTTCACCGCCGCTCCCTCACCACCAGATGTCTGGAGAAAGAACGCCACATCTTCCGCCTCGGAACACTTCAACCCCAGAGCATCAATGTGGACTTCAACAATTTCCTCATTTCCCCTTCCCCCCACCTCACCCCAGTCCCAAACTTCCAGCTCAGCACTGAACCCGCAACTTGTCCTGACTTGTCCTACCTGTCTATCTTCTTTTCCACCTACCCACTCCACCCTCCCCGCTCCCCCGACCTATCACCTTCATCCCCTCCCCCACTTTCTATTGTACTCGATGCTACTTTCTCCCAATCCCCACCCTCCTCTAGCTTATCTCTCCACTCTTCAGGATCTCTGTTTTTATTCCTGATGAAGGGCTTTTGCCCGAAACGTTGATTTTACTGCTCCTTGGATGCTGCTTGAACTGCTGTGCTCTTCCATCACGAATCCAGTTTCTGATCCATTGGTCCGTTCCTCCACAAATCTGTCAGAAATACTGAACTTTTCCAGCAACTTCTGTATTTGTTTGATTTTCGACATTGGCGGTTCTTTCGTTTTTTTTCTTATTTTCTACCAATATGATTTGGCTAAAGATTATGTTGAATATTTTGAATATGACTGCGATCGAATGGCCAGATTTCAAAAGCCCGCTACTGCTACTTGGTTCACGTGACCAATGCCTTTCCACTTGATCACTGCGCCCTACAGCTGCACTGCAGATAAATTAACAAAATTATGGCATTCTCTCGGTTTGGTAATCAGGAGCGAGATTGTTTGAATTGTCGAAAAAGTAAGATATACTGATAAAATACAGTATATTAAATGGGGAACCATAAGGGAAAGAGAGAACAGTGAAAGATAGTGTTCTGGCAAAATTTAAATGTCATTGCACACGATTCAGAAAATGCTAGCATTCACAAACATACCACAATGTGGAATGTAACTTTCAGGACAAGCAAAGCAAGCAGATTGCAAAATCTTAGTCTGAAAGTTTTGCAGCATCAGTTTTAGGTTAAATGAATGCACGCATGGGTTTCAGTGCTGTAATGATCTCATAAACTGTAGAAGGAAATCCTTGCCTTCGAGGATACGTGCGGAATGTTCACTGATTCATCCCAGTAATGGCAGGACTGTCTCTGGAAGCATATGAGTACAATTATTCAATGCTCCATGGAGTTTCAAATAAGAGGTGAAGGGAATGTCTCCATTCACAAATTAATCATTCAGTAGAACTCAATACAAGGACACATGAAGTGATAACCAAGGTGGGCAAGAACACGGAAATATGAAACACAATAGCTACGACAATTTCTATGTGCAAAGTGTCGATTTCAGACCCACGGTGGCTTTTGGTAATGATATTTATTGTCCAGAACCAGTCTGCACTGGAATGACTCGAGCCCTACTGTGATGTATTTGAACTTCAGTTACCTTTAGAAAAGCTGACACTCACTCAGATCATGGAGATTTAGAGAAATCATATTTAAAGCAAATTGTTCATCTTGTAACTGTGAAATCTTTAGGTCATCGTCAGTGGGAGCATTGTGTATAATCCTTGTCCTTATTCCCCAACAAAGACATGTGAAGAGGTTAGGAAGGGCACAGACGCTGCTTACTGATTAGCAAGATATTAGGAAGCCCAGCGACGGGATGTACTGAGATATAAAAACATCAGAAAGGAAAGAAATGATTTCATCCGCATTATGGACAGAATGACGGAGTTTATTCACGACATGTGGAAATGCTGGACCAGAAACACTCAAGTTTCAAAGTAAACAAAAGAGGATTTTCTCATAACGTGTGGTTTGAAGTGACTAAATCGGGGAAATTCCGTCTTTTAAGTGAATCAACAACTTTAGTTGGAGCTTCAAAACCATTAGTGAATGATTAAGAAAAGATTGGATGAGAGTTTCTTCCACTCAATAAAGTTGCTGAATTCCTGAATGACTTTCTGGAAATAAAACGTAAATTTATGATTTCATAGTGTTTTAAAAAACACACGAACAAACATACAAGGAGGGAATTTACCATTGAAAGAAAGGAAAAGTGTGGATGTGGATTAATTTCGATTTGGTTGTTTTCAGACACAAAGACACTTCATGAACACGTTCAGCTGAATAAAATTGAGTATAAAAAGTTCCTGGATTTGAAAGATAAAGCGTATTATTCAAGGTGAAGCATTGTAAATGGGGCTGATGTCGTAAAATAACAGCAGGCAGAAGTTACATCCCAATGAGTGGCAATTGAATCGTCATTTGGAGACGCAACACCTACTTTAAAGATTTGACCACATTCACATGACGTTAGGTGCATTTCACGCTTTCTGCTATCCACCACCAAGTCTACTGTCTTTTTTGTATTTTTAACCCTCTGTGCTGCGCTGCAGCACACCATTCCAGCTGAAAGATGGTCAGACTAAAAGTGAATACAATATTCAGACGGTCCTATGCGATCAGTCTTTTTTTTATTATTATTACAATGGCCATTGCGAGTTTGCAACAAACTACATAACATGAAAACAGATCAACATCTATTTTCCCGGAATTTAACGCAGTGCACATGGGAAACTTCATCCGTCTGCTGAAAAATCACCTTCGGCTCTCCCTCCACACATGTCTCTTCACGTTTTAAGTATTTGCAGTATGTTTGTTGATCAAGGTGTCATTATCCTGAAAAGGTCGTTTCTCAATCCACAAAAACTGGTACTTTCCCATAAACGTGACATTGCTCAATATCACCTTCTACCCGTACCCCTTAACACGACAAATTGAAGCTGCTCCATGTGAGGCTCAAACTTAAAACTTCGGCAGAGCGAAGCCCACTATACTGGCACAGAGATACCGTGCACTGATCACCTGCAGCACTGGAGCAACACATTAATGCTTACCTCCACATTCCTGGTTGTCCATTAACGGTTGGGAAACCGAGTTTCTCTGATTCCATGGCTGGTCACTGCGATTATACGATCATCCTCACCAGTGGTTCTGACCCCGTGTGAGGCAAGTGGTGAGCTACTCATTGCAAAGATGTAAAAATGTGCAACTTCAACTTTTGCCTTCACTAACCCATGAGCCTTTTATTTTGTTTTTCATCTGTAGAAATCTTAAAACCTTCATCTTGAACAGACTCAATAACAGATCTCCATTGTGTCTCTGGCATAAAATTCCAAAATGCAAACCCCCTCTGAATTCTTCCACCGCAGTCCACTGTTTGGGAAGTTTTCCTGTTCAGGGGAATGCACTTACCAGTGTGTCAACTGCTGCTACCAGCATTCGCTCTGGCACTGCACTCATTTTCCTTCTGACACTTGCTCACTGTGTTGCTGTGATCATACAGTGACTTGGTGTCACACAGCCAGGAAAATGATACACATCAAGGTTTACATTGTTTAATTCAATTGTCAGTTTAGCCTTATTTAGGATTTTGAAATTGCCTGTCCTGTACACAGGTGCGTGTCAAAAATATCTGAGTGGAAGAAAGGTGTTCTGAATAATGACATTGAGCACTATGCACTCTCCTCCAGTCTGGAAAACAATTCCTCACAGACAACTTTACACCTCCTGCTGTCACGGGCTCTTCAGTCCGTTGACTTCAAATCTTCACAGAATTCAACATACCTTGTTACATCGTCATTTCTTCATTTTTGTTCAGATCACTGTGAGCAGATTGTCACAGTGGGAGTCTGTTTGCCCCACAACTCAGAGGTAAGACGATACTCTTGGAACCGTCCTGTACTATTTATCATTTCACCAATACCAGGGAGAAATATCTACTGCTCAGCATAATTTACGCAATTCACTTATTCATAATGTCAATATCTCGTCGTTGTTATCAACGATTTTCAATTTTGCTATCTTTGGATGATCACAGCTGTCCAATGGTCTGTTTATATGCATCGATGCTATAATAAAATCTCAAAGAATAATTTGAGTCTGTTGCCTAAACTGCATTGAAATGTAGATTGAATTGGGACAATGAAAAGGAACGCGATTGTCTTTTCCAAGTCAAGTTGCTGTGAACTTTTATCGTATGAAAGAGATCGAGGAGAAACAAATAACGAGAGATGCGAAGTGCATGTTGATGCATGCGATTCTTAATTAGCGTTTTGTCAGATGAAATTTGTAGCAGTTGGGTTGAAGTGATTCATCTTGGTGAAAAGAGTACAGAGAGACAGCACGAAACAATGGAGATATTTCAAAAGTGGCAGTGGCTGGGTGTCGGGGCACCCGAGAACTGGCTGTAAATGCACAGGAGAGAATTACCGATGTGGGTGCCGTGCATGGGCACGGACAGACTTACACATTGGTCTTATCCTTTCCCCCTTGCTCTCGCCATTGATGAATGCTGGACATAAGACACATATAAACACAAGATGTGGGAAGCAAACTCCCTCTCGTTATGCACACACTTGATGCATCATATTGAATTATGAACAACTGGAGAAGTCAGCAAGTTAACTGCAGGGACTGAATCTAAACTGTGTATCAATAACCGCAGATTTATGCAGCATAAACATGAAAACTGATTTGAAATGTCTTTCTCCGCATGCCATTCACAGACGGTTCATTCTAATACCCGTGTGGCTGAAAGAAGTAGACACCACATTTCAAGGTGGATGACAACATTACCAATTCTGTTCAGAAATTGAGATCTATTTGATAATTTGACACAGTGACCAAGTTTAATTTAAATAATACAAACCGAATTCCCTCTCGTGAAAGAAAAGAGTGATTCCATTACAAACATTGTCCTTGCTAAGGAGCAGTTACTCAACATGAAAAATAGAATGTGATTTCTAGTGAGCATACGTCAATTAGCACGATTATCTTACTTCGGATTGACTGCAATATGCACATGCAAAATAAGTTTTAAGAAAGAATTCCTTTGGAAATAATGAGTCGGTGGTGATTAAAAGTAAGATTAGGTTCTCATGATGTGGATATTGCACCAATGGCTCCAGTGGTGAAAATGGTCAGTGGGCAGTATTTCTATGATGGTATAGAGGTGTGTGATCTGCCAGGGATGGGAGCTCCCATTGTGACATCAGTCTGGAGTTCGAAACTCACCTGGAGCAGCTTCTATTGACATGAAGCAGCAAGGAGCATTGGGACATCAAACTGCGAGATCCAACCTCATTTGGAGCAGCTTCAGTTGACATGGAGCAGGACACTTTTCGAGATCAGTTTGGGAGCTCCACTCTCACCTTGAGCTGCTTTTAATGACATGACGCAGCAGGGAACATTGGGAAATCAGACTGGTAGAGCCAACAGCAACTGGACGTTTTCTATTGACATGGAGCAGGGAGCATTGGGATATCAGACTGGGAGCTGCAACTTCAACTAGAGTAGCTTGTATTGACATGGAGCAGCAAGGAACATTGGAACGTCAGGTTGTGAGCTCCATCCTCTCTTGGAGCAGCTTGTATTTGCATGGAAGAGGAGAGAGTATTGGGACATTAGGCTGGAGGAAAGGGTATTCAACTACTTTCATCTGAAGTAAAATAGGTTTCAACACCTCAGGTGTTAACTGATTTATGAAGATTCTGTCATGGGAAAATAATTAATTCATTAGATATTAAAGACAAGTCCTGCAAATATTCCACTCAGGAAAACGCATTGGTACAGAGAGAAATGGGAGTGATGTTTCAAGTCTTTGACTTTTCTTTTCTGGCCGACTCTGCACTAGATTACATCACTAGAAGGACGTTTTCACTCATTTCATGTCATTCCGTTTCCTGCAAATACGGACAGGTCATTGCCATAATCTATATCTGAAAATTAATGGGAATATGCGATGTAATGATTATGCTGGAGTTTACCTCTAATTATGGTGAAAACGTAGCAAAGTAAGTTGCAAGTTCCTTGATCAGCAGTGACCTCATTGAGTGGCTGATCATTTTTTTAGGACAATGTGAAGTGAATCATTGATGGTGATTCTCTTTGTTCTTTGTTCACCTTGTGACTGTTACTTTTATTGCTCCCGTCATTGTTAGCATCACAGTTGTGTAGCGTGTCAAATCTCAGCTGTGCATCTGGCCAGTGGTACAGCCATTCGTATAGCTAGCTATGGATCATGCGGGTGCAGGTTCGACTTTTGCTTGGCGCAAGCGCATTGTGGAGATTCAGCACACATCCAAAGTAATCTTTTTTGTTACACTGAGGTGGATAATGTTTGAAATTTTCATCTCCAGGAACGAAAATTCTTTTACTGTCTACGATCAGTTAAACATTACCAAGGGTTATCAAAGTTAAAAATCACATGGCATCAGATTGTATCGAACTAGCATATTTGGAAGCACCATGCACTGTTTCTTCATCAGGTGGTTGTGAACTGTTGGACTCTAATATGGCTTTGTGAAATTTTTTAATTTGTCCACCCCAGTCCAATACCAACACATCCAAGTCATGGGTACCATCGACACCACGAACGGTCGGTTAAACTCCAGATGATCTTCCACAACATCGCGCATATTGACACACGCATCAAGTTTCTGTAGAAAGACACCTACCTGATGAAGGAGCGGCTCTCTGAAAGCTAGTGTTTCCAAATATACTTGCTGGACTGTGTCCTGATGTTGTGTAATTTTTAAAGTTGTCTACCCAACTCAAACACTGGCACTTCCATATCATAGAGAACATCAGTCATGTCGCAGCGCTGTCAGAGAAGACAATCCTGGAATAGCCTCACCCATTGCTCATAGGTACGTTTCATTTTCAGAAACCAACCCAGTCAATCGCTGCAGCTCCTGTGTATGAAAAGCACAGAAAAGAAATAGCTGAGACTCAGTTTTTTCAGTTCTTTGAAACTCTTTGGGAAGTGGAATCAGAGGAGAATGAAGGATGAACTGTCCGACTGTGTAGAGAGAGGGAAGGCACTTTTACTTTCATTCACGGGCTAGGGTATTGACTGATTTAAGGCATTAAACAGATTCCTGGTAGAGCTGCACTCTCTGCATCAGGAACAAGAAGTCCTGATTTCCTGAACGGTAATGAAATCCAGCCCACTCAGTCAAAGCGCCGAATACTAACTACTAGACCACCAGGGATGAGGGCAGAAGCAGTTTCACAGTTTCTTCATAACGCGGATTTTGGAATTATGTCACTGCAGATATATTTGCCCTCAAAAATGATTGAATTATCGAATGTTGACAGCACATAAATGGGTCCCATCATCTCACTTCCCAGCACTTGGTCTGCAACCTTGTGAACGCTGACGTTTCACGTGTTCATTTCAATGCTAATTTCTTTGGAACGTTTTAATCTCGTAAGACACAATACATTGGATTGAAGTTTGAGATGGGAAAAATGTGTTCACACCCGGTCGGGGAACTGAATCCCATTTTTACCCACAGGCTGAAGCACGCAGACACATTTCCCCAAGAGTGATACAGGCCTCGGGAGAAAACAAGCAGAAAGTAACATTTCACCCACTTGACTGATGTTGTCCCATTTCAGACTTCAACACGAGCAAAGAAAGGAAGCATTCAGCCCCTCCCGCCCCAGTGTTCCTTGCCCATTCTTTCCCCATCTCTCTCTCGTATATACTGTCTCACGTCGTTGTTGATGGCAAACTGGATCACTGCTCACGCCCGTTTTTTCCTGTCCTGCCGAACCGTTTTCCTCAAGTTATTGGAATTAAAAACAGGAATGGGCTATTTCAAGCACTTTTCTATTTTACACGACCAGTGTTATCACCACTGAGCCAGCACATTGCCAGCTCATTAGAGAAGGTCTCGTACATCAGAAACTGAAAGACAACAGATCATTGGATAGCCTCAGTATTGTAAACCAACCAACAAGACCGGAATAGAGCCGAAGGGATCATGCACAGAAGGATGGCAGAATAGAATGACGAATCTCATGGTGTCCAGGGTGGTGTTAACAGAAATCGTCCCTGGCAGTATAGTGATGAGGATTCAATAATTTCACTGTCTTGGCTTGTTAAAGGTTAACGTTTACAGTAATCAATATGAAATACTGCCTGATCGTTCCATGCAGAATGATGTTGTGCAGCATTCCGAATCGCTTCCCTGCATGTTACAGGTCCACATCAGCAATGTCAGCTGCAATTGCCTGACGTTCAATCAGTTTAAATCAAGAACGGAGAGGGCGTCACTAAAATGGAAGGGGAATGGTGGTTTGTGAGAGTTAACTGCATGCCTCGTGGAGCCAGGTTTAAAGTAGATAATGAATATTGGTTTTCGTGTTTACCTTGATATACTGACCACTCCGGATCAATTACCCACATTGTCTGCCCTTTGTGTAATGTTCTTTGTACATTTCACCTCGGTTCAGTTTTCCGGGGTCCACGCATTTTTAATATGGCACATTTTACTCAGATCGGTTTTGCAGCTCCATATTTAGGCCAACGTTTTTAGGAACAGAAAGACACCATTCAGACCATCAAGTCTGTTCCTGTATTGAATGGTTTCATGTCAGATCTGATAACCTTGAACTGCACTTTCTTGCCTTTTCCCATAACGCTTGATGTCTTTGCTGTTTGAAGATCTGCCGATCTCAGCCTCATTACACTGAATGACCCTTCCTCAATAGCCTTCTTGTACAAGAAAGTCCACGGCTCCAGAACTGTCTGAGAGAATAAATGCTTCCTCATCTCTATTTTAATTGTGAGATCCGCATTATAATACGAAGTTAAATATCACATAACACCAGGTCATAGTCCAACAGTTTAATTGGAAGCATTAACTATTGGAGAGATGCTTCTTCATCAGGTAGTTGTGGAGTTCACAGTTGTAAGAAACAGAATTTATAGCAAAAGTTTGCAGTGCGATGTAATTGAAATTATATTTTGAAAAATACCTTGATTATTTGTTAAGTCTTCCATCTGTTAAGATGACTATGTTAGGTTCGCTTCTTTGTTATGTGATTCGCAAAACTTTCTTTTAATAGTTACATTCTTAGGTAAACTTTAACAATTAGTGTCAGTCCAGATAATATGTTGAAGTTGTTCGTTCCTGTGTGCTGTGTCCGTGCCATAATGTTTAGACTGACGCTAATCTAAAAAAAAGATGCTGCAGGCAAGGATGCTTTGAGGCATGGTACATTGGTGAAACCGAGCAGAGGCTACAGCAACGGATGAATGGGCACTGCACATCTATCAACAGACAGGTCTGCCCCTTCCCGGTTGGAGAGCACATCAGTGGGCCAGAATATTCCACCTCGGCCTTTGGGGTGACAATCCACCAAGGCGGAGTTCGGAGCAGGCAGCAGCTAAAAGTGCCCGAGCAGAAGCTGATAGCTAAGTTCGGTAACCAAGAGGATGACCTCAACCTGGACCTTGGGTTCATGTCACAGTACAGGTGATCCCATTGCACGATCCACACACAGAGTCCCTCCTACACACACACACACACACACACGCACACACACACACGCATATATACGTTTGTGGGGTGAATTTGTACTTGCACAGTTACATTGTACTTTGCTCAAAAACTACATGAATCCATGTCAGCCTCTGTTAAATCATTTATTAAAATTAGAATCAGTCTAAACATTATGGAAAAGACAGCAGCACAAGGGGGGCTGACACCAATTGTTCAAGTTCACCTGAGAATGTAACTTTAAAATAAAAAGTTTTGCGCTTTACAAATGAAAGAAGTGAAGTGAAGCTAACATGGTTATTCTAACAGATGGGAGACTTAGCAAACTATCATGGTAATTTTCAATGTATAATTTCAGTTACATCACACTGCAAATTTGTGCTGTAAATTCTGTGCTTTATAACAGTGTACTCCATAACCACGTGACGAATGAGCACCAGTCGGAAAGCTCGTACATCCAATTAAACCTGTTGGACTGTAATCTGGTGTTGTGTGATTTACAAATTTGCTCACCCCAGTCCAAAACCGGTATCTCCAAGTCATTCGATACCAGGCGCTCTGGTCACAGAGCTGGAAATGTGTTGCTGGAAAAGCGCAGCAGGTCAGGCAGCATCCAGGGAACAGGAGAATCGACGTTTCGGGCATATGCCCTTCTTCAGGAATGAGGAAAGTTTGTCCAGCAGCTAAGATAAAAGGTAGGGAGGAGGGACTTGGGGGAGGGGCGTCGGAAATGTGATAGGTGGAATGAGGTCAAGGTGAGGGTGAAAGGTCAGACTGGGGTGGGGGCGGAGAGGTCGGGAAGAAGATTGCAGGTTAGGAACGCGGTGCTGAATTCGATGGATTTGACTGAGACAGGGAGGGGGAGGGGAAATGAGGAAACTGGTGAAATCCGAGTTCATCCCTTGTGGTTGGAGGGTTCCTAGGCAGAAGATGAGGCGTTCTTCCTCCAACCGTCGTTTTGTTGTGGTCTGACGATGGAGGAGTCCAAAGACCGTCATGTCCCAGACCGTCCATAACCTCATCACCTCGGGGGATCTCCCATCCACCGCCTCCAACCTCATATTCCCACAACCCCGCACCTCCCGCTTCTACCTCCTGCCCAAAATCCACAAACCTGACTGCCCCGGCCGACCCATTGTCTCCACCTGCTCCTGCCCCACCGAACTCATCTCCGCATACCTTGACACCGTCCTGTCCCCCTTAGTCCAAGAACTCCCCACCTACGTTCGGGACACCACCCATGCCCTCCACCTGCTCCATGATTTTCGTTTCCCCGGTCCCCAACGCCTTATTTTCACCATGGACATCCAGTCCCTGTACACCTCCATCCCCCATCACGAAGGACTCAAAGCCCTCCGCTTCTTTCTTTCCCGCCGTACCGACCAGTATCCTTCCACTGACACCCTCCTTCGACTGACTGAACTGGTCCTCACCCTGAACAACTTCTCTTTCCAATCCTCCCACTTCCTCCAAACGAAAGGAGTAGCCATGGGCACCCGCATGGGCCCCAGCTATGCCTGCCTCTTCGTAGGATATGTGGAACAATCCATCTTCCGCAACTACACTGGCCCCACCCCCCACCTTTTCCTCCGCTACATCGATGACTGTATCGGCGCCGCCTCGTGCTCCCACGAGGAGGTTGAACAGTTCATCCACTTCACCAACACCTTCCACCCCGACCTCAAATTCACCTGGACAGTCTCAGATTCCTCCCTCCCCTTCCTCGACCTTTCTATTTCTATCTCAGGCGTCCGAATCAACACGGACATCTACTACAAACCAACCGACTCCCACAGCTACCTGGACTACACCTCCTCCCATCCTGCCCCCTGTAAAAACGCCATCCCATTCTCCCAATTCCTTCGACTCCGCCGCATCTGCTCCCAGGAGGACCAGTTCCAAAAACGCACAACCCAGATGGCCTCCTTCTTCAAGGACCGCAATTTCCCCCCCCGACGTGGTCGACGATGCCCTCCACCGCATCTCTTCCACTTCCCGCTCCTCCGCCCTTGAGCCCCGCCCCTCCAACCGCCACCAGGACAGAACCCCACTGGTCCTCACCTTCCACCCCACCAATCTCCATGTACAGCGCATCATCCGCCGTCATTTCCGCTACGTCCAAACGGACCCCACCACCAAGGATATATTTCCCTCCCCTCCCCTATCAGCATTCCGTAAAGACCACTCCCTCCGTGACTCCCTCGTCAGATCCACACCCCCCACCAACCCAACCTCCACTCCCGGCACCTTCCCCTGCAACCGCAGGAGATGCAAGACTTGCGCCCACACCTCCCCCCTCACCTCCCTCCAAGGCCCCAAAGGAAACTTCCATATCCGCCACAGATTCACCTGCACCTCCACACACATCATCTATTGCATCCTCTGCACCCGATGTGGCCTCCTCTATATTGGGGAGACAGGCCGGCTACTTGCGGAGCGTTTCAGAGAACACCTCTGGGACACCCGGACCAACCAACCCAACCACCCTGTAGCTCAACATTTCAATTCCCCCTCCCACTCCACCAAGGATATGCAGGTCTTTGGACTCCTCCATCGTCAGACCACAACAAAACGACGGTTGGTGGAAGAACGCCTCATATTCCGCCTAGGAACCCTCCAACCACAAGGGATGAACTCGGATTTCACCAGTTTCCTCATTTCCCCTCCCCCTCCCTGTCTCAGTCAAATCCACCGAATTCAGCACCGCCTTCCTAACCTGCAATCTTCTTCCCGACCTCTCCGCCCGCACCCCAGTCTGACCTTTCACCCTCACCTTGACCTCTTTCCACCTATCACATTTCCGACGCCCCTCCCCCAAGTTCCTCCTCCCTACCTTTTATCTTAGCCTGCTGGACAAACTTTCCTCATTCCTGAAGAAGGGCTTATGCCTGAAACGTCGATTCTCCTGTTCCCTGGATGCTGCCTGACCTGCTGCGCTTTTTCAGCAACACATTTCCAGCTCTGATCTCCAGCATCTGCAGACCTCACTTTCTCCGCTCTGGTCACAGAACCAACCTTTCTGCATCCAACTTTTTAAATCCTTGAAAAGAACTGTATGTTTCAATAAGGATCATTTTTGTAGTACTGAGTCTGAGCAGGCAAAAGCAACTGATTTCAGCGTTTCTTCCCATTTGATTTCATCTCCGATATGAAATTCTCACTGACTCTGACAGAACTGCTATCTTTGCTGTTTTGTAATGTCAGGAATTCATGTTCAATTTAAGATTTTCATAAGGAGCAACAAATCTTTTTTTTTTCCCTGACTGGAAATCAACATTGGGAAATAGCATTGAGAGAGCTGAATTTCAGCACTTGCGCATCAAGGAAGACATATGCAATGCTTACAACTTTTCTTGGTGACTTTGTTTTTGCCTTTTTGGTTCAGTTGAAAAATGACAGTCATTGAGTTTTTAAAAGCGTGGCGAGAGGCCCTTCAGCCAATTGCATCAGTATCAGTCATCAAACATCTAATTTATAAACACAGGTTCCAGCACGTGACTCACCGCCTGGTGTAGTCTAACATTCCAAGACTTCAGTTAAATTGTTATTCAATTTCTTAAGTGCTTAAGTGGAACAAAACATCTCTGTGAACTAACAGTTCTGACAAACAAACTCTTTCTCAGAGCCGTTTGTCAGTTTTCCTCAAAATGCTGCGGAAAATGTTTCTGTACTCACATCTGAATTACTTTACCCTGTTCCTTCTTCAGGTTACTTCTTCGTTCGATTAAATGGTTTAGATTCGAGTACAGACACGTGGTGCATGTTGCAGAAGTCATGTGTTTGTACTTTCACTGTCTCAGCGGGAGCTGCAGTCCTTCCCCACGCTGATTCAGATAGCACTGTCCTTCCTGTGACATCTCCCATGGAGAATGGAAGGACAGGCATTAATATGCTTCACTTGGGAACGGAGCGACAGTTTTAAAACATTTACACTGCCCTAGAGAGGAATTGAGCTTCTATCTCGCGCATAACATGTTTCGACACTAACCACTGTACTACCGAGGACAACAGTTGCAAAGGAGACCCCTCAGCCCGTTGTGGCTCCATTTGTCAAAAACATCTGCTTTACGGCCCGAATCGTTTAACCCACAGACGTATAAGTATTGGCAGAACATATTCATATCTGAATATTTCTGCCTCTCTGACCCTAACAGACAGTGTGTTCCAAATTCCAACACCCGGCAGCCTATACCGCTTTTCCACGCATCGACTTAAATCTTTCTGTCTTTCTCATTAAATTTCTGGCCCCCTGTGATCGATCTCTCCGTGGATGGGAAACGCTTCTTTCAGTCTACCTTAACCATGCCCCTCATTATTTTGTACATCTGTACAATGCCTTCTCACAAACTCCCCTGCACGATGACAAACAATCCCAGCCTGTCCTGTCTCTCTTTATGACTGAAACTCTTCAGCCCAGACGCTATCCGAGTGAATGTCTCCTCCACCTTTCCCACTGCGATCACATTCCTGGAATTGCAGACAATAGTCTAGGTCGAGCCGAATGAACCTTTTTTTTTCATTCTGTAACAGCATGCGGGGTGGCTCTGCAGCATTTATTGCATTGCGGTCTGGAGTCAGACCAGTTAAGGACGTAGTGAAACAGATCGGTTTTTCAGACAATGCATTTAGCATATTCTTAATTGTCACAACCAGTAACAGTGAGGGCAACGGCACAGACTTGACGTTATCAATGTGAAAGTATATGTTAGATTGTGCAATGCCTCAGCAAAATGGGATGTGGGACGGAAAAGAGAGTCCGGGAGAGTGGGAGGGGGAGACATCTTCCAGAAATTGGGATGGAATGACAGGAGAGAGGCGCGTGTATTTCCGAGGTTGGGATTTCTCCTGGTAAAAAGCGGGACGGAACGGAATACTTGCCAACATTTATAATATTATAGCCATAAGTAGTACATGTTGCTGAGACAGCCGATTGGCGCAACTAAAGCGTGTTGAGACTTTAACTTTGAGGTGGCAAGGTTCGAAAATTCATTTTCCTGTTTGGATCAGTGTTTTTGACATTGGCAGTAGCAGCTGCTTTTGCTCGCATCAGCTCAGAATCAGCTTCTTGTTCCCAGTAAATATTGCAACCTGGAGAAGGTGGTGTAGTGGTTATATAAAAAAATTAGTCATCCTTGGGGACTCAGACACGGAATTGGTAATGCTAAAGTTCGACGAATAAAACCTGGAATTAAAGCCTGACCTCAGGAACAGAGAACATGACTTTAATTTCCTGCAATCGCATTCATGCATGTTCCTTATGCAGGGGATGCTACTATCTTTCCCCAATCCTGCCTACTTGTGGCTTCAGGTCCAGAACAACATAGCTGACCCTTAATCCGAGAATGCTGATCGTGTGGCGAAGCAGGCCATTCGGCCATTCCAGTCGACACCATCCCTCCGAAGCACATCCTATCAGACCCACACTGCATACCTATTCCTTTCCCCCTTCATTTCTCATGGCTGATCCCAGTAACCTGCACACCTTCACACTGTGGGAGGAAACTCACACAAGCAAGGAGAGAATTTGCACACAGTCACACGAGACTGGGATAAAATCTATGTCTCTCATGCAGCAAGACAGCAGCGAATCAGGAAAAACAACAAATGCTGCCCTGATCGGTGACATCCACACCCTGTGGGTATATCAGGAAGAATAAAAACACGTTCACAACATGGACAACGAGACTTGCGTCTGTGTGGACATGATTTGAACCAATCGTTCCCCCTTGGGTAGATACAAGGACACCGATATCACAGAGAAACCAGGGAAATGCGAGTTTCAATTGACTGCTGAAGTGGAAACTCATTTATTCAGTCAAACTGGGGACAGACTGTTCATCAGTCCCGTGTGTGGAAAGGGCTCAGTGAGCAAATGAACCTCCGGAGTAACCAGCAAGATTACATATCCGAGAAGGAGATCAACTAAACTGTCAATGCTGCTGTTTATCAAAACCAGCTGCCATTTCCATAGACTTATAGTCATAGACTCACGCAGCATGGAAACAGGCCTTTATTCCTACCAGCTCATGCTGAACATCATGCCAAACTAAAAGAGTCACATCTGACGGCTCCTGTAACTGCTGAGGCTTAATAATGCCCTCGTGATATTATTACTGCATTGTTAATACGAATGTCCAGATATAATTCTGCGGACACGGGTTCAAATCCTGGCATGGCAGATGCTGGAATTTTATTTCAATAAATACCTAGAGCTGAAGAGTATAATGATGATGTTGAATCAGCTGTTGTAGTTCTGATTCACTAAAGCCTGTTCGTGAAGAAAACTGCCATACTTATCTAGTCTGGCTGGGATGCGATTCCAGATCCAAAAAATCGTGGTTGATTCTGAACTGCTCTATGGGCAATAAATAATGGACTGGGCATGAATGAATGGCTTTTTTAATCCCATTGGAACTTTCCAATTCATTTATCGATCTAAATATTTTGTAAATGTTGTAAATTTCCTTTCATTCATTCATGCCTCAGGAAGTGAATTGCACACGTGAACCATCCTCTGTTTAAAAAGCCTCTCATGCCTTATTTTAAATATCTCTCTTTTCACCTTAAACATTTGCCCTCTCGTCTAAAAGTCCACTTCCTTGGAGAAAAGACAGTTACAGTTAACTCTATCCGAACTCTTAATCGTCGATATGTTTCTATCAGGTTACCTTTCAAACTCCCATGTTCGGGAGAAAATATTCTCAGCCTATCTAGCCTTTCATTATAACTCAAACCTTCCCCACTAGTAATATGCTGGTATACCTCTTCTAAACCTACTCCAGCTGAACAATTTCCTTGCGATTACTGGGCGACAAGAATTGGACGCAGTATTCCAGAAGATGCCTCACCCAATGTCCTATTCAACTTCAACATAATGTACCAACTCCTACGCTCAAAGGACTGAGCAACGAAGGCAAGATGACATTTTTTAACCATTCTGTCTATATGTGAAACAAACGAACAAGAATTATGTACCTGCATCCCCGGCCACCGTGTTCCACAACACTATGCAACGCCCTATCACAAAAAGTGAAATTGGAGTAGGCTTTCACGAATTTTTGAAGGTGATTGCACAAGGGATCAAGTGGTTTCGAGGGCTTAGAGATACATTCTGTTCTTGACCGTAGGTGGGAATATAAGAGCAGGGAAGTGATGCTGGAACTTTAGCAACTGCCTGTTTAGAGAAGAGTCAGAGGACTGGCCACACGTCTGGTCATTGCATTAATCTTTTTTTTAGGAGGAATGATAAAATAAAGGATGGAGGGCAGAAATAGACCATGTGGCCGATCAAGTCTGGATGAGAACTCAATCAGATTTTCGCTGACAATGCCCCAAGTCAGCCTGGCACGTTCCTTGCAGGGGAACCTGCAGATGGAGTCATTCGATGCATAAGTCCATTAGACAATAGAGCAGAAATTAAAACATTCAGCGCAGTGAGTCTGCTCTGCCACAAAATCAAGGCAGATATCTTTCTAAACCCAATTCTCCTGCTTTCGTCCCATAAACCTTGATCTCCTTGACAACTACGCTGCTACATATCTCAGTCTTACATATAATCAAAGACCTGGCTTCCACGGCCTTATCTGACAAAGAATTCCATACATTCACCACTTCCTGTCTGAATAGGTGTCTCTTATTACTGCTCCTAAATGTCTTCCCCTTTCTCCAAGGCCGTGCCTTTCGGTTCTAGTCTCCACTAAAAATGGAAACACCTTCCCAGCATCCACTCTGTCCAGGCCATTCACGATTCTGTAAGTACCAATTAGACTTCCTCTTATCCTTCTAAACTTCGTGGGTATAGACCCAGAGTCCTCAAACGTTCCTCATGTGTCAAGCTTTTCATTCCTGGAACCATAATCGTGAATCACATCTGAACACACCCCAGGACCAGTGCATCCTTCCTGAAATTTGAGGACCAAACGTGCGCACAGTAATCCAGATGTGGTCTGACTAGACCCTTATAGAGCCTCGGAAGTACATCCCTGCTTTTATATTCAAGTATTCCAAAAATAAATGTCATCATTGCAATTATCTTCCTAACTACAGATTCAACCTGCCCTACATGTCCATATCCTTCTGCAGTATCTCCGCCTTCTCATGCTACCTGTCCTTCTGTCTTTGCATTGTCTGCAAATTGACACACATTGCCCTCAGGAATTTTATCTAGATCGCTAATGAAGAAAATGAAAAGTTGTGGTCCCAACACAACCTTGAGGAACGCCACTTGTCACCAGCGGCCATCTTGAGAAGGATTTTTTTGTTCCTAATCACTGCATTATGTCCTGGGAGCGTGCCTTGCCACTGACATCATGGGCCCTTATCTTATTCAGTCGCCTCCTGTGCGGCAAATATCAAAGGCCTTCATAAAGTCCAGACACATAACACCCATTGGTTCTCCTTGGTCTACCTTCCTTGTTACTTCTTCAAAGAGGAAATCTTCCAGATTTGTCAAGCATGTCTTCCCCTTGATGAAACCATGCTGACTTTGCGTTATTTTGACAGGCACTTACAAGTATTCAGAAATTTCTTTCAATGCAATGGATTCCAGGACCTTATCCACAACCAAGATTCGGCTGATTGGTGTGTAATTCTCCAGCTTTTGTGTGGTTTCTTTTTAAAATGGGGTGTCACGTTTGTGATTTTTTGGTCCTGTAGCACCGTTCCTGATTACAGCGACTCCTGAAAGTTCTCCACTAATGTATCCACTATTTCTTCAGTTGGCTACCTTATAACTCTGGAGGGGACTCCATCTGATCCAGATGATTTATCCACCTTCAGGCCATTCAGTGTTTCTTGCACTTTCTCAATGATGGCCACTAGACTCACATCTGTTCCCGCATTCTCTTGTATGTTTGGGTATAACTCATGTCTTCCACTGTGAAGACTGGCACAATGTAATTATTCAGTTCCTCAAATATTTCCTTGTTCCCCACTACTGTCTGTCAAGTGTCATTTTCCAGTAGCCTATTGTCCACTTCTACCTCTCTTTTGCGTTTATATGAATAAAGAAACAACTTCAGTCTTCCTTTATATTCGCAGTTAGCTTACATTTAATCTTCTCCCTACTCATTTGTTTTGTTATTGCCCTTTGTGGGTCTTTGTGAGCTTCCCAATGCTCTGATTACCCACTGCCTTTCGCCACATTATATATTTTCTCTTTTGCATTTATGCTATCGATGACTTCCTGAGTCAGTCATCGTTGCCTCAACCACCCTGCACCATACCTCAATTTCCACAGGATGGGTCTCTGATGTGTCTGCTAAATTACGCTCAGACAGTCCTGCCATTGCACTTCCACTTTCCTGCTTTCTTGCTAGGGTCCTTTCTCACCAATTTCATCCATCTTCTACCTCATGCCCCTGCAATTGCCTTTATTCAACTTTAGCACCGTTAACAGTTAGCACTGTTGCCTCACAGCGCCAGAGACCCGGGTTCAATTCCCGCCTCAGGCGACTGACTGTGTGGAGTTTGCACATTCTCCCCGTGTCTGCGTGGGTTTCCTCCGAGTACTCCGGTTTCCTCCCACAATCCAAAAAATGTGCAGGTTAGGCGAATTGGCCCTGTTAAGTTGCCCGTAGTGTTAGGTGAAGGGATAAATGTAGGGGAATGGGTCTGGGTGGGTTGCGCTTCGGCGGGTCGGTGTGGACTTGTTGGGCTGAAGGGCCTGTTTCCACACTGTAAATAATCTAATCTACTTCTGATTGTATATTCTCCCTCTCAAATTACAGGGTAAATTCAATCATGTTATCATCACCGCTTCCTAAGGGTTCCTTCATCTTCAGCTCCCTTGTCACGTCTGCTTCATTGCACATCTCTAAATCCAGTATTGCCTGTTCCCTGCTTGGCTCCACCACAAGCTGCTCCAAAAATCCATCGCGTCGACATTCCACAATTGAATTGAATTGAATTTATTGTCACGTGTAGTGAGGCACAGTGAAAAGCTTTATCTTGCGATCAATACAAACAGATCTCAGTGTTAATAGCATAGATGTATAAATAATATGTAAACATATACTAGGTTGGCCTTCACTCCCAACACCTGAACCAACTGGCCCCTGGAGTCTTCCCTCTGCATCGCTGATTTTGTGACACATAAATGCATAGAGCCTAAAAGCCCGAGCAAGATTAGGCTGTCCGGACCTTCAAGCCGACTCCGCCGTTCAATGACATCATTGCTGATATTTCTAAAGACTCAAATACGCTTACGCGCCCTCTCACTGTATCCCTTATTTCATTTATTGTTCAAAAGAAGGATCGCTCTTAAAAAAATTTGTTGCACTAGCGTCGACTTCTTCGCTGGGCAAGGTATTCCATATATGAACATATGTCTGGGTGAAGAAGGTCCTTCTGAACTCAGTCCTAAATCTGCTCCCTCAAATCCTGTGGCTATGCCCTCCTGTCCGAACTTCACCCACAAGTGGAAGCATCATTTATAGTTCTCTGTAATCTGTTCTCTTCAATGTTTTATGTTTCAGTAAGATTACCCCCTCATTTTTCTAAATTCCAAAGAAGATAATCCTAATGTATGCAGTCTCTCTTTATAGGCTAACCACCTCAACCCCGGATCAACCCAGTGAACCTCCTGTGCACCCCTTCCACCACCAGTGCAAGTACGTTCGTTCTCAAGTAAGGGGACCAAAAGTGCACACAGTACACCAAGGATAGCCTCACCAGCACCTTGTACAGCTGCAACATAACATCTCTGTTTGAACCTTCAGGAACCTACGTTACATCTGTCCAATTTCTATCGCGATGCCCTGCTATTTCTTCCTTGATAATACACTCCAGCATCTTCCCCACTGCAGAACGTAAGCTAACTGATCAATAATTCCCAATGTTTTATCCATCTCCATTTTTAAACAGTGGTGTCACACTAGCTGTTTTCCAATCTGCTGGGACTGCCACGCAGCCTAGTGAATTTGAAAATTACCACTAGTGCACTTGCTGTTTCTTCCACCATCTCCTTTAATACCCTGAGATGCATTCCCTCACGGCCAGCAGACTTGTCAATCCTCAGCTCCATTAGCTTGCCGGCCACACCTCTTCCGAAATAATGTTTGTTTCCAGGTCCTCACCTACATTTGTCTCTTTGTCACTGGCATGTTATTAGTATCCTCCACTATGAAAACTGGCACAATATACCTGTTCAAGGCCTCGGCCACTTCATCACATCACATAACTAAGTGCCCCTTCTCATCCTCAAAATTACCAACCTTTAGTTGAGCCACTCTTTTTTCTTTTTATATTTATATAGGAACTTTTGCTATCCGTCTTTGTATTCATTACTAGTTATTTTTCCTCATCTTTAATATTTTTCCAATCTTCCAATTTCATGCTGTTCTTGGCCGTTTGATATGCCTTCTCTTTCACTTTGATCGCCTCCCTTATTTCCTCAGACACACAGGGCAGATTATCCCTTTACTTACAGTCCTTCCTTTTCACTGGAATATACTTTTGCTGAGAAATTCCACAAAAAAATCTTTGATGGAAGTCCTCCACTTCTCGATATCTGTCCCACCATATAACCTTTGTTTCCAGTCTACTTTAGCCAGGTGCTCTCTCGTTCTATTGTTGTGCCCCTGTACATGCATAGGACCCTGGTATTAAATTTTATCTTCACACTCCCCATCTGAATTCCAAGTTCTGCCATACTGTGATCACTCGCTCCAAGAGGATCCCTAACTATGAGGTCATTAATTATTTCTGTTCCAATACGCAGGACCAGATCGAGGGTTGCTTAATCTCTCGTCGGTTCCATTGCATACTGTTCAAGGAAACTATCACGGGTACACTCAACGAACTCCTCCTCAAAGGTACTGTGACTGAGCTGCTTCGACTCAGCTACATGTCGACTAAAATCCCTAATGATAAGAGCCGGCCCATGTTTACAGGCATTGCTGATTTCTTTGTTTATTGCCTTCACCAATGTGATGTTATTATTTACTGGCTTAGAGGCTGCACCTATCAGTGACTTTTTCTTCAGAGAATTTCTACTTTCCACGCAAATTAATTCAAAATCATTCTTCTTCGAACTTATAGCGTCACAGCACACTGCCCTGATGTCGGCCTTGAATAACAGAGAGACACCATCTTCTTTACACTGCTGTCTGACCTTCCAAGTAATCTCGGACTCCTGGATATTGAATTTGCAGTCGTGGCCATCCTTTTGACCTGTCTCTCTAATATCTATTAAATCATTTTCATTCGTGTTGATTTGTGCCATTAGCTCTTCAACCATGTTACAAATGCGATGAGTGTTCAGGTGAAGTACTTTTTGTTAGGTTTCTTGTCCTTATGATTTCTGTAATAATATCTCGTTTTGCTTGTTGTCTCTCCTCACCTATCCATTGACGTCTTCTCCCCTCTGTTTCCAAAGGCCCAACACGCCCAACACATGAACTGCACTTCACGCAATCCACTCTACTGGTCGCAATGTGGTTTCCACTATTTTGGGAAACGAAGTTTGGACTGGGTGACCACACTGCAGAACATCCAAGTTCTGTCTTCAAGAAGAGTTACAGCGAACCTCGGCACATGCTGGAAGCACACCACCTCAGTTTCTATTTGGGGTGTCTGCAGCCTTCCAGGCCCCATATCAATTTATTTTTTAGAGCCTCAACTCTCCCATGTCCTATCCCCCTATCCCACACGCCAGGCCTTGTTGTCACATGGCCTTCCATAACACTCTACATATGATACGCCACTAACAGTCTCCATTATCAGCTATTCACCCTGCTAGCCAGATCATCATCCATTCCTATGTCCAACTGTTCTTCCCTCTATTTGAACTCTAAGCCGACCTATCGTTTACTCCTTTCCCTCTCCCAACCGCCACTATATCTTCTGCAGATAGACCAACATTTTCCAAGCTATCGTCAATCCAGAGGAATGGTCACTGGAATCGAAATGTTAACTCGGATTTCTTTTTTTAGATGCTGAGTTTTTCCAGCACCATCTGGTTTTGGTCTGGTTAGAGTCGGATACTGTGAATGTTCGAGGAAGAATGACTGTGCATGGCCTGGCAGAAGAGTGATACTGTGCTCGTGCAATGATCCCCTGCACAGAATACAGAACTCTGTTCCTGTTGAAAAGTTCTCTTGTGGGTAGTTCTGAATACAAGGTGAGCAATCGGCATGAACTTCTTAGGTCGATGAAGACAGCAATCATTTCTGCTACAGTTCTCTCCTGGATGTGATGAACAGCAGAGTGAAAAGCAACCCTCGTGTCAAATGTGAACGGATTGGAGTTCACGCAGGAGCTGTGAACAAGTGACAGTTTTTTTTCAGATAGAAAACGCTTTCTCACTGCAACAATGTGCCATTGGTTATCAAAGCTTAATGGTTTGTAGGCGCAAAGGCTGAAAACAGCGTTTTCCATTTAAAACGCGTGAATGTGTTCCCTCTAGCGTGACAGTACACTTGTGTATAGTTGTAAATAGGATAACTGGATGAATCACTTTACACATTCAGCTGGCGAACAGTCCTGTTGTGGGAAGACATCTGTATAGAATGCAGGAAGACGCACTGAGAGGTTCTTTATCAGTTTCATCGAGGGACTGAGACAATACTGGAGGTTTTGAGAGTCTTAAACGTGGACAAATCCCCAGCTCGGAGTGAAGTTATATCTCACGTTGCTCTGTGAGACAAAGGAGCAATTTTAGGAGTATTGACCAATGTTTCACATTCCTCTTTGGCCACAGGGAAGTTGGTCGAGGACTGAAGGACTACGAATGGGGTTCCACTTTTTAACAAGGCAGTTAGAAACAAACCAGGGAAATACAGTCAAGTGAGCATCACAGGAGTGGTCGGGAAACGTTCGTAGAAACCTCTGAATGAGATAATTAATTCGGACTTGTCCAGCCAAGGTTTGATGAAGGAGTCAGCATGGTTTTGTCCGAGGAGGTGATGCTTAACAGATCTGTTTAAAAGTTTTGGGGAAGTGATCAGATTTTTAAATGAGGGGAGTGAACATGATGTACTGTATGTGGGTTTCAGCGAGATCCCACACGGGAGACTGACAACAGGGTAAAAACATAAGCAATTCACGGTCACGTGGTGTCAGGGAAATTCATTCCAATGGATCAGAGGCCAGATACTATGCTGGCAAGCAGTTTGATTAAACAAATTGACATTGTGGGAAAGAAATTGACCAGGCTGACACAGAACTGATTCTCCGCACTGATGGCCAGAATGTTCTAACACAAGCAGTGGGTGCAGACAGTTTTCATAGGGGTACAACACAAAGGCGATAATTGTAAAGCAGTAACAGTACAGTGGTGAAAATTGTAAAGCGATTAAAACAAGAATAAACTGAATGGAATTTAATCAAACGTCTGGCAGTACTAATTCATTTGTAATTGACACTGGATATTCCAGCCATCTCCTGGAATAGGTGAGAATGTCTTCTCGATTATTTCCTGTCTCCACGAGTATGTGTAAATGTTCCTTTTCCTGGCTTTCAGTTCTGTCGATTGTGCTCCTCCTGGAAGCAAAGTCTTCTGGGGTCTCTCAGTCTGCCTCTTTGTTTATGCGCCATCGGTTTATATGGGAAACGAGCCTGCACTTCGGGTATTCGGACTGAAGTGATGATCGAGGCTAGGAGCTTACTGTGAAGGCTGTTTGAGAAATGTATTATCTGGTCTGGGAGTAGATTAGAATGTCTGGATTCTATATTCGCCTCTTTGACCAAGACTGAGGCATTGTGGGTGTGTTCTGTGTGTGTTGGCACGCATGATTTCTCTGTTTCGCTGACATACTTCTGTGTTTTTTATGTGGTTATGCTGTGGGTGGGCAGTGTAGCAGATTTTCTCCCAAAGTTTACCCTTCTTTTGTTAAGACCATGTTGAAAAAGTGCAAAATAGCTCAGATCGGAGAGGCTATCAGGTGGTGGGTTTTGATGTCAGAGAGGTAGTAGTCAGTGTCTGAATCTGACCAAGCGTAGTTTGTGTCAGGGGGGAAGATATCACGCCAGCGAACTTGTACAAGCTGGGTTGTGAGGAGGGCAGGTGTAACAGTGCTTTACAAAACCGGCACCAGCACATACAGAGACCCATAACCAGGATAATGATACCCACAACCGCAATATCGAATATTAGTTTCACCAGCAGTTGAGTTCCCCGCGAGACAAGGCAGAAGGTTGCCCAGGTCCACAAGTCCCAATGGGTCTCCGGTTCATTTGGGGCAACAGCAGCCTGTGGAAAGTGATGTGTCAGGTCGGTTATATTTTCGCTGGAGTCAGGGATGTAGGTACAACAGTCTGTGCCAATGAAGGTGCAAGTGCCCCTTTTGTGGCCAGCTAGTATTCCAGGGCCATTCTGTTTTGTAGGGCGACAGTACGAATGGCGACAGCTTCTTCATTCAGCTTGGCAAGCATTTAAGCCGTAGCATGTTATCTCCTCTAGCATGGTGGCCAGCTGAAGTCCTCTATGTTGAGGCGCAGGGTTTCGTAAGTGGACACAAAAACGGGGGAGGGCGGTATCTCGTCTAGGGCAGTGAGGGTGCGTTTTCTGTGGGAATAAGGTTCTGGAAGGGAGACGACTGGGAGTGGTAATGGAGTGGTGCCGTATACCCACGTGCCAGCCCATGACAACGCCAGCCAGGGTATGCCTTGTGACAGCAGACAAAATAAGTGTCATTGTATGTTCTTAGGTTTGGGTTCCTGTCCAAATATTGTTGAAAATGGAATTGTGGGCAGACATGTTGTGGCCAAGTAAGTCTAGGATGCTGCACTCTGCTACAGACCAGAGTGCTGCAGGGGTAAAGACCAGTGAGTTAGTGCATCAGCTCCATCCAGGCACCCATGCGGATGGCTGGCATCTCGTTAGGCACATGGTTTCTCTGCGTAACACCCGTGCGGTGGTGTCAGTGATGGTCAAGGTTGGGTATCCGTGTGTGAGGTTCTGGGCTGCGTAGAATCATCCTGTGAATCTGTCTCGGTGGTATCCTGCGGATTTCCAGTAGTCTGAGCTATGAGCCACACAAATGGCCGGTCTGGTTAGCAGACTGAGCGTTGTGATCCCTGGGACCTGTCCAGTTTCAGACACAAATCTGCCGTCTCTGCAGTGTTAAAATGGACTGCGCCCTGGGGAATGCCGCTGTGGAAGTGTTCAAGAATACGGGCACAGACCCAGCAGCTTGTCTGGTTTACCTTTGGGCACAAATGTGGGTCATGTCAAGGAAAATGCTCACCCACGGCTCACGGTGGATTAAGTGCCCAGTGTGTGCCCTGTTACTGATCAGCGGTGAAGTGCAGGTCAGACCTAAAGTGATGATCCCGATGGCTACAGCGAGCAGCTGGATCCCTCTGTGGTGTCTGGAGCTGTATCCTGTTCTGCTTGGTTGTCCTTCTGTGGAGGGGGACACTCTTTCACCGGGTCGCTTTCTGGTGTCCCTGAGAGCGTGACAGCTGTCGTGGTCGTGAGACAGACCAAGAGTGGTCCTTTCTATCTCAGGGAGAGAGAATCTTTCTGCACGGACTGTCTACTTACAAAGTGCCCAGTTTAAACGGGTGAAGTGGTTCCTGCCGTGGGGTTGACATGGCAGCTTTTTTTTTGGTTTGCTATTTTTTGTTGTACCCCCACACTATCGTCTAACTGCGGTAGTGCTTATTTTTTCCCCAGCACCCATGTTGTGTGTGTGCAGGTTTGATACACAGTGAAAGATTGAAGGTGCACGAATCTTTATTCAGTTTCCACCAGCAGGAAGATAAGAAGCACCCAAGTACATCGCAGGTTTTAGCAAATCTTTTTTTTTAAAGTGATCCTTCTACTAATGGCTTGAAGGTAATCAAAGAGAATTTCCTGTGTTAAGAGCAGCGCTGTGTCATTGGCTAGTTTTGGGGGTCGGTTGGCTGTGGGCATGGGTCGTTCCATTAGCACTTCATATGGTGTAATTTCCATCATTCGGTTTCCCTGTCCACTTACTGTGTGAAACATCAGTGGCCGGCCGTCTGGCCAAGCCAGTCCTGTGTCCCGAGTGATTTGGGGGAAGGTGGTTTTGAGGGTGCTGTTCATTCTCTCCAAAATTCCTGATGACTGGGGGGTGGTACAGAATGTGGTATCTCCTGGGTATCCCGAGGGCGTCACAGTCAGCAGTAATAAGCTTCGTGGAGAAATTGGCATCATCCCCTATATTTTTCTATGCCCCCTGGGACATAAAACTCTTGAAATAACGTCCTGCAGGATACACTTTATCACTGCTCTGGCGTCATTTTTTTGATGGGGAATGACTCTACCCATTTTGAAAACATGTCGACAATAACTAAGTCAATTTTTATTCCTCCTTCTGATGCGTGTGGGCAAGGTCATTTAGAAGGTGGGTGAATGGACTATCAGGAACTTGAATGTTGTCACGTTTGGCCATTAGCTTTCCTGCATTTTTCGGTAGACAGATGTGGCACTGTGACAGCAGAGCTTAGGCAGCTGCAACGACTCCCGCTGCATACCAGGAATGGCTGACAGCCTCTTGCCCGTGTGTTCGATTCCGTGTACCACCAGGGCCAATAGGTGCAGGTGGGCTTTCAGTTAAATGATGCAGGGGTGGGTAAGAACCTGTAAGAACGGTGATTGTACGGTACCAATGCGGACCCATGCGGCCCTTTCTACTGGCGTGGCGGTTTGCTGTACTGCTGGGACTGCACCTAGAGAGTCAGGGGTCTCTGGAAATTTCACCACCATGGGGGTCTGCAGGACATAAGTGGCAAGGAGTAGTGCAGATTCCCGGGTGGCTGCATCAGCTGAGGCATTTGCTTGGTTGATGGGATTGGTGGCAGAGTTATTGGCGTCCAATTTTATAATGTGATAACGGCGGGTAGCAGGTCTGCTTGTTGGATGTTGGCAATGAGTGGTCTCCCTGCAAAGCTGATAAACATCCTTTGTTTCCATATTGTACCAAAGTCCTGAACGACTCCAAAGGCACATCTGGAGTCTGTGTAGGTATTGGCTGTCCTGCCCTGTGCCAGGAGGCAGGCTCTGGTGAGAGAGAAGAGCTCTGCTGCCTGTGTGGACATCCCATCTGGTAATGCAGTTGAATCGAGAGTGGTGATGGGGGTGCAAATGGTTTGGCCTGCTGTTGTGTATTTGTCTGATGGCCGGAAGGAATAGCCACTGGTGAAAATAATCTGGTCCGGGTTTTCTCAGACTGGTCAGGACACCTGCAGAACCAGGCGAAAGTGAGGACTGCAGATGCTAGAGATTAGAGTCAAGATGAGAAAGGTGCTGAAAAACACAGCAGTTAAGACAGCTTCCGAGAAGTAGGAAAATGAAAGTTTCTGGCAGGACCCCTTTGTCAGGAATGCTGAACCAGGTCCAAGAAGTTGTGGTTGTCTGCAGAATCATGTTAGGTGAGCGAAATTAGAATGGTGGGGTTCAAAGTTAGGGCGCGGTGTAGGGAAAGGTATGCCTAGATCACAAAGCAACTTCATGACCAGTTCTCTGAGTTGTAGTAAAATGTTGGATTGCTGCTGAATTAAGCAGCAGGGAGAGAGACAGTGGGACCAAAACAGTACACGGGTGATCTAGCACAATGGAGGTGGCCTTATCCGCTGTTACTGTGGCTGGTTCCACTGTGCACAAACATGCGACATTCTCGTAATTAAGCATTATACAACGCAACAGGGCGACGGAGATCCCCATGAAGCTGTGTTAAAATGCCAGACGCGAACCCTTCTGACTTGGTTACATAAAGATAGAAGGGCTGTGAGTAATCTGGGACTCCCAGAGCAGGAGTGAAGATTAGTTGTTGCTTCAGTTCAGTGAATGCCCGTTGCATTTCGGTTGTCCACTTCAATTTGGCTGGCTGTTTAGGGGAAACTGCCTCCCACAGAGGTGCATCAATAGCACAATGGACAGGAGTCCAGGGCCTGCAGCAGTTTACCAGCCCCAGAAACACTTGCAGCTGCCTGTTTGTGACAGTGAGGAGAATCTGGGCGATGACAGCCAATTGCTCCGTGGACAGTGCTCTGAGGACATAGGAAAGGTCGCACCCCAGATATTAGACATTTTGCTGACACAACTGCATTTTCTTGATAGACACCCTATGCCCATCCTGTGCCAGACCGTAGAGCAAGGCCACAGTAAACTGCTTGCATGCAGTAGCGGAGGTGGAAGCCAATAGCAGGCCATCCGCAAATTGGAGGAAGGTGCTTTGGCATGGTAGGTGAAGGGTGGACAGGGTGAGGAAAACTACAGCAGCATAAACTGTGGGGCTCTCCGAATACCCTTAGGGAAAACCGGTCTATGTATTTTGGCATCCGCCATATGTAAAAACATAAAGTTTCAGGGGGCACCTTAACGGAGAATGAGGCTGAGCAAAGGTCGATTACAAGAATATCAACTGGAGGAGGCGGGGATACTGGTAAGGATAGCATTTGTGTCCGGGACTACTAGCAAGCAGGGAGTAACAGTGGCATTGACAGCCCTAATATCTTGCACAAAGTGCCATTTTCATGGTCTTTCATGCTTCGGGATAGGTAAGAAGGGAGTGTTACATGGGCTGGTTGTGGGCATGAGGATTCCTTGTTGAAAAGGTGATTCAATAACTGGTTTGATTCCCAATACTGCTGCGGGTGATACGGGTGTTGTGTTGATGGCAGGATTGCTCCCTGTCTGAGAGTAACTGTATGTGTTTGGGAGGACAATAGCTGGCCTGCATGGTTCTATTGCTGTGCCCACAGTGATTATGGGAGATCAGCTAATAACAGTGGGCTCTCGGAGGAGGAGGCAGCGTCTGTGCCTTGTTTTGTAAAAGTAGCTTGTAGTAATGCGGGGGCACAGTGCACACAAAACTCGCGGTGTCCAATAAGTGTAAGCTCTACTAAGGGGTCTGTGTCTTGCCCAAAGGGTGTGAAATGTTTTGTTGGTTGTGCGACACGTCCTATCATGGTTGTGAGATCTTTACGATGCCACGTATTCTTAATTATAAAGGGTCTTTGCAGGTCAGTGCGGCCTCCGCTGCGCTGAGTTGCACGTCTGTTGCAACACCCTGTGGTCTGACTACGTATCTGCCAGTCATGGTTCGTGGGGAGTTGAGCTCTAGATGTGAGTCCATGAGTGGAGGATATGTTGATGCTGTTTCCGGGTGGAAGATGGACAGTGAAATTGACAGACAAAACGGCCTGGCAACAGCACCCACCAGAGAATGGGTGGAGGATGAAGGGGTAGTTGATATCGAGGAGCAGAGAGGGTCAGGAAAGGCGAGGGTATGTTCTGGCTGGCACAACCAGGCGCGTGAGCCATATACTAATCTGACAACTGACAGCAGGGGAATTCCAGTCTGCTCTTGCAAACATCCTGGAGCCTTAGTGCACCGCCACTTCCCAGGAAGTGCTGAAAAGAGAGAAAGAAAGAACACAAAAAGAATGGGCCATAAAAAGTGAATTTCACCAACCACATTCTCGATTAGATTACATTTCCCTTCCGCCGCCTCCAGGAGAGAAATGAAGGAAATGGGAGTAATTTAAGAACATATGACATCGAAATTCATTTGGAATTATTTTCTCATTCACCAAAACAGAAAAAATAATGGCGAGTGGAGTCACCGTTTGTTTCACTACAGCGATGAAATAACAGTCTGTCTTCGGTTCCAGTGAAACTCAACTTGCCTGGAACGAAACAGCAGCAGGAGAGCTGCTTGAGCCCGCGATTTACCGTGTGGAAGGCGAACACGTCATGACAGCACGGACACTGACCCCTTGGAGAAACTCTGCACTCTCCCACATTGCAGTTTAATCTCCAAAAGACAGACCCGCAGTTGTGCTTTGACCACGGGATTTTAACACGCTGCAGCGGATGCGACGGAAAGTGTAGCAGTGGAATTCAAACCTCCACCAACTGCCAAATTGGAGCCTGAATCCGGCGGCTTCGGCTGCTTGGCCACACTACAGAGCCCTGACCTTCTCTGAGTAATGAAGGGTGCTGTGTCTGATCTGCAGGACACCCTGCCGGATTATCAGGCAGCGCCATCCTCCATGTAACATGTACGTGCTGCTAAGATTCTGTTGTGTAGATGTGTCCCGGTTTTGCCGATATCACCGTTGTTTAACTCCCTACATTCTGTTGGTCTAACTGTGATTCCACTCAGAATCGCAAATATGCCACAAAACACCTTAGCTGTGCTGGTTTTCCACAGAGATAAATGTGTTTCACTTTTGGTATCATTCTCTTGCCTTCTCCCTGTAATTCTCCACATTTTTACTTTCAACATTTTTAACTAACTCGATTGAAACTGCGTCTTTGTCAATGTCAGGCAGTGGCTTACAGACCCTAACCACTGCCTATGTGAAAATGTTTCTCCTCATGCACATTTTTCTTCTTTTACTGATGACTTTAAATATCTGCCGAATCGTTCTTGATCCTTTCAGGCGTCGGGAGCATTCTCCCTTCCTTATTTCCTCTGTCTATCCCACTCATGTCTTGGAAAGGTTTAACAAGGCCAGCTTTCGGCCTTCTGCTCTCCAAGGAAAACTGTCCCAACTTTCCAAATGACCTTTATTGTTGACATTCCTCATATGCCAGACCATTCCCATCAACCTGTTCAGCGCCGTTTCCAATCCTTTCCCGTCCCCACTTCATAAACGTTCAAACCCAGAACTGTGCAAACATCCAGATGGTGGAATTATTCAGAGTGGGATTGTGTGGGTGAACATCCTGAAACACTTGTTTCAGTTTCACCGCATGTGGTACTGTGCCATGCCCACTACAATTACATTTATTACCCCTGAACTCAACGTTATTACAAGGGGTTCATGATTTACACCTTGGTTTTATCAAATAGTTGATAGGGCGACTGAGCAAAGTGAAATCAAACAACCAAGCTCGATGGCGACCTGAAGTAAGAAATTCTTACATGCCAGTATTAACTCAAGCTACTAAGCGACGATCATGCCCCTAGACAAGTGACATTCTTACGTATCCAGCACCAAACCAGCTCAAAGTCGCTCAGATCTAACTACATTCCACTTTGCTCTCGGATTTATAAGCTCTAAAGAGTTTCAAGAATATCGCCTTCTCATTCCGTCTCCTTGTTCACGGGGCAGTTCTGTTTATCCCTTCCGCTTGGACTCCATCGGCAGAGTATTCAGCTATTTCCCTACAATGGCAGGCAGTGTGAGGGGAGGCAAGCGCGTGGATGTGATCTCAAGCTCGCTCTGATCGGCACAGCCAGTTCCATCAAGTGCTGGAAATCAGCAAGTTTGTTTGGGAACTTCCTGAAAAATATCATTTATCTGAAAGTTGTCTGTTGGGAAAGACAGAATGTACTCCGTATTCTCTACCATCAGGTAAATTCATGTGAGGGCATTTTTGTGCAGGCTGTTTGCTGATCAGAATCCATCTTCACACAGCAATCCTGCAGAAAGCTTTTGTAACAGTGACATCAGTTTCTATGCTGCAATCGGGCAGCAGTTAACACCTGCCCCAGATGTAGTGAATGCGAATGAAACCCTCAGTCACTGAGAATCATCCCCACGGCCCGGAGCTGCGGGGCTGCAGACAATCTAACGCGGAAGGGAGGGTTAAAATGAAACATTGTTTCACCATTAGCCACTCTGTCCCAGAGACAGGAGGAGGGACAGCATCAACGTGTGGCGTCACTCACGCGCCGACAGAAGCTGTTCAGCCCATCGAGTCCTGGGCGAATCTCTTTGGCTTGTATATCTCTCTGGTTATTCATAATTGACCATCTATGTTATAATAATGCGGAACTGTGTCATTGTCATAATCCTGTCTCCAACAAGTTGATCCAATTGTCACTCACCCCTTTTCATTTCACGGGAAGGGCATTGCTGTGCGAACCAGCATAGGGAATAACTGCAGGGCGTCATGCGCATAGAGCACTCTACAAGTGATATACCTCACCTTCATCAGTTTCTTCCCAGCTCTGGCAAATGATTTTGCGAATCAAATCAGAGCAGACCGACAGAGAACAGGAAAAGAGCTTCCAGACCTTCACAAGTGTGTTTCCTCACCTGTGTAAATTTGGCGGGTGTATCAGTACGAAATATTCATTTCAGATACATTGAGTGAAAGGAAGCGGAAAGTGAAGCAACATGCAATACGTAGAATGGAGCTATGTTATATAGGAACACTGGCGGGGACAGTACACACACTGAAACCTGGAATTGTCAACGATCAGAGGATGTTTTCAATCCATTAATTTCGGGGTTATGCTCTGTTAGCGCTGACAACAGCAGTTTCCCGCAGTCTTCAGCTTTTCGTCTGGCGTGGCATGGTAATCAGTGTCGTGGGAGAGAAACGTGAACGCGCTCTTCAGCTCCATATCAAACACGGGTTTGGGGATCGGGGAGGCGGCCAGAGGGAGTGGGATTTATGCAAATTCTGGAAAGCTGTACAAAAGGGAGATACAGGAACCCATCTTCTTTTGGGAATCTTGTGCAAATAACCCCATCTGAAACAGATGAAACATTCTGAAGCAGAACTGCAGGGAACGATAGAGTCTCTCCCAGTCATCGGGAACTGTGTCTGTGTCCTCCTCGAAGTTACAGCGAAGGCTCTGCTGTCTGAATCAGCATGGGATGTTACTGCAGCATATCCTGTTGCTCAGGCACACTGCACCTGATATGTTTCAGCTTGATCACGTTTCCCCAAGCTCAGAGAATAAATTTCACAGCTCACATCATCCCAGAATGACAGGGAACTGAAGAAATCGTTTCAGACCATCATCTTAACACCCCTGGGAAGAAAACGGATGTCGGAGTGCAGACAACCTCGACTAGTGCTGTTGTTGTTGTCTGTGTGACAACAAGAGCAGGTACCAGGAAATGTTTATCTTGCTTTTAAAACCAGGCGTGAAAATGTGCAGAGCATAGACACATCTACCTGCTGTTAGTGAAATGATGAACAGCAGAGTACAGTTCACAGATTATGGTCAGCCCTCTGGGTGATGGGCACAGCACTCTCCAACTGTGACCCTCTGCTCACAGGATTTGAACACAAACAAATGACTCAGTGACAAATTCTGTTGAAACAGATTCTGTGTGGAATTGAAAGCGATGGAATGAAAAGCCGCTTGAGAGCGGGGTGTAACATCATCTGTGAAGGGATTGTTTTCCAGACTCGAGGAGAGTGCGCAGTGCTGTTTCCATGGGTCGATATCAGGATAGATAGATTGAAACAGCGTCGGATGTCATTGTAGGGAGCCCTGTCGCTTAGACACACTGCACCTTTTGTACAATGGTGCAAAAGCACGGACCTTTTGTGTAGAGGGGACAACTTCAAAATCGTTAATGCGGCAAAATTCACAAATATGTGAAACAACAAAGCAACCCCAGAAATTGGTGTTACGTGACGGGGTAACCCCTCTGCAAATGTAATCCGACAAAACAGAAAAGATTCACCCAGTACTGTATTCTGTTACAATTCAAGAGGTAAAGAACTATTCCAAAAATCACTATTTAAAGTTAAAAATAACAACTTTATTGTTTTTTTAACACTTGACAGAGAATAATCAACTTATAACTACTTATAACTCATTTCTCTAAACCTTTTGCTCTACAATACCTTCCCAAACCCCGACCCCATTAACATTGACAAAAAAAAATCAATTTACAAACCAGCTTGTTGTCGAATCTTCTCTTCGTATCTCTCTCTGTAGATTTTTTCTCCAGGTCGGTGTTGATGCTTCTTTTTTATGCAATCTATTTCTCCAGATAGTGACCTCTTGAAGATGTTACTAACATCCTCCATCTGTTGGTCTTTTAGCTGCTCTCTTTGCTGTTCTTTGTCGCTCTGGGTAACTGTTCAAAATCGCTGATGTTTGTCTCACAAAACGTCGGATCGTTTCATTGGTTTTAACATTGTAAAAATACCACATTCAAACTTGACTGGGGCATAATTGAAACTGATTGGCCGAATTAGAATTTGTTTTTGTATCCATGTAACACAGCTGTTAGTTGTTTCGACCTGATGTTATGTTGTTACCTTGTTCTGGACTCCTTGTGCTCGCCAGACATTTCAGCACCATTAAAAGTATATTACACCACAACTTCATAACAATGGCATTTGCCAAGACAGTCTATTTCGCTCAACATCGCTCTCTGTCAATCTCATGTGCCTGAGATTTGAAGAATCTCTGGTCTATGTTAATTAAAACTGCCCTATTCTCATAACCTTAGATTAAACACACCCGGTTATGTATGTCTTACAATATTAATTGATTCCTCACTGTGTTACTTCAACACCCGTTGAGAAGAAATAAAAATGAGTACAACAGTCACCTGTGTAACTGCGATTTTACCCAATGTTGCTGCAGCCAACCGATTCAGCTGCAAGCAAAATAGCCCACACCTTTCCTGTGCCAGTAATGAGACTGCATAGCATAGTGTAAGTTTTAATGTGTTGAATTAGACCCAGCATCATGTCTCAGGACGAAATTTACTGGGATATAAAGAGATGATGAAATAGACGGGGGTTGGGGTGCGGAATATAGTTAAAAATGATATGGCCAGAGTTCCCTTGATACAAAATCGTTAGAGATGACGGAAATGAGGTTTACTGGGAGATAAAGCCACGAGAAAAGAAAAGAATGGATATAATTGGATGGTGGAATAGACGAAGAATTACGCGACACAAATCAGGAATGACTGATTTGTGCCCTAATGGAGCTTTTCCAGCTGATGTGAAGTTGGAAAGGATAAATAGGAGGGAGATTCGTTCGTTCAGGTGAATGTATAACTAAAGATTAGAGCTTAAATATCAGTGAGGAACTACAAAGAAGTTTACAGCAGGTACTTTTTATTCTGAGATTTATTGAAATCGGAGATGATTTTTCAGCAGAAGAAAACATGTTAGAAGATGATTCCAACATATTTGAAATGTCACGTGCAGTCACAGAAGGAGCGAATTTAACAGGAACAGGGATTCTGAGCTACCTGAATGGGGAGGCAAAATGGACGCACTCAGAAATTGTTCAGCGTTCATCGGAAAGAAATTGCTAAATACCTGCAACTGTACCTGTTTCGTGTAAGAAGATCTGGTGGTGTTGAAAGGTGTAGCAGCTGGTTCTCCGTGCACTACTACAGATTGTTAATATGCTGAGCTGTTTGTTTTAGCTTTGCATTAAATGGAAGCCGGTTAGCTCAGTCCGCTGGATAACTGGTTTATGGTATAGAGTGAGACTAACAACGTGGGATTAAATGTCGCACTGTCTCAGTTTGCTATAAGGATCATCATCTCCTCCGCTCACGTGATCTGTAATACAATGGTGACTCCAGTGAGTAGGAACGGACCTGTCGATGTCAAGCATCATTATCATTGCCATCTGTTGCCTTGAACATTTGGTCACAACGACCAGGAACGGGACTGATTCCTTTTAATACTCACTCATCTCCGTCCGAACGATCCAGCGACAAGACTCATCCTTATTCCTGTTTGAACCCTTTGTTACACACAGCATCAAAACTATTTGTCATGACTTTACCAGATTCGGTGACAACATTCAATCTACCCAAAGAAATAAATATAATTCCTTTCGAACGGTTTAATGAGCTGTGTGAGTTTGCAGCAAACAGGATTATATAAGAGCCTTTACAAGAATGCAATCCAGTGCAGTGTTAGAGATTTGAAAAAGGTCATCAAGCTAAAATATCATCTCTGTTTCTCGATCCACAGATGGATAATTACTTGGGGAATATGTGCAGTTTTACAGTTAACAATTGATACCTTTCCCAAATCAGAATACTGGAGTTTTAGAATAGATGCTGCTTTATTCGACATTATTCTTCAACTACGCTTCAGTCTGATGCTCCAATAATTCCTGATTAACGTCAGTAAAAGCAGCTTTAGATAACGATTGGAATTACAACTGCGGCCTTTTATACACGCTGTTAAGTACCAAGCGCTGATCAGTTGCTCCACTGGAGCCGCCGGCAGCAAGCCTAATCGTATTAACGTGCCCTACTCGTACCTCTGGGACCTTCGACCTGCCTGTTCTACTTTTCCTGTGGTTCTGAAATTAAAGCTAAGGCAGAGGAGGAGAAACTGATATGGACCTGTGACTATTCGAGCATCAGGTTCAGGAAATGGGACCTAGAAAAACGTTGTGCAAAATAGACTTTATTGAAAACTGTTTTTCTGTGGGTCGCTGCGTTGTTTACAGACAATGTTATATTATCGCTGTCACAGGACTTCTCATTCGGTCGGTTTCAATTTGGCACAGAATTCGATTCAACGACACTTCACTATCTTCCTTCTGCATGTTCCTAAAGACAAAAAGAAATATACTGCATTCATCATCAATATTCAACACGGTAACATCCAAGGACATGTTGCACAGTTTTCATGAATACTGAATATATGAGAATGTTATGCAAGAGTAAATTGAATTTCAGTTTAAATTCTAAAGTGATAAAAATCCAGAGTAAGATCCAGAATGCCCGAAATTCATGATTATTACTGTGGCCCGAACTCTAGCCAGGCAAAGGGGAAATCTGTCCCTGAATCCCCAATATCCACACGGCCGTTCGCTCCATGTGTCCAGTTGGAAACCTGTGTGAAGGAGAATGCAGCTTGACAGAGTGCCTGGGAGTATCCTCCACTGTCTGATCGAAAGCTACAACAGGAGCTGTGTATTCCAGCTGTGAGAGCAGTGGGATAAAGGGGAGGTCCTTGGTATTCCGTGGTGTAGGTTCACAGTGTCCTCATCATGTTATTGTTTAAAACCCTCTGTCAGAAACAGCACAGAGAGAGAGGAATAGGAGGGGGGCATTTCACCCGCAAGCGCTACCCCGCCATTTGATATCATTATGGCTGAGCGAACACGTCAATGTCTTTTCCCAGCCCATCCACATCAACCTGTCGCCCAAAGGCGAAAAGACACTGAATAAACCGAAAATCTCTGTGCAACCGTGGGAGGGAAATGTGTTTAGAGACAGTGGGCTTCAGCAGTTGGTTTTGTGAATGAGCAGCGTATTCTGGACTGATCATATTTCAAATGATGCGATTCCCTCAAAACTCACCACCAAGAAGGTGAGGAATCTTCTCTGGTCAGTAGCGGGGACGAGAACTCCAGACGATGGAAACTGATGATGAGTCAGCAGAACAATCATTGATTCATCTGAAATCTGAACTAAACTCCGATTCTGCTGGGATTCAAACCCACAAACTTTGAATCACAATCTTAACAATGCAGTAGAAGTTCAACACGGCTTTCATTGTGCCACAGAGGTGAGCGAGCCTACATTTTACTGCACCCAACGTTACGGTGTTCAAGTCTTTCATCAAACATCTATTTATCCTCGCCCCATTTTCCAGTACCTGGTCCTTATCCGTACATGCTCTAGCTCCTCAAGTGTTTGGCTAAATACTCCTGAAGTGTTCTGAGGACTCTTAGATTTACCATACATTCACACAGTGAGTTCCAGACAAACAACACTCTCAGGATGCAAACGTTCTCCCTAAATCTTCTCTGAACATCCTCTCTCTAGCGTTTCATCTATATCCATGGTTATTTACCCTTCCCATTAGAATTTTATTCCTATCACATGTATGTATTCCCTTTCTGTGCAATTAATCAATTCCTCTCTCAGATTTCTCCGGTCTCAGATTAAGAGCCCCAATCGAGCTTATCTATTTTTGCAGTGACGAGAGTGTAGTGCTTTAAAAAAAAACACAGCCAGTTAGGCAGCATCCGAGGAGCAGGAGAATCGATGTTTCGGGCATAAGCCATTCATCAGGAATGAGACTTTTGTGTGGGGTTTGTGCGAGGGGAATGGGGTTGATGGTCAGGTAGCTGGGAAAGCGATAAGTGGATGAAGGTGAGGGAGAAGGTGGTAGTTCAGAGGGGGATTGATGGCCGGGTCCAGAGAGCAGTGCCGAGTTGGAGGCTTTGGACTGGGATAATGTGGGGGGAGGTGAAACGAGGAAGCTGTTGAAATACACATTTATCACGTGTTGTTGTAGGGTCCTAAGGTGGAATATGAGACGTTCTTCCTCCAGGCATAGGCTGTTAATGGAATGGTGGTGGCTTGTGCCCGAAGCATAAATTCTCCTGCTCCTCAGATGTTGTCTGACGTGCTGTGCTCTTTCAGTACTACACTGTCGACTCTGAGCTCCAGCACCTGCAGCCCTCACATTCGCTTAACTTTTGAGGGGAAATGGTCGAGCTCAGGTACCACCTTGGGAAATCTCCTCTGACCACCCTCCCGTGCAAACACACGTTTCCTGAAGGCTGGCGATCAGAACAGAACAAAATTATCCAACGAAAAGCAGAAATATCTGAACAAAATCAGAAGGTCTTGTGGATCTGAGAAGAGATTTTCGAGCCAAACGATCGGCCTTTGGAACGAATGGTATGCGTAGGTAGGCAGGGCCTAAAATGATTGAACTCAATGTTGGGTACTGAAGATTGTATGGTCTCTCAGTAGGAAATGACGTGCTGCTCTTCGAACTCGCGCTGTGCCATGCGGGAACTCTGCAGGAGACCAAACTGACATGGAGGCATGGGAACACAGTGGGATGTTGCAGTGACAGGATTCTGGAAGCTCAGGGTCTTAGTTTGCTTGCCGATAGAATGTAGGTGTACTTATGTTTGTCACCCGCTTTGTTTTTCTCTCCACAGTCTCGATGAGACCACATGCTGAGCAGGAAATGCAGTTTGCTAAATTGAGTGATGGGCAGATAAATCAATGGAACCTTACACAGTAAGGGGAGACATCGTAAACGAGCAGCATCACACCTTCTGGGATTTCATGTAATGGTGCCAAATGGGAAGTGCTGGGGGTCAAGCAGGATTGGACGATGGTGTACAGAGAGCAATTGTCCTGCATAGTGCCGGTATTCAGTGGTCTGGGACAGTGGGGAAAGGGCAGTAGAATGTATTTCTTCCTGAGTTTCCTGCTATAAGTAAACACCTCATTACGGGGCAAAAGTATCAAACGATTTTCATTTCAACAACAGCACCAGGTGCAGCTTGAGAAGTTACGTGTTTGCACTGTCACTGTCACCCTGTCTCCCCGGGAGCAGTAGTACTCTCCCACGCTGATTCAGACAGCACAGTTCTTCCTGTGACCTGTCCCTTCGAGAATGGAAGGACAGGTATCAATAATCCGTATTTGGAATGGAGTATCTGTATTGCTCAATAACAATTGCTTAACTATCCTAACTCCTTTTCAAATCACTTGACCCACATCCTTGTATGTCTTGGCATCATAAATTCACATTTGAATACTTCGGAAAGTTATGTGGATGTCTGCCTCTCCGACCCTTGCATACACTGTGTTCCCCAATTCAACCGCTCACTGTTTGACAACGTTTTTCCACGCATTCACTCTAATCTTTCCGCCTCCGACCTTAAATCGATGGCCTCCCGTGATTGAAATCTCCATCAAAGTGAAACATGTATTTCAGTCTACGCTATTCATACCCCTCAGTACTTTGTACATCTTAATCATGCCCCTCTCAATCTCCTCTTCTCTAAGAAAAACAACTCCAGTTTGTCCAATCTCTCTTCTTCAGCCAGACAATATCCTGGCAAATCTCCCCTGCATAACTACACACAATAGTCTCGCTAGAGCAGAATGAACAAGTGAAATAAATGATGTGAAAGTCGACAGAAACTGGTGTTTTTTTGAATAAAGTTTATTTTCCTCAATGCTTCCCTGTGCCCTTTTCCTGAGCCTGATGTTTCAATAATCGCTGGTCCATGTCAGTAAAAGCTGCGCCATGTGGATTGAGCTCACAACTGCGAAATCGAAATGGATCAAATAGTTTGAATGTCCCGATGGTAAGACTTGGCCATGGTCACCCTGTAACAGTGAGCACAGCAACACAGACTGAAGGAGATGAATGTGAAAGTGATTGTAAGGGAAATGGGATGGGAAACTTAAAGGAGGTATGTGATTGCGGGGGAAGGGAATTCTCCGAGAATGGTGAGTCTAGATCCTGATATATGACTCGCAGAGATGTGTGTGAGAGAGAGAGGTTTGATGGAAAAAAGACATAATCTCAGAGAATGCCTTCATGTAAAATCAACTGATTCCTTTCTATGTTCCTTCAGCATTAATCACAAGGAATAAAATGCAGTGACTCGGATTCGAACGATCTTACTGCGGCCAGAATGCAGAATATTTTAACATTTAAACCACCACTGTGTCATGCAAAGACCCGCGTTTAAAAAAAAGCAATAATTACAGTGACAGAGGATGCGTTAGGAAGAGAAGCAGATACACAGCAGGAATATTACGTGAGCGACTGCGGACATGTGGGAATTCAGAATTAGCTGAATCTTTAAATTCGATATCACCAGACGCTGTGGTGGTTCCATCGAATACTGCATGTTGAAGACTGAGTTCGATAGATTTCTAGAAAAAAAAGGTTCAGGGGATGGTGCGGGATATTGGTGTAATATATGTTTCAATAACAATGTGTTATTAACTATGTGTTAATAACAGTTTCTTCACCAACTTCCCCACACAAGGAAGTACACATTGCTGCAGTCAGTCACAGAACTCCAGTTCCTAGAACCAGAATCAGACAAACTTTGTAGCAGAGCCGCGATACCAAACTGGAAGTGGCGGTGGAAAAAGTGAGGACTGCAGATGCTGGAGATCAGAGCTTAAAAATGTGATGCTGGAAAAGTGCAGCAGGTCAGGCAGCATCACAGGAACAGGATAAACGACATTTCGGGCATAAGGACTTCTTCAGGAATGAGGAGGGCGTGCCAAGCAGGCTAAGATAAAAGGTAGGGAGGAGTGACTTGGGGGAGAGGCGTTTGGGAATGCGATAGGTGGAAGGAGGTTAAGGTGAGGGTGATAGGCTGGAGTGAGTGTGGGGGCGGAGAGGTCAGGAAGAAGATTGCAGGTCAAGAAGGCGGTGCTGAGTCTGAGGGTTGTGACTGAGAAAAGGTGGGGGGAGGGGAATTGAGGAAGCTGGAGGAATCTGCATTCATCCCTTGTGGTTGGAGGGTTCCTAGGAGGAAGGTGAGGCGCTCTCCCTCCAGGCGTCGTGTTGCCATGGTCTGGCGATGGAGGAGGCCAAGGACCTGCATGTACTTGGCGGAGTGCGAGGGGGAGTTAAAGTGTTCAGCCACGGGGTGGTTGGGTTGGTTGGTGCGGGTGTCCCAGAGGAGTTCTCTGAAACGTTCCACAAGGAGGCGGCCGGTCTCTCCAATGTAGAGGAGGACACATCGGGTGCAGCGGATGCAGTAAATGATGTGTGTGGAGGTGCAGGTGAATTTGTGACGGATATTGATGGATCCCTTGGGACCTTGGAGGGAGGTGAGGGGGGAGGTGTGGGCGCAAGTTTTGCATTTCTTGCGGTTGCAGGGGAAGGTGCCGGCAGTGGAGGTTAGGTTGGTGGGGAGTGCGGAGCTGACGAGGGAGTCGTGGAGAGAGTGGTCTTTTCGGAACGCTGATGTGGTGGTGGGGAATATATCCTTGATGGTGGGGTCTGTTTGGAGGTGGCGGAAATGACGAAGAATGATACGATGTATCTGGAGGTTGATGGGGTGGTAGGTGAGGACCACTGGGGTTCTGTCCTGGTGGCGATTGGAGGGGCGGGGTTCAAGGGCGGAGGAGCGGGAAGTGGAGGAGATGTGGTGGAGAGCATCGTCAACCACGTCTGAGGGGAAATTGCGATCTTTGAAGAAGGAGGCCATCTGGGTTGTTTGGTGTTGGAACTGGTCCCCCTGGGAGCAGATGCGGCAAAGGCGAAGGAATTGGGAATATCGGATGGCGTTTTTACATGGGGCAGGGTGGGAGGAGGTGTAATCTATGTAGCTGTGGGAGTCAGATGGTTTATAGTAAACGTCCGTGTTGAGTCAGTCGTCCGAGATAGAAATGGAGAGGTCGAGGAAGGGGAGGGAGGAGTCTGAGACGGTCCTGGTAAATTTGAGGTTGGGGTGGAAGGTGTTAGTAAATTGGATGACCTGTTCAACCTCCTTGTGGGAGTACGAGGCAGCGCCGATACAGTCATCAATGTCGCGGAGGAAAACGTGGGTGGTGGTGCCAGTGTAGCTGCAGAAGATGGACTGTTCCACATATCCAACGAAGAGGCAGGCATAGCTGGGGCCCATGCGGGTGCCCATGGCTACTCCTTTGGTTTGGAAGAAGTGGGAGGATTGGAAAGAGAAGTTGTTCAGAGAGAGGACCAGTTCAGTCAGTCGAAGGAGGGTATCAGTGGAAGGGTTTTGGTTGGTTCGACGGGAAAGGAAGAAGCGGAGGGCTTTGAGGCCTTCGTGATGGGGGATGGATATGTATAGGGACTGGAAGTGGCGGTGGACATGAGCACGTGATGCTATTCTGTGGCACTCGTGACATGATTGGTAAAGGCCCGGTCATAGAGTCATAGAGTTATAGAGATGTACAGCATGGAAACAGACTCTTCAGTCCAACCCGTCCATGCCGACCAGATTTCCCAACCCAATCTCGTCCCACCTGCCAGCACCCGGTCCATATCCCTCAAAACCCTTCCTATTCATATACCCATCCAAATGCCTTTGAAACGTTACAATTGTACTTGCCTCCACCACTTCCTCTGGCAGCTCATTCCATACATGCACCAGCTTCTGTATGAAAACATAACCCCTTAGGTCTCTTTTATATCTTTCCATTTTCAACCTAAACCTATGTCCTCTAGTTCTGGACTCTCCGATCCCAGGGAAAAGATTTTGTCTGTATATCCAAGCGCATGAAATGCTGAGACTGTGAATGCTTCTGTTCAAAGGCGGGGTGGAAGGAATGTTGGTCTCAATTTATAACATTATTAAGAGTGAGCAGCAGCATTAACCCACACTGAGAATTGTCTCAGAGGAAGCGCGCTGGAGCCTTAAGTGAGAGGTCGACGTATTGAAGGCATTCTAAGAGATTTTCCTTAACAAAGCGATATTTTGTTGCTTTGACAGTAAGAACTGCTTTTGCTCACATCGTCTCCACATCAGTCTCTCGCTCCAGTAAACACTCCAATCCAGCGTACATTGTTTCCATTCCAACACAGAAACGCGTCCTGTTCTCTCTCCTTCTGGGATAATCTGAATTGGCAATGCCATTCTTTGAATGGAGAAATGCAGTAGGGAGTTGTTAGTGCAGCGGCGATCTATTGGGCTAGTCATCTTTGGAGACTGGAACATGACAGCTGCTGTTAGTTAAATTCGCTGAATACAATCTGAAAAACAAACTCAATCTCAGGAACAGAGACAATAACTTTATGTTACTGAAAACTCATTCATTCATGTCCCTTCGAAAGGGGAATCTGCCGACCGTAACGAGTCCTGTCAACATGTGACTCCAGACCCACGACCATGTGGTTCCCCCATGAATGCCCTCTGACTCAGTTCAAGGTGAATTAAGAATGAACAACAAATGGTCTTCAGACCAATGATAGCCACATTCCATGGGAGAATAAGGAATAATAAAAATACATGAACAACGGGGAAAATGGGAATCGTGTCTGTGTGGACTCGAATTCAACTGTTTATCAAACTAAATAGAAACAAGGATACCCGCAGCGCCAAGAAGTCAGGGCCATAGGGTGACTGCAGGAAGGGATTCAATTCTCCGCTGAGGTGTAAACTCACTTGCTCAGTCACAATGCGCACAGGTCATTCACCACTCCCATATGTGAGAAGTGATCACTCAGGAGACCAACTGACAGAGTCACCAGCAAGTTAACAGATGACAGCAGGAGTTCGATTCTGCCGTTATTGAATCTGTTAATCTTAATCAGCAATGAACCATGTTTGGATGACTGTTTCCAGTGGAATTCCATTGTTTTCTGATGTAGACCGATGATTTAGACTTAGTTGTAGAAGCCATGATTTACAAGTTTGTTGATGATTCAACAATTGGTCGTGTAGTTAACTATGGTGAAGAATGCCAGGGACTGCAGGGATGCATCAATCAGGTGGAAAGGTAAAATGCTGAATGGAATTGAATCCAGACCAAAGAGTATTAATGGACTTTGGGAGAAGAAACAATAACAGTGAGTATTCTGTGTGGTGTAGACGTACGAAGAGATCTTGGAGTGGACATTCGCGATCGCTGAAGATCAATGGACAGTGGGGTCAGTTGGACGGAAGTGCGTAGCGTAGATCCTGGAGATCAGAATCAAGATTAGAGTGGTTCTGAAGAAGCACAGCAGGTCAGGCAGCATCCGAGTTGCAAAAAGAAATCATGTTTCGGGCAAAAGCCCTTCATCAGGACTATGATTGGGAGCCTCGAGGGTGGAGAGATAAACGGGACAGCTGGGTCTGGGAAGAATCTAGCTGACAGTGCAGCAGGTGGATGGAGGTGGGGTTAAAGATGATAGATCGGAGGTGAGGGTGGAGCGGAGAGGTGGGAAGGAAGGTAGACAGGTGGAACATGTCAGTAGGATGGTGCCAAGCTAGAAGGCTAGAACTCGGCGTAGGTGGGCGTGGGGAGATGCGTAATCTGGTGTATACCACATTGATGCCCTGGGTTTGAAGGTCACGATGTGGAAGGTGAGGCGTCGAATGATGAGGGAATGGCGGTGGAGGAGGCCCAGGACCTGCATGTTTTCGGGAGAGTGGGTGGGGGTGTAGTTGATGTGAGTCGTCATGGGGCGTTGGGGTTGAATGTTGCGAGTGTCCTGGAAATGTTCTCTGAAGCGCTCTGCGAGAAGGTGTCTGATGGCCCCAATGTAGAGGAGACTGCATTGGGAGGAAAGGATGAAATAAATGACGTGTGTGGAATTGCAGATGCACATTTGATGAATGTGGATGGCTCCATTGGAGCCTTGGAGGGGGAAGATGTGGATGCAGGTTTAGCAATTCCTGCGGTGGCGGGGAAGGTGCCAGGAGGGGAGGGTGGGTCATTGGAGGGCGAGGGCTTGACAAGGTAGTCGTGGAGGAAACAGTCTTTGTGAAAAGTGGATAGTGGTGGGGAGGGAAATATATCCCTCGAGGTCAGTGTTGGTGACATTTTTTTACAACCCCACTGACTCCCACAGCTATCTGGATCCCACCCTACTTCTTGCGCAAGTGTTATCCTGTATTCCCAATTCCTCCACCTCAATCGCATCTGCTCCCAAAGGACCAGTTCCACGACAGAACACAGCAGATGTCCTTCTTATTTAAAGACCGGAACTTCCCCTCCTTTTTGGTTGAAGATGCCCTCCAACGCATCTCATCCATGTCCCGTCCCACTGCCCACAAAGCCCACACCTCTAACCGCAACAAGGTTCTCATCTTCTATCCCACCAACCTCCACATAAATCACATCATCCGCTGACAGTTTCGCCACCTCAAAACGGACCGCACCACGATCCACTTTGTGCCAAGACCATTCGCTCCGTGACTGCCTAGTCAAGTCCACACCCTCCAATGACGAACCCTTTCCTCCTGGCACCGTCCCCTGTCATTGCAGGAACTGCAAAACCTGCGCCCACATGTACCCCCTCACCTCCATCCAAGGCTCCAAAGGAGGCTTCCATATCCATAAAATGTTCACCTGCACTTCCACACATGTCATTTATTGTATCCGTTGCTCCCAATGTGGCCTCCTCTAAACAGGGGAGACTGGATGTCTTCTCGCAGAGCACTTCAGAAAATATCTCCAGGACACCCGCAAGAATCAACCCCAGTGCGCCTTGACCAAACATTTCAACTCCCCCTCCCACACTCCCGAGGAAATGCAGGTCCTGGGCCTCCGCTATCGCCTCTGCCTCACCACCCGAGGCCTGGAGGAAGAAAGCCTCATTTTCCACCTTGCGACCCTTCAACGCCAAGGCATCAATTTAGACTTCAACAGTTTCCTCATTTCCCCTCCCTCTAACTTTCCCCAGTTGCAACTTCTAGCTCAACGCCGTCCTCCTGACCTGTCCCACCTATGCATTCTCATTCCCACCTATCCACTCCACCTTATTCTCTGACATATCACGTTCACCCCCCACCTCCATCCACTTACTGCGCTCTCAGCTACATTCTCCCAAGCCCCAACCCCTCCCATTTATCTCTCCATCCCATATGCTCATAGTCTCATTTCAGATAAAGGGCTTTTGCCCGAAACGTTCATTTTTCTGCTCCTCAGATGCTGCTGGACGTGCTGTGCTTCTTCAACATCACTTTAATCTTGAGGGGAATCAGTTGATTGAGAGGGTATTCGGATACTTTCTATTATTGAACAGAGGCTGTGGATGATAGTAAAACTTTAGCAACCAATAGTTTGGGGAACAGCTAAAGGACTCAGCACAAGTCTGGTCACCGCATAAAGCAACAGTTTTTTTTTATAAATTGTAAGATAAAAGATGAATGGCTGAAATATGCAATGTTGCCCATCAAGACCGTTTCACCATTCAATGAGTTTATCACTGATTCCTTTCCAAGTTAGGGTGCTATGTGCCTTCGAGGGTAACTTGCAAATGGTGACGTTTCGTTGCATCTTCCAACATTGTCCTTATAGTCAGTGCAGCTGTAGACGGGCGGCTGTGGCTTGCTTCTGTAGTGTAGGGGTCGTCACGTTCGCCTAAAAGCCAAAAGTCTCCCAGTTCGGAACTGGGCAGAAACTGCTATGTTCTTCAACTGCAGCCTTTCACATGGATAAAAACGGAGCTTTCTTGCTTGCTTTCCCATCTGCAAACCAGCCTTCGAATTTGCTAGAACAAATCTGCTCTCATAATAAAATGTAATGTAACTCCATTTAATTACTGTGCAAAGCATTGTAAAGATTTTCTCCAACCTGGTTCTGATCACATGCCATTCTGTTTGAGAGTGTAGTTACCGCCTTCTGATCCTTCCATAAAAAGCAGTACCGCATATGCATTCCTTTCGCATGCGGCTCGATTCAAAGACAGGGAAGAAGCAGATGCGCTGGTGTCACAGCGCACCACGGATTCCAGAACTCGTCTGTCTGTCAAATCTACCCCAAATTCGTCTCTGAAATGTGTCATTTGGAAGCTGTCTGTCGTTATTCAACGTGCGAGAGTTGTTACCAGAGGTCCTGAATCATGTTTTGGAGCAGTTCGCACGTTAGTGCTCATTCAATCAGCAACAGCAATGAAAGAAATTACACTCTCAGAGGAACCTCTGGACCTGCGCCTTCAGAGCGTCGCTAGTATAAAGGGCGCCCCGAGATCTAAGCCACGTTGGAACTGAAACGAAGGAATCGACAGAGAGGCTCCAGAATGACATCGAAACTGGGCAGAAACTGCTTTGTTCCTCAACTGCAGCATTTTACATGGACAAGAACGGAGTTTTCTTGCTAGCTTTCCCATCTGCAAACTGCCTTCGAATTTGCTTGAACAAATCTGCTCTCGTAGTGAAATGTAATGCAACTCCATTTAATTACTGTGCAAAGCATTGTAAAGTTTTTCTCCAACCTGGTTCTGATCATATGCCATTCGGTTTGAGAGTGTAGTTATCGCCTTCTGATCCTTCCACGAAAAGCAGTACCGCACTTGCATTCCTTGCGCAGGCGGCCCGTTTCCAAGACAGGGAAGAAGTTGATGCGCTGGTGTCACAGCGCACCGCGGATATCTGAACTAGTCTGTCTGTCAAATGAACCCCCAAAGTCGTCTATGAAGGACATCATTTGGAAGCTGTCTGTCGTTATTCAACGTGCGTGAGTTGTTACCAGAGGTCCTGAATCATGTTTTGGAGCAGTTCGCACGTTAGTGGCTCATTCAACCAGCAACAGCAATGAAAGAAATTACACTCTCAGAGGAACCTCTGGACCTGTGCTTTGATAGCGTCGCTAGTATTAAGGTGCGCCCCGAGATCTAACCACATTGGAACTGAAACGGAGGAATCGACAGAGAGGCTACAGAATGACATCGCATCCATTTGGTTTTCTTTAAATCACTGACGAGCAGGAAAATGTAAACTGGGAGGGCGAGTGGAGAAGTGAGGCAGTTGTAGCTCTGGTGAAATTCCTTCTTTGTGATTCACTCAGCAACCAGAGACGTGTGAAGGTGACTCAGGCGTGAGAGCTCTTCACATCGAGAACAAAAAAGCACTCAAGGGCACTTAGCACCTCTTCCGGAGTGGGGGTGGGGTGAGCTAATTACCTTTTGACTTCTGTTACTATGTTCAGAAACTGCCTTTTAGATTGATGTGAACAGAAACTGCATTTCTAATAAGCACCGTGGAGTTTAGCAAAATTTATTGAGTCGCTTCTCGTCGACTCAGTTGGTATCCCTGTGGCTCATATCCAGGTGTGAACATCTCTGCAGCGAATTGCACGGGTAAGGCAAAAAGGCAAGGAAAGTGGCATCTCGAACCGGCTCCGAGGTCAGAGCATCCTCACAATGTGATCTGTCGTTCTCGGATTGTAATGCTACCTCCGGTTTTAGGGTGGAGAACATTCTTTGGGACTCTTATTCTGCAAAACAGACACAGTGACTGTAACTCTGCTGTGCGGTATGATGTGGAACACGGCCTGCTCAGCTTTGTGCATTTTCCCTGTAGTCCGGTGTGTTTCATGTTCCGTGTAAACGTGAAAGTTGTCCTGTTTCGATCAAAGGGTGAAATCATTTAGCAAAGCAAGAATCGAAATTGCAGTAATGTCAAGCAGCTCATGGTAATTTGACCAAATCATAACCGATCGCATGTTCTCACGCACTCACAGATACATTTGTAGTTGAAAAGATTCTGAGAAGATAGACTCAGCTTACCATTGATAGTTGTCTGGATTGATGGGCTATCATTATCTGCTGCGAAATTGATATTGTAGACGGGCACATCCCAGCAGTTGTGCGAGTCGGAGAGGGATCATGGAACCCTTTTCACGTGGCTTTGCATCGGTTGTTATGCAGGAGCACAATTGGAAGTGCAAGAAAATGGGGCAGCGCGGCTGGCTGGTAGTGTGGCCGAGCGGTCTAAACCGCTGGATTAAGGGTCCAGTCTCGACAGAGGCGTGGATTCGAATCCCACCGCTGCCATTTCTGCTGATCGTTTCCAACGACGCAGTTTGTTAAAATGCTGTTTCGACTCCTGCTGCATTTCTGTTGAAAACCGAAGAAAATTGGGTTTGCTTCCTGGACAATTAACTGTGGTGTGGGAAAGTGCCGACTTTTCCGATGTCTGTGCTGTCATGATCGTTTTCGCCTCCCGCGTGGAAAATCGCAAACAGCTCTGCTGTCCCAGGCAAGTTGAGCGTTTACTGGAACCGAATGGCGACTGTGATTTCATTGCTGTTGTGAAACAAAGTCCTGCGGTGGCACGACTCGTCGTTATTTTGTTTTATGGCCAATGGGAAAATCGTTCCAATGAATTGCGATGTCACATGTTATTGAATTTCTCCCATTTCCTTCATTTCCGTCCTGCGGACATCGGAAGGGAAAGGTAATCTAATCGAGTCTGTGATTGGTGAAATTCACTTTTTCATGGCCCATTCTTATTGTGTTCTTTCTTTCTCTCTTTTCAGCATTGTCTGGGAAGTGGTGGTGCACTCAGGCTCCAGTATGTTTGAAAGAGCAGTTTGGAATTGCCCTGTTGTTAGTTGTGAGATTACTTTATGACTCATGCCCCCGGCCTGTCTCACATTTTGCATTCATGCTCGCTGCGTCTGAAAATGCATTTGGTTTGCCAGTTTTGTTTGTGTTCCGTGTTAAATGCTTTCTGTTTTGCGATTCGCTCAATACCTTACGAATTAACAGGGTTTCTGAGGTAACTTGCAGCTGCAAAAATCCTCAACTGAGAATCTGGGAAAATTTCCCGGAGTATGGTCAGTCGGAGCAAAAGTAAGGAAGTCGTTCGTTTCTGCAGTGTCTTACAACGCTACCTTTCCCGTGAGCAGTCGAACAGACGAAATGATTGTGCCACAGACTGCGACGGCAAGCTCCGCTAAAAAGTAATCCTTTACAGCCGGTGTAAGCAACACAATGTTATTGGCGCACACCGCGTGGAAACAGATACTTCGGTGTATCTCGTCCATGCTCACCACATAGCCAAAATTAAAGAAGTCCCATTAAACAACGAGCGATTGGAAACAGAAAGGTGAAAGGTAAAATGGCTTCAACTTTCAGTGCTGGGTGCCACTGAGCCTTAGCAGTAGCGACTGCGCCTTGTTTCTGTAGTGTAGTGGTCATCACGTTCGCCTTACGCGCGAAAGGTCCCCAGTTCGAAACTGGGCAGAAACTGCTTTGTTCTTCAACTGCGGCATTTTACATGGATAGGAGCGGAGTTTTCTTGCTTGCTTTCCCATCTGCAAACCTGCCTTCGAATTTACTTGAACAAATCTGCTCTCGTAGTGAAATGTAATGCAACTCCATTTAATTACTGTGCAAAGCATTGTAAAGTTTTTCTCCAACCTGATTGTGATCATATGCCATTCTGTTTGAGAGTGTAGTTACCGCCTTCTGATCCTTCCACGAAAAGCAGTACCGCACTTGCATTCCTTGCGCAGGCGGCCCGTTTCCAAGACAGGGAAGAAGCTGATGCGCTGGTGTCACAGCGCACCGCGGATTCCTGAACAAGTCTGTCTGTCAAATGTACCCCCAAAGTCGTCTATGAAGGACATCATTTGGAAGCTGTCTGTCGTTATTTAACGTGCGAGAGTTGTTACCAGAGGTCCTGAATCATGTTTTGGAGCAGTTCGCACGTTAGTGGCTCATTCAACCAGCAACAGCAATGAAAGAAATTACACTCTCAGAGGAACCTCTGGACCTGTGCTTTGATAGCGTCGCTAGTATTAAGGTGCGCCCCGAGATCTAACCACATTGGAACTGAAACGGAGGAATCGACAGAGAGGCTACAGAATGACATCGCATCCATTTGGTTTTCTTTAAATCACTGACGAGCAGGAAAATGTAAACTGGGAGGGCGAGTGGAGAAGTGAGGCAGTTGTAGCTCTGGTGAAATTCCTTCTTTGTGATTCACTCAGCAACCAGAGACGTGTGAAGGTGACTCAGGCGTGAGAGCTCTTCACATCGAGAACAAAAAAGCACTCAAGGGCACTTAGCACCTCTTCCGGAGTGGGGGTGGGGTGAGCTAATTACCTTTTGACTTCTGTTACTATGTTCAGAAACTGCCTTTTAGATTGATGTGAACAGAAACTGCATTTCTAATAAGCACCGTGGAGTTTAGCAAAATTTATTGAGTCGCTTCTCGTCGACTCAGTTGGTATCCCTGTGGCTCATATCCAGGTGTGAACATCTCTGCAGCGAATTGCACGGGTAAGGCAAAAAGGCAAGGAAAGTGGCATCTCGAACCGGCTCCGAGGTCAGAGCATCCTCACAATGTGATCTGTCGTTCTCGGATTGTAATGCTACCTCCGGTTTTAGGGTGGAGAACATTCTTTGGGACTCTTATTCTGCAAAACAGACACAGTGACTGTAACTCTGCTGTGCGGTATGATGTGGAACACGGCCTGCTCAGCTTTGTGCATTTTCCCTGTAGTCCGGTGTGTTTCATGTTCCGTGTAAACGTGAAAGTTGTCCTGTTTCGATCAAAGGGTGAAATCATTTAGCAAAGCAAGAATCGAAATTGCAGTAATGTCAAGCAGCTCATGGTAATTTGACCAAATCATAACCGATCGCATGTTCTCACGCACTCACAGATACATTTGTAGTTGAAAAGATTCTGAGAAGATAGACTCAGCTTACCATTGATAGTTGTCTGGATTGATGGGCTATCATTATCTGCTGCGAAATTGATATTGTAGACGGGCACATCCCAGCAGTTGTGCGAGTCGGAGAGGGATCATGGAACCCTTTTCACGTGGCTTTGCATCGGTTGTTATGCAGGAGCACAATTGGAAGTGCAAGAAAATGGGGCAGCGCGGCTGGCTGGTAGTGTGGCCGAGCGGTCTAAACCGCTGGATTAAGGGTCCAGTCTCGACAGAGGCGTGGATTCGAATCCCACCGCTGCCATTTCTGCTGATCGTTTCCAACGACGCAGTTTGTTAAAATGCTGTTTCGACTCCTGCTGCATTTCTGTTGAAAACCGAAGAAAATTGGGTTTGCTTCCTGGACAATTAACTGTGGTGTGGGAAAGTGCCGACTTTTCCGATGTCTGTGCTGTCATGATCGTGTTCGCCTCCCGCGTGGAAAATCGCAAACAGCTCTGCTGTCCCAGGCAAGTTGAGCGTTTACTGGAACCGAATGGCGACTGTGATTTCATTGCTGTTGTGAAACAAAGTCCTGCGGTGGCACGACTCGTCGTTATTTTGTTTTATGGCCAATGGGAAAATCGTTCCAATGAATTGCGATGTCACATGTTATTGAATTTCTCCCATTTCCTTCATTTCCGTCCTGCGGACATCGGAAGGGAAAGGTAATCTAATCGAGTCTGTGATTGGTGAAATTCACTTTTTCATGGCCCATTCTTATTGTGTTCTTTCTTTCTCTCTTTTCAGCATTGTCTGGGAAGTGGTGGTGCACTCAGGCTCCAGTATGTTTGAAAGAGCAGTTTGGAATTGCCCTGTTGTTAGTTGTGAGATTACTTTATGACTCATGCCCCCGGCCTGTCTCACATTTTGCATTCATGCTCGCTGCGTCTGAAAATGCATTTGGTTTGCCAGTTTTGTTTGTGTTCCGTGTTAAATGCTTTCTGTTTTGCGATTCGCTCAATACCTTACGAATTAACAGGGTTTCTGAGGTAACTTGCAGCTGCAAAAATCCTCAACTGAGAATCTGGGAAAATTTCCCGGAGTATGGTCAGTCGGAGCAAAAGTAAGGAAGTCGTTCGTTTCTGCAGTGTCTTACAACGCTACCTTTCCCGTGAGCAGTCGAACAGACGAAATGATTGTGCCACAGACTGCGACGGCAAGCTCCGCTAAAAAGTAATCCTTTACAGCCGGTGTAAGCAACACAATGTTATTGGCGCACACCGCGTGGAAACAGATACTTCGGTGTATCTCGTCCATGCTCACCACATAGCCAAAATTAAAGAAGTCCCATTAAACAACGAGCGATTGGAAACAGAAAGGTGAAAGGTAAAATGGCTTCAACTTTCAGTGCTGGGTGCCACTGAGCCTTAGCAGTAGCGACTGCGCCTTGTTTCTGTAGTGTAGTGGTCATCACGTTCGCCTTACGCGCGAAAGGTCCCCAGTTCGAAACTGGGCAGAAACTGCTTTGTTCTTCAACTGCGGCATTTTACATGGATAGGAGCGGAGTTTTCTTGCTTGCTTTCCCATCTGCAAACCTGCCTTCGAATTTACTTGAACAAATCTGCTCTCGTAGTGAAATGTAATGCAACTCCATTTAATTACTGTGCAAAGCATTGTAAAGTTTTTCTCCAACCTGATTGTGATCATATGCCATTCTGTTTGAGAGTGTAGTTACCGCCTTCTGATCCTTCCACGAAAAGCAGTACCGCACTTGCATTCCTTGCGCAGGCGGCCCGTTTCCAAGACAGGGAAGAAGCTGATGCGCTGGTGTCACAGCGCACCGCGGATTCCTGAACAAGTCTGTCTGTCAAATGTACCCCCAAAGTCGTCTATGAAGGACATCATTTGGAAGCTGTCTGTCGTTATTTAACGTGCGAGAGTTGTTACCAGAGGTCCTGAATCATGTTTTGGAGCAGTTCGCACGTTAGTGGCTCATTCAACCAGCAACAGCAATGAAAGAAATTACACTCTCAGAGGAACCTCTGGACCTGTGCTTTGATAGCGTCGCTAGTATTAAGGTGCGCCCCGAGATCTAACCACATTGGAACTGAAACGGAGGAATCGACAGAGAGGCTACAGAATGACATCGCATCCATTTGGTTTTCTTTAAATCACTGACGAGCAGGAAAATGTAAACTGGGAGGGCGAGTGGAGAAGTGAGGCAGTTGTAGCTCTGGTGAAATTCCTTCTTTGTGATTCACTCAGCAACCAGAGACGTGTGAAGGTGACTCAGGCGTGAGAGCTCTTCACATCGAGAACAAAAAAGCACTCAAGGGCACTTAGCACCTCTTCCGGAGTGGGGGTGGGGTGAGCTAATTACCTTTTGACTTCTGTTACTATGTTCAGAAACTGCCTTTTAGATTGATGTGAACAGAAACTGCATTTCTAATAAGCACCGTGGAGTTTAGCAAAATTTATTGAGTCGCTTCTCGTCGACTCAGTTGGTATCCCTGTGGCTCATATCCAGGTGTGAACATCTCTGCAGCGAATTGCACGGGTAAGGCAAAAAGGCAAGGAAAGTGGCATCTCGAACCGGCTCCGAGGTCAGAGCATCCTCACAATGTGATCTGTCGTTCTCGGATTGTAATGCTACCTCCGGTTTTAGGGTGGAGAACATTCTTTGGGACTCTTATTCTGCAAAACAGACACAGTGACTGTAACTCTGCTGTGCGGTATGATGTGGAACACGGCCTGCTCAGCTTTGTGCATTTTCCCTGTAGTCCGGTGTGTTTCATGTTCCGTGTAAACGTGAAAGTTGTCCTGTTTCGATCAAAGGGTGAAATCATTTAGCAAAGCAAGAATCGAAATTGCAGTAATGTCAAGCAGCTCATGGTAATTTGACCAAATCATAACCGATCGCATGTTCTCACGCACTCACAGATACATTTGTAGTTGAAAAGATTCTGAGAAGATAGACTCAGCTTACCATTGATAGTTGTCTGGATTGATGGGCTATCATTATCTGCTGCGAAATTGATATTGTAGACGGGCACATCCCAGCAATTGTGCGAGTCGGAGAGGGATCATGGAACCCTTTTCACGTGGCTTTGCATCGGTTGTTATGCAGGAGCACAATTGGAAGTGCAAGAAAATGGGGCAGCGCGGCGGGCTGGTAGTGTGGCCGAGCGGTCTAAGCCGCTGGATTAAGGCTCCAGTCTCGACAGAGGAGTGGGTTCGAATCCCACCGCTGCCATTTCTGCTGATCGCTTCCAACGACGCAGTTTGTTAAAATGCTGTTTCGACTCCTGCTGCATTTCTGTTGAAAACCGAAGAAAATTGGGTTTGCTTCCTGGGCAATTAACTGTGGTGTGGGAAAGTGCCGACTTTTCCGATGTCTGTGCTGTCATGATCGTGTTCGCCTCCCGCGTGGAAAATCGCAAACAGCTCTGCTGTCCCAGGCAAGTTGAGCGTTTACTGGAACCGAATGGCGACTGTGATTTCATTGCTGTTGTGAAACAAAGTCCTGCGGTGGCACGACTCGTCGTTATTTTGTTTTATGGCCAATGGGAAAATCGTTCCAATGAATTGCGATGTCACATGTTATTGAATTTCTCCCATTTCCTTCATTTCCGTCCTGCGGACATCGGAAGGGAAAGGTAATCTAATCGAGTCTGTGATTGGTGAAATTCACTTTTTCATGGCCCATTCTTATTGTGTTCTTTCTTTCTCTCTTTTCAGCATTGTCTGGGAAGTGGTGGTGCACTCAGGCTCCAGTATGTTTGAAAGAGCAGTTTGGAATTGCCCTGTTGTTAGTTGTGAGATTACTTTATGACTCATGCCCCCGGCCTGTCTCACATTTTGCATTCATGCTCGCTGTGTCTGAAAATGCATTTGGTTTGCCAGTTTTGTTTGTGTTCCGTGTTAAATGCTTTCTGTTTTGCGATTCGCTCAATACCTTACGAATTAACAGGGTTTCTGAGGTAACTTGCAGCTGCAAAAATCCTCAACTGAGAATCTGGGAAAATTTCCCGGAGTATGGTCAGTCGGAGCAAAAGTAAGGAAGTCGTTCGTTTCTGCAGTGTCTTACAACGCTACCTTTCCCGTGAGCAGTCGAACAGACGAAATGATTGTGCCACAGACTGCGACGGCAAGCTCCGCTAAAAAGTAATCCTTTACAGCCGGTGTAAGCAACACAATGTTATTGGCGCACACCGCGTGGAAACAGATACTTCGGTGTATCTCGTCCATGCTCACCACATAGCCAAAATTAAAGAAGTCCCATTAAACAACGAGCGATTGGAAACAGAAAGGTGAAAGGTAAAATGGCTTCAACTTTCAGTGCTGGGTGCCACTGAGCCTTAGCAGTAGCGACTGCGCCTTGTTTCTGTAGTGTAGTGGTCATCACGTTCGCCTTACGCGCGAAAGGTCCCCAGTTCGAAACTGGGCAGAAACTGCTTTGTTCTTCAACTGCAGCATTTTACATGGACAGGAGCGGAGTTTTCTTGCTTGCTTTCCCATCTGCAAACCTGCCTTCGAATTTACTTGAACAAATCTGCTCTCGTAGTGAAATGTAATGCAACTCCATTTAATTACTGTGCAAAGCATTGTAAAGTTTTTCTCCAACCTGATTGTGATCATATGCCATTCTGTTTGAGAGTGTAGTTACCGCCTTCTGATCCTTCCACGAAAAGCAGTACCGCACTTGCATTCCTTGCGCAGGCGGCCCGTTTCCAAGACAGGGAAGAAGCTGATGCGCTGGTGTCACAGCGCACCGCGGATTCCTGAACAAGTCTGTCTGTCAAATGTACCCCCAAAGTCGTCTATGAAGGACATCATTTGGAAGCTGTCTGTCGTTATTTAACGTGCGTGAGTTGTTACCAGAGGTCCTGAATCATGTTTTGGAGCAGTTCGCACGTTAGTGGCTCATTCAACCAGCAACAGCAATGAAAGAAATTACACTCTCAGAGGAACCTCTGGACCTGTGCTTTGATAGCGTCGCTAGTATTAAGGTGCGCCCCGAGATCTAACCACATTGGAACTGAAACGGAGGAATCGACAGAGAGGCTACAGAATGACATCGCATCCATTTGGTTTTCTTTAAATCACTGACGAGCAGGAAAATGTAAACTGGGAGGGCGAGTGGAGAAGTGAGGCAGTTGTAGCTCTGGTGAAATTCCTTCTTTGTGATTCACTCAGCAACCAGAGACGTGTGAAGGTGACTCAGGCGTGAGAGCTCTTCACATCGAGAACAAAAAAGCACTCAAGGGCACTTAGCACCTCTTCCGGAGTGGGGGTGGGGTGAGCTAATTACCTTTTGACTTCTGTTACTATGTTCAGAAACTGCCTTTTAGATTGATGTGAACAGAAACTGCATTTCTAATAAGCACCGTGGAGTTTAGCAAAATTTATTGAGTCGCTTCTCGTCGACTCAGTTGGTATCCCTGTGGCTCATATCCAGGTGTGAACATCTCTGCAGCGAATTGCACGGGTAAGGCAAAAAGGCAAGGAAAGTGGCATCTCGAACCGGCTCCGAGGTCAGAGCATCCTCACAATGTGATCTGTCGTTCTCGGATTGTAATGCTACCTCCGGTTTTAGGGTGGAGAACATTCTTTGGGACTCTTATTCTGCAAAACAGACACAGTGACTGTAACTCTGCTGTGCGGTATGATGTGGAACACGGCCTGCTCAGCTTTGTGCATTTTCCCTGTAGTCCGGTGTGTTTCATGTTCCGTGTAAACGTGAAAGTTGTCCTGTTTCGATCAAAGGGTGAAATCATTTAGCAAAGCAAGAATCGAAATTGCAGTAATGTCAAGCAGCTCATGGTAATTTGACCAAATCATAACCGATCGCATGTTCTCACGCACTCACAGATACATTTGTAGTTGAAAAGATTCTGAGAAGATAGACTCAGCTTACCATTGATAGTTGTCTGGATTGATGGGCTATCATTATCTGCTGCGAAATTGATATTGTAGACGGGCACATCCCAGCAGTTGTGCGAGTCGGAGAGGGATCATGGAACCCTTTTCACGTGGCTTTGCATCGGTTGTTATGCAGGAGCACAATTGGAAGTGCAAGAAAATGGGGCAGCGCGGCGGGCTGGTAGTGTGGCCGAGCGGTCTAAGCCGCTGGATTAAGGCTCCAGTCTCGACAGAGGCGTGGGTTCGAATCCCACCGCTGCCATTTCTGCTGATCGCTTCCAACGACGCAGTTTGTTAAAATGCTGTTTCGACTCCTGCTGCATTTCTGTTGAAAACCGAAGAAAATTGGGTTTGCTTCCTGGGCAATTAACTGTGGTGTGGGAAAGTGCCGACTTTTCCGATGTCTGTGCTGTCATGATCGTGTTCGCCTCCCGCGTGGAAAATCGCAAACAGCTCTGCTGTCCCAGGCAAGTTGAGCGTTTACTGGAACCGAATGGCGACTGTGATTTCATTGCTGTTGTGAAACAAAGTCCTGCGGTGGCACGACTCGTCGTTATTTTGTTTTATGGCCAATGGGAAAATCGTTCCAATGAATTGCGATGTCACATGTTATTGAATTTCTCCCATTTCCTTCATTTCCGTCCTGCGGACATCGGAAGGGAAAGGTAATCTAATCGAGTCTGTGATTGGTGAAATTCACTTTTTCATGGCCCATTCTTATTGTGTTCTTTCTTTCTCTCTTTTCAGCATTGTCTGGGAAGTGGTGGTGCACTCAGGCTCCAGTATGTTTGAAAGAGCAGTTTGGAATTGCCCTGTTGTTAGTTGTGAGATTACTTTATGACTCATGCCCCCGGCCTGTCTCACATTTTGCATTCATGCTCGCTGTGTCTGAAAATGCATTTGGTTTGCCAGTTTTGTTTGTGTTCCGTGTTAAATGCTTTCTGTTTTGCGATTCGCTCAATACCTTACGAATTAACAGGGTTTCTGAGGTAACTTGCAGCTGCAAAAATCCTCAACTGAGAATCTGGGAAAATTTCCCGGAGTATGGTCAGTCGGAGCAAAAGTAAGGAAGTCGTTCGTTTCTGCAGTGTCTTACAACGCTACCTTTCCCGTGAGCAGTCGAACAGACGAAATGATTGTGCCACAGACTGCGACGGCAAGCTCCGCTAAAAAGTAATCCTTTACAGCCGGTGTAAGCAACACAATGTTATTGGCGCACACCGCGTGGAAACAGATACTTCGGTGTATCTCGTCCATGCTCACCACATAGCCAAAATTAAAGAAGTCCCATTAAACAACGAGCGATTGGAAACAGAAAGGTGAAAGGTAAAATGGCTTCAACTTTCAGTGCTGGGTGCCACTGAGCCTTAGCAGTAGCGACTGCGCCTTGTTTCTGTAGTGTAGTGGTCATCACGTTCGCCTTACGCGCGAAAGGTCCCCAGTTCGAAACTGGGCAGAAACTGCTTTGTTCTTCAACTGCAGCATTTTACATGGACAGGAGCGGAGTTTTCTTGCTTGCTTTCCCATCTGCAAACCTGCCTTCGAATTTACTTGAACAAATCTGCTCTCGTAGTGAAATGTAATGCAACTCCATTTAATTACTGTGCAAAGCATTGTAAAGTTTTTCTCCAACCTGATTGTGATCATATGCCATTCTGTTTGAGAGTGTAGTTACCGCCTTCTGATCCTTCCACGAAAAGCAGTACCGCACTTGCATTCCTTGCGCAGGCGGCCCGTTTCCAAGACAGGGAAGAAGCTGATGCGCTGGTGTCACAGCGCACCGCGGATTCCTGAACAAGTCTGTCTGTCAAATGTACCCCCAAAGTCGTCTATGAAGGACATCATTTGGAAGCTCTCTGTCGTTATTTAACGTGCGTGAGTTGTTACCAGAGGTCCTGAATCATGTTTTGGAGCAGTTCGCACGTTAGTGGCTCATTCAACCAGCAACAGCAATGAAAGAAATTACACTCTCAGAGGAACCTCTGGACCTGTGCTTTGATAGCGTCGCTAGTATTAAGGTGCGCCCCGAGATCTAACCACATTGGAACTGAAACGGAGGAATCGACAGAGAGGCTACAGAATGACATCGCATCCATTTGGTTTTCTTTAAATCACTGACGAGCAGGAAAATGTAAACTGGGAGGGCGAGTGGAGAAGTGAGGCAGTTGTAGCTCTGGTGAAATTCCTTCTTTGTGATTCACTCAGCAACCAGAGACGTGTGAAGGTGACTCAGGCGTGAGAGCTCTTCACATCGAGAACAAAAAAGCACTCAAGGGCACTTAGCACCTCTTCCGGAGTGGGGGTGGGGTGAGCTAATTACCTTTTGACTTCTGTTACTATGTTCAGAAACTGCCTTTTAGATTGATGTGAACAGAAACTGCATTTCTAATAAGCACCGTGGAGTTTAGCAAAATTTATTGAGTCGCTTCTCGTCGACTCAGTTGGTATCCCTGTGGCTCATATCCAGGTGTGAACATCTCTGCAGCGAATTGCACGGGTAAGGCAAAAAGGCAAGGAAAGTGGCATCTCGAACCGGCTCCGAGGTCAGAGCATCCTCACAATGTGATCTGTCGTTCTCGGATTGTAATGCTACCTCCGGTTTTAGGGTGGAGAACATTCTTTGGGACTCTTATTCTGCAAAACAGACACAGTGACTGTAACTCTGCTGTGCGGTATGATGTGGAACACGGCCTGCTCAGCTTTGTGCATTTTCCCTGTAGTCCGGTGTGTTTCATGTTCCGTGTAAACGTGAAAGTTGTCCTGTTTCGATCAAAGGGTGAAATCATTTAGCAAAGCAAGAATCGAAATTGCAGTAATGTCAAGCAGCTCATGGTAATTTGACCAAATCATAACCGATCGCATGTTCTCACGCACTCACAGATACATTTGTAGTTGAAAAGATTCTGAGAAGATAGACTCAGCTTACCATTGATAGTTGTCTGGATTGATGGGCTATCATTATCTGCTGCGAAATTGATATTGTAGACGGGCACATCCCAGCAGTTGTGCGAGTCGGAGAGGGATCATGGAACCCTTTTCACGTGGCTTTGCATCGGTTGTTATGCAGGAGCACAATTGGAAGTGCAAGAAAATGGGGCAGCGCGGCTGGCTGGTAGTGTGGCCGAGCGGTCTAAGCCGCTGGATTAAGGCTCCAGTCTCGACAGAGGCGTGGGTTCGAATCCCACCGCTGCCATTTCTGCTGATCGTTTCCAACGACGCAGTTTGTTAAAATGCTGTTTCGACTCCTGCTGCATTTCTGTTGAAAACCGAAGAAAATTGGGTTTGCTTCCTGGGCAATTAACTGTGGTGTGGGAAAGTGCCGACTTTTCCGATGTCTGTGCTGTCATGATCGTGTTCGCCTCCCGCGTGGAAAATCGCAAACAGCTCTGCTGTCCCAGGCAAGTTGAGCGTTTACTGGAACCGAATGGCGACTGTGATTTCATTGCTGTTGTGAAACAAAGTCCTGCGGTGGCACGACTCGTCGTTATTTTGTTTTATGGCCAATGGGAAAATCGTTCCAATGAATTGCGATGTCACATGTTATTGAATTTCTCCCATTTCCTTCATTTCCGTCCTGCGGACATCGGAAGGGAAAGGTAATCTAATCGAGTCTGTGATTGGTGAAATTCACTTTTTCATGGCCCATTCTTATTGTGTTCTTTCTTTCTCTCTTTTCAGCATTGTCTGGGAAGTGGTGGTGCACTCAGGCTCCAGTATGTTTGAAAGAGCAGTTTGGAATTGCCCTGTTGTTAGTTGTGAGATTACTTTATGACTCATGCCCCCGGCCTGTCTCACATTTTGCATTCATGCTCGCTGTGTCTGAAAATGCATTTGGTTTGCCAGTTTTGTTTGTGTTCCGTGTTAAATGCTTTCTGTTTTGCGATTCGCTCAATACCTTACGAATTAACAGGGTTTCTGAGGTAACTTGCAGCTGCAAAAATCCTCAACTGAGAATCTGGGAAAATTTCCCGGAGTATGGTCAGTCGGAGCAAAAGTAAGGAAGTCGTTCGTTTCTGCAGTGTCTTACAACGCTACCTTTCCCGTGAGCAGTCGAACAGACGAAATGATTGTGCCACAGACTGCGACGGCAAGCTCCGCTAAAAAGTAATCCTTTACAGCCGGTGTAAGCAACACAATGTTATTGGCGCACACCGCGTGGAAACAGATACTTCGGTGTATCTCGTCCATGCTCACCACATAGCCAAAATTAAAGAAGTCCCATTAAACAACGAGCGATTGGAAACAGAAAGGTGAAAGGTAAAATGGCTTCAACTTTCAGTGCTGGGTGCCACTGAGCCTTAGCAGTAGCGACTGCGCCTTGTTTCTGTAGTGTAGTGGTCATCACGTTCGCCTTACGCGCGAAAGGTCCCCAGTTCGAAACTGGGCAGAAACTGCTTTGTTCTTCAACTGCAGCATTTTACATGGACAGGAGCGGAGTTTTCTTGCTTGCTTTCCCATCTGCAAACCTGCCTTCGAATTTACTTGAACAAATCTGCTCTCGTAGTGAAATGTAATGCAACTCCATTTAATTACTGTGCAAAGCATTGTAAAGTTTTTCTCCAACCTGATTGTGATCATATGCCATTCTGTTTGAGAGTGTAGTTACCGCCTTCTGATCCTTCCACGAAAAGCAGTACCGCACTTGCATTCCTTGCGCAGGCGGCCCGTTTCCAAGACAGGGAAGAAGCTGATGCGCTGGTGTCACAGCGCACCGCGGATTCCTGAACAAGTCTGTCTGTCAAATGTACCCCCAAAGTCGTCTATGAAGGACATCATTTGGAAGCTGTCTGTCGTTATTTAACGTGCGTGAGTTGTTACCAGAGGTCCTGAATCATGTTTTGGAGCAGTTCGCACGTTAGTGGCTCATTCAACCAGCAACAGCAATGAAAGAAATTACACTCTCAGAGGAACCTCTGGACCTGTGCTTTGATAGCGTCGCTAGTATTAAGGTGCGCCCCGAGATCTAACCACATTGGAACTGAAACGGAGGAATCGACAGAGAGGCTACAGAATGACATCGCATCCATTTGGTTTTCTTTAAATCACTGACGAGCAGGAAAATGTAAACTGGGAGGGCGAGTGGAGAAGTGAGGCAGTTGTAGCTCTGGTGAAATTCCTTCTTTGTGATTCACTCAGCAACCAGAGACGTGTGAAGGTGACTCAGGCGTGAGAGCTCTTCACATCGAGAACAAAAAAGCACTCAAGGGCACTTAGCACCTCTTCCGGAGTGGGGGTGGGGTGAGCTAATTACCTTTTGACTTCTGTTACAATGTTCAGAAACTGCCTTTTAGATTGATGTGAACAGAAACTGCATTTCTAATAAGCACCGTGGAGTTTAGCAAAATTTATTGAGTCGCTTCTCGTCGACTCAGTTGGTATCCCTGTGGCTCATATCCAGGTGTGAACATCTCTGCAGCGAATTGCACGGGTAAGGCAAAAAGGCAAGGAAAGTGGCATCTCGAACCGGCTCCGAGGTCAGAGCATCCTCACAATGTGATCTGTCGTTCTCGGATTGTAATGCTACCTCCGGTTTTAGGGTGGAGAACATTCTTTGGGACTCTTATTCTGCAAAACAGACACAGTGACTGTAACTCTGCTGTGCGGTATGATGTGGAACACGGCCTGCTCAGCTTTGTGCATTTTCCCTGTAGTCCGGTGTGTTTCATGTTCCGTGTAAACGTGAAAGTTGTCCTGTTTCGATCAAAGGGTGAAATCATTTAGCAAAGCAAGAATCGAAATTGCAGTAATGTCAAGCAGCTCATGGTAATTTGACCAAATCATAACCGATCGCATGTTCTCACGCACTCACAGATACATTTGTAGTTGAAAAGATTCTGAGAAGATAGACTCAGCTTACCATTGATAGTTGTCTGGATTGATGGGCTATCATTATCTGCTGCGAAATTGATATTGTAGACGGGCACATCCCAGCAGTTGTGCGAGTCGGAGAGGGATCATGGAACCCTTTTCACGTGGCTTTGCATCGGTTGTTATGCAGGAGCACAATTGGAAGTGCAAGAAAATGGGGCAGCGCGGCTGGCTGGTAGTGTGGCCGAGCGGTCTAAGCCGCTGGATTAAGGCTCCAGTCTCGACAGAGGCGTGGGTTCGAATCCCACCGCTGCCATTTCTGCTGATCGTTTCCAACGACGCAGTTTGTTAAAATGCTGTTTCGACTCCTGCTGCATTTCTGTTGAAAACCGAAGAAAATTGGGTTTGCTTCCTGGGCAATTAACTGTGGTGTGGGAAAGTGCCGACTTTTCCGATGTCTGTGCTGTCATGATCGTGTTCGCCTCCCGCGTGGAAAATCGCAAACAGCTCTGCTGTCCCAGGCAAGTTGAGCGTTTACTGGAACCGAATGGCGACTGTGATTTCATTGCTGTTGTGAAACAAAGTCCTGCGGTGGCACGACTCGTCGTTATTTTGTTTTATGGCCAATGGGAAAATCGTTCCAATGAATTGCGATGTCACATGTTATTGAATTTCTCCCATTTCCTTCATTTCCGTCCTGCGGACATCGGAAGGGAAAGGTAATCTAATCGAGTCTGTGATTGGTGAAATTCACTTTTTCATGGCCCATTCTTATTGTGTTCTTTCTTTCTCTCTTTTCAGCATTGTCTGGGAAGTGGTGGTGCACTCAGGCTCCAGTATGTTTGAAAGAGCAGTTTGGAATTGCCCTGTTGTTAGTTGTGAGATTACTTTATGACTCATGCCCCCGGCCTGTCTCACATTTTGCATTCATGCTCGCTGTGTCTGAAAATGCATTTGGTTTGCCAGTTTTGTTTGTGTTCCGTGTTAAATGCTTTCTGTTTTGCGATTCGCTCAATACCTTACGAATTAACAGGGTTTCTGAGGTAACTTGCAGCTGCAAAAATCCTCAACTGAGAATCTGGGAAAATTTCCCGGAGTATGGTCAGTCGGAGCAAAAGTAAGGAAGTCGTTCGTTTCTGCAGTGTCTTACAACGCTACCTTTCCCGTGAGCAGTCGAACAGACGAAATGATTGTGCCACAGACTGCGACGGCAAGCTCCGCTAAAAAGTAATCCTTTACAGCCGGTGTAAGCAACACAATGTTATTGGCGCACACCGCGTGGAAACAGATACTTCGGTGTATCTCGTCCATGCTCACCACATAGCCAAAATTAAAGAAGTCCCATTAAACAACGAGCGATTGGAAACAGAAAGGTGAAAGGTAAAATGGCTTCAACTTTCAGTGCTGGGTGCCACTGAGCCTTAGCAGTAGCGACTGCGCCTTGTTTCTGTAGTGTAGTGGTCATCACGTTCGCCTTACGCGCGAAAAGTCCCCAGTTCGAAACTGGGCAGAAACTGCTTTGTTCTTCAACTGCAGCATTTTACATGGACAAGAGCGGAGTTTTCTTGCTTGCTTTCCCATCTGCAAACCTGCCTTCGAATTTACTTGAACAAATCTGCTCTCGTAGTGAAATGTAATGCAACTCCATTTAATTACTGTGCAAAGCATTGTAAAGTTTTTCTCCAACCTGATTGTGATCATATGCCATTCTGTTTGAGAGTGTAGTTACCGCCTTCTGATCCTTCCACGAAAAGCAGTACCGCACTTGCATTCCTTGCGCAGGCGGCCCGTTTCCAAGACAGGGAAGAAGCTGATGCGCTGGTGTCACAGCGCACCGCGGATTCCTGAACAAGTCTGTCTGTCAAATGTACCCCCAAAGTCGTCTATGAAGGACATCATTTGGAAGCTGTCTGTCGTTATTTAACGTGCGAGAGTTGTTACCAGAGGTCCTGAATCATGTTTTGGAGCAGTTCGCACGTTAGTGGCTCATTCAACCAGCAACAGCAATGAAAGAAATTACACTCTCAGAGGAACCTCTGGACCTGTGCTTTGATAGCGTCGCTAGTATTAAGGTGCGCCCCGAGATCTAACCACATTGGAACTGAAACGGAGGAATCGACAGAGAGGCTACAGAATGACATCGCATCCATTTGGTTTTCTTTAAATCACTGACGAGCAGGAAAATGTAAACTGGGAGGGCGAGTGGAGAAGTGAGGCAGTTGTAGCTCTGGTGAAATTCCTTCTTTGTGATTCACTCAGCAACCAGAGACGTGTGAAGGTGACTCAGGCGTGAGAGCTCTTCACATCGAGAACAAAAAAGCACTCAAGGGCACTTAGCACCTCTTCCGGAGTGGGGGTGGGGTGAGCTAATTACCTTTTGACTTCTGTTACAATGTTCAGAAACTGCCTTTTAGATTGATGTGAACAGAAACTGCATTTCTAATAAGCACCGTGGAGTTTAGCAAAATTTATTGAGTCGCTTCTCGTCGACTCAGTTGGTATCCCTGTGGCTCATATCCAGGTGTGAACATCTCTGCAGCGAATTGCACGGGTAAGGCAAAAAGGCAAGGAAAGTGGCATCTCGAACCGGCTCCGAGGTCAGAGCATCCTCACAATGTGATCTGTCGTTCTCGGATTGTAATGCTACCTCCGGTTTTAGGGTGGAGAACATTCTTTGGGACTCTTATTCTGCAAAACAGACACAGTGACTGTAACTCTGCTGTGCGGTATGATGTGGAACACGGCCTGCTCAGCTTTGTGCATTTTCCCTGTAGTCCGGTGTGTTTCATGTTCCGTGTAAACGTGAAAGTTGTCCTGTTTCGATCAAAGGGTGAAATCATTTAGCAAAGCAAGAATCGAAATTGCAGTAATGTCAAGCAGCTCATGGTAATTTGACCAAATCATAACCGATCGCATGTTCTCACGCACTCACAGATACATTTGTAGTTGAAAAGATTCTGAGAAGATAGACTCAGCTTACCATTGATAGTTGTCTGGATTGATGGGCTATCATTATCTGCTGCGAAATTGATATTGTAGACGGGCACATCCCAGCAATTGTGCGAGTCGGAGAGGGATCATGGAACCCTTTTCACGTGGCTTTGCATCGGTTGTTATGCAGGAGCACAATTGGAAGTGCAAGAAAATGGGGCAGCGCGGCGGGCTGGTAGTGTGGCCGAGCGGTCTAAGCCGCTGGATTAAGGCTCCAGTCTCGACAGAGGCGTGGGTTCGAATCCCACCGCTGCCATTTCTGCTGATCGCTTCCAACGACGCAGTTTGTTAAAATGCTGTTTCGACTCCTGCTGCATTTCTGTTGAAAACCGAAGAAAATTGGGTTTGCTTCCTGGGCAATTAACTGTGGTGTGGGAAAGTGCCGACTTTTCCGATGTCTGTGCTGTCATGATCGTGTTCGCCTCCCGCGTGGAAAATCGCAAACAGCTCTGCTGTCCCAGGCAAGTTGAGCGTTTACTGGAACCGAATGGCGACTGTGATTTCATTGCTGTTGTGAAACAAAGTCCTGCGGTGGCACGACTCGTCGTTATTTTGTTTTATGGCCAATGGGAAAATCGTTCCAATGAATTGCGATGTCACATGTTATTGAATTTCTCCCATTTCCTTCATTTCCGTCCTGCGGACATCGGAAGGGAAAGGTAATCTAATCGAGTCTGTGATTGGTGAAATTCACTTTTTCATGGCCCATTCTTATTGTGTTCTTTCTTTCTCTCTTTTCAGCATTGTCTGGGAAGTGGTGGTGCACTCAGGCTCCAGTATGTTTGAAAGAGCAGTTTGGAATTGCCCTGTTGTTAGTTGTGAGATTACTTTATGACTCATGCCCCCGGCCTGTCTCACATTTTGCATTCATGCTCGCTGTGTCTGAAAATGCATTTGGTTTGCCAGTTTTGTTTGTGTTCCGTGTTAAATGCTTTCTGTTTTGCGATTCGCTCAATACCTTACGAATTAACAGGGTTTCTGAGGTAACTTGCAGCTGCAAAAATCCTCAACTGAGAATCTGGGAAAATTTCCCGGAGTATGGTCAGTCGGAGCAAAAGTAAGGAAGTCGTTCGTTTCTGCAGTGTCTTACAACGCTACCTTTCCCGTGAGCAGTCGAACAGACGAAATGATTGTGCCACAGACTGCGACGGCAAGCTCCGCTAAAAAGTAATCCTTTACAGCCGGTGTAAGCAACACAATGTTATTGGCGCACACCGCGTGGAAACAGATACTTCGGTGTATCTCGTCCATGCTCACCACATAGCCAAAATTAAAGAAGTCCCATTAAACAACGAGCGATTGGAAACAGAAAGGTGAAAGGTAAAATGGCTTCAACTTTCAGTGCTGGGTGCCACTGAGCCTTAGCAGTAGCGACTGCGCCTTGTTTCTGTAGTGTAGTGGTCATCACGTTCGCCTTACGCGCGAAAGGTCCCCAGTTCGAAACTGGGCAGAAACTGCTTTGTTCTTCAACTGCAGCATTTTACATGGACAGGAGCGGAGTTTTCTTGCTTGCTTTCCCATCTGCAAACCTGCCTTCGAATTTACTTGAACAAATCTGCTCTCGTAGTGAAATGTAATGCAACTCCATTTAATTACTGTGCAAAGCATTGTAAAGTTTTTCTCCAACCTGATTGTGATCATATGCCATTCTGTTTGAGAGTGTAGTTACCGCCTTCTGATCCTTCCACGAAAAGCAGTACCGCACTTGCATTCCTTGCGCAGGCGGCCCGTTTCCAAGACAGGGAAGAAGCTGATGCGCTGGTGTCACAGCGCACCGCGGATTCCTGAACAAGTCTGTCTGTCAAATGTACCCCCAAAGTCGTCTATGAAGGACATCATTTGGAAGCTGTCTGTCGTTATTTAACGTGCGTGAGTTGTTACCAGAGGTCCTGAATCATGTTTTGGAGCAGTTCGCACGTTAGTGGCTCATTCAACCAGCAACAGCAATGAAAGAAATTACACTCTCAGAGGAACCTCTGGACCTGTGCTTTGATAGCGTCGCTAGTATTAAGGTGCGCCCCGAGATCTAACCACATTGGAACTGAAACGGAGGAATCGACAGAGAGGCTACAGAATGACATCGCATCCATTTGGTTTTCTTTAAATCACTGACGAGCAGGAAAATGTAAACTGGGAGGGCGAGTGGAGAAGTGAGGCAGTTGTAGCTCTGGTGAAATTCCTTCTTTGTGATTCACTCAGCAACCAGAGACGTGTGAAGGTGACTCAGGCGTGAGAGCTCTTCACATCGAGAACAAAAAAGCACTCAAGGGCACTTAGCACCTCTTCCGGAGTGGGGGTGGGGTGAGCTAATTACCTTTTGACTTCTGTTACTATGTTCAGAAACTGCCTTTTAGATTGATGTGAACAGAAACTGCATTTCTAATAAGCACCGTGGAGTTTAGCAAAATTTATTGAGTCGCTTCTCGTCGACTCAGTTGGTATCCCTGTGGCTCATATCCAGGTGTGAACATCTCTGCAGCGAATTGCACGGGTAAGGCAAAAAGGCAAGGAAAGTGGCATCTCGAACCGGCTCCGAGGTCAGAGCATCCTCACAATGTGATCTGTCGTTCTCGGATTGTAATGCTACCTCCGGTCTTAGGGTGGAGAACATTCTTTGGGACTCTTATTCTGCAAAACAGACACAGTGACTGTAACTCTGCTGTGCGGTATGATGTGGAACACGGCCTGCTCAGCTTTGTGCATTTTCCCTGTAGTCCGGTGTGTTTCATGTTCCGTGTAAACGTGAAAGTTGTCCTGTTTCGATCAAAGGGTGAAATCATTTAGCAAAGCAAGAATCGAAATTGCAGTAATGTCAAGCAGCTCATGGTAATTTGACCAAATCATAACCGATCGCATGTTCTCACGCACTCACAGATACATTTGTAGTTGAAAAGATTCTGAGAAGATAGACTCAGCTTACCATTGATAGTTGTCTGGATTGATGGGCTATCATTATCTGCTGCGAAATTGATATTGTAGACGGGCACATCCCAGCAGTTGTGCGAGTCGGAGAGGGATCATGGAACCCTTTTCACGTGGCTTTGCATCGGTTGTTATGCAGGAGCACAATTGGAAGTGCAAGAAAATGGGGCAGCGCGGCTGGCTGGTAGTGTGGCCGAGCGGTCTAAGCCGCTGGATTAAGGCTCCAGTCTCGACAGAGGCGTGGGTTCGAATCCCACCGCTGCCATTTCTGCTGATCGTTTCCAACGACGCAGTTTGTTAAAATGCTGTTTCGACTCCTGCTGCATTTCTGTTGAAAACCGAAGAAAATTGGGTTTGCTTCCTGGGCAATTAACTGTGGTGTGGGAAAGTGCCGACTTTTCCGATGTCTGTGCTGTCATGATCGTGTTCGCCTCCCGCGTGGAAAATCGCAAACAGCTCTGCTGTCCCAGGCAAGTTGAGCGTTTACTGGAACCGAATGGCGACTGTGATTTCATTGCTGTTGTGAAACAAAGTCCTGCGGTGGCACGACTCGTCGTTATTTTGTTTTATGGCCAATGGGAAAATCGTTCCAATGAATTGCGATGTCACATGTTATTGAATTTCTCCCATTTCCTTCATTTCCGTCCTGCGGACATCGGAAGGGAAAGGTAATCTAATCGAGTCTGTGATTGGTGAAATTCACTTTTTCATGGCCCATTCTTATTGTGTTCTTTCTTTCTCTCTTTTCAGCATTGTCTGGGAAGTGGTGGTGCACTCAGGCTCCAGTATGTTTGAAAGAGCAGTTTGGAATTGCCCTGTTGTTAGTTGTGAGATTACTTTATGACTCATGCCCCCGGCCTGTCTCACATTTTGCATTCATGCTCGCTGTGTCTGAAAATGCATTTGGTTTGCCAGTTTTGTTTGTGTTCCGTGTTAAATGCTTTCTGTTTTGCGATTCGCTCAATACCTTACGAATTAACAGGGTTTCTGAGGTAACTTGCAGCTGCAAAAATCCTCAACTGAGAATCTGGGAAAATTTCCCGGAGTATGGTCAGTCGGAGCAAAAGTAAGGAAGTCGTTCGTTTCTGCAGTGTCTTACAACGCTACCTTTCCCGTGAGCAGTCGAACAGACGAAATGATTGTGCCACAGACTGCGACGGCAAGCTCCGCTAAAAAGTAATCCTTTACAGCCGGTGTAAGCAACACAATGTTATTGGCGCACACCGCGTGGAAACAGATACTTCGGTGTATCTCGTCCATGCTCACCACATAGCCAAAATTAAAGAAGTCCCATTAAACAACGAGCGATTGGAAACAGAAAGGTGAAAGGTAAAATGGCTTCAACTTTCAGTGCTGGGTGCCACTGAGCCTTAGCAGTAGCGACTGCGCCTTGTTTCTGTAGTGTAGTGGTCATCACGTTCGCCTTACGCGCGAAAAGTCCCCAGTTCGAAACTGGGCAGAAACTGCTTTGTTCTTCAACTGCAGCATTTTACATGGACAAGAGCGGAGTTTTCTTGCTTGCTTTCCCATCTGCAAACCTGCCTTCGAATTTACTTGAACAAATCTGCTCTCGTAGTGAAATGTAATGCAACTCCATTTAATTACTGTGCAAAGCATTGTAAAGTTTTTCTCCAACCTGATTGTGATCATATGCCATTCTGTTTGAGAGTGTAGTTACCGCCTTCTGATCCTTCCACGAAAAGCAGTACCGCACTTGCATTCCTTGCGCAGGCGGCCCGTTTCCAAGACAGGGAAGAAGCTGATGCGCTGGTGTCACAGCGCACCGCGGATTCCTGAACAAGTCTGTCTGTCAAATGTACCCCCAAAGTCGTCTATGAAGGACATCATTTGGAAGCTGTCTGTCGTTATTTAACGTGCGAGAGTTGTTACCAGAGGTCCTGAATCATGTTTTGGAGCAGTTCGCACGTTAGTGGCTCATTCAACCAGCAACAGCAATGAAAGAAATTACACTCTCAGAGGAACCTCTGGACCTGTGCTTTGATAGCGTCGCTAGTATTAAGGTGCGCCCCGAGATCTAACCACATTGGAACTGAAACGGAGGAATCGACAGAGAGGCTACAGAATGACATCGCATCCATTTGGTTTTCTTTAAATCACTGACGAGCAGGAAAATGTAAACTGGGAGGGCGAGTGGAGAAGTGAGGCAGTTGTAGCTCTGGTGAAATTCCTTCTTTGTGATTCACTCAGCAACCAGAGACGTGTGAAGGTGACTCAGGCGTGAGAGCTCTTCACATCGAGAACAAAAAAGCACTCAAGGGCACTTAGCACCTCTTCCGGAGTGGGGGTGGGGTGAGCTAATTACCTTTTGACTTCTGTTACAATGTTCAGAAACTGCCTTTTAGATTGATGTGAACAGAAACTGCATTTCTAATAAGCACCGTGGAGTTTAGCAAAATTTATTGAGTCGCTTCTCGTCGACTCAGTTGGTATCCCTGTGGCTCATATCCAGGTGTGAACATCTCTGCAGCGAATTGCACGGGTAAGGCAAAAAGGCAAGGAAAGTGGCATCTCGAACCGGCTCCGAGGTCAGAGCATCCTCACAATGTGATCTGTCGTTCTCGGATTGTAATGCTACCTCCGGTTTTAGGGTGGAGAACATTCTTTGGGACTCTTATTCTGCAAAACAGACACAGTGACTGTAACTCTGCTGTGCGGTATGATGTGGAACACGGCCTGCTCAGCTTTGTGCATTTTCCCTGTAGTCCGGTGTGTTTCATGTTCCGTGTAAACGTGAAAGTTGTCCTGTTTCGATCAAAGGGTGAAATCATTTAGCAAAGCAAGAATCGAAATTGCAGTAATGTCAAGCAGCTCATGGTAATTTGACCAAATCATAACCGATCGCATGTTCTCACGCACTCACAGATACATTTGTAGTTGAAAAGATTCTGAGAAGATAGACTCAGCTTACCATTGATAGTTGTCTGGATTGATGGGCTATCATTATCTGCTGCGAAATTGATATTGTAGACGGGCACATCCCAGCAATTGTGCGAGTCGGAGAGGGATCATGGAACCCTTTTCACGTGGCTTTGCATCGGTTGTTATGCAGGAGCACAATTGGAAGTGCAAGAAAATGGGGCAGCGCGGCGGGCTGGTAGTGTGGCCGAGCGGTCTAAGCCGCTGGATTAAGGCTCCAGTCTCGACAGAGGCGTGGGTTCGAATCCCACCGCTGCCATTTCTGCTGATCGCTTCCAACGACGCAGTTTGTTAAAATGCTGTTTCGACTCCTGCTGCATTTCTGTTGAAAACCGAAGAAAATTGGGTTTGCTTCCTGGGCAATTAACTGTGGTGTGGGAAAGTGCCGACTTTTCCGATGTCTGTGCTGTCATGATCGTGTTCGCCTCCCGCGTGGAAAATCGCAAACAGCTCTGCTGTCCCAGGCAAGTTGAGCGTTTACTGGAACCGAATGGCGACTGTGATTTCATTGCTGTTGTGAAACAAAGTCCTGCGGTGGCACGACTCGTCGTTATTTTGTTTTATGGCCAATGGGAAAATCGTTCCAATGAATTGCGATGTCACATGTTATTGAATTTCTCCCATTTCCTTCATTTCCGTCCTGCGGACATCGGAAGGGAAAGGTAATCTAATCGAGTCTGTGATTGGTGAAATTCACTTTTTCATGGCCCATTCTTATTGTGTTCTTTCTTTCTCTCTTTTCAGCATTGTCTGGGAAGTGGTGGTGCACTCAGGCTCCAGTATGTTTGAAAGAGCAGTTTGGAATTGCCCTGTTGTTAGTTGTGAGATTACTTTATGACTCATGCCCCCGGCCTGTCTCACATTTTGCATTCATGCTCGCTGTGTCTGAAAATGCATTTGGTTTGCCAGTTTTGTTTGTGTTCCGTGTTAAATGCTTTCTGTTTTGCGATTCGCTCAATACCTTACGAATTAACAGGGTTTCTGAGGTAACTTGCAGCTGCAAAAATCCTCAACTGAGAATCTGGGAAAATTTCCCGGAGTATGGTCAGTCGGAGCAAAAGTAAGGAAGTCGTTCGTTTCTGCAGTGTCTTACAACGCTACCTTTCCCGTGAGCAGTCGAACAGACGAAATGATTGTGCCACAGACTGCGACGGCAAGCTCCGCTAAAAAGTAATCCTTTACAGCCGGTGTAAGCAACACAATGTTATTGGCGCACACCGCGTGGAAACAGATACTTCGGTGTATCTCGTCCATGCTCACCACATAGCCAAAATTAAAGAAGTCCCATTAAACAACGAGCGATTGGAAACAGAAAGGTGAAAGGTAAAATGGCTTCAACTTTCAGTGCTGGGTGCCACTGAGCCTTAGCAGTAGCGACTGCGCCTTGTTTCTGTAGTGTAGTGGTCATCACGTTCGCCTTACGCGCGAAAGGTCCCCAGTTCGAAACTGGGCAGAAACTGCTTTGTTCTTCAACTGCAGCATTTTACATGGACAAGAGCGGAGTTTTCTTGCTTGCTTTCCCATCTGCAAACCTGCCTTCGAATTTACTTGAACAAATCTGCTCTCGTAGTGAAATGTAATGCAACTCCATTTAATTACTGTGCAAAGCATTGTAAAGTTTTTCTCCAACCTGATTGTGATCATATGCCATTCTGTTTGAGAGTGTAGTTACCGCCTTCTGATCCTTCCACGAAAAGCAGTACCGCACTTGCATTCCTTGCGCAGGCGGCCCGTTTCCAAGACAGGGAAGAAGCTGATGCGCTGGTGTCACAGCGCACCGCGGATTCCTGAACAAGTCTGTCTGTCAAATGTACCCCCAAAGTCGTCTATGAAGGACATCATTTGGAAGCTGTCTGTCGTTATTTAACGTGCGTGAGTTGTTACCAGAGGTCCTGAATCATGTTTTGGAGCAGTTCGCACGTTAGTGGCTCATTCAACCAGCAACAGCAATGAAAGAAATTACACTCTCAGAGGAACCTCTGGACCTGTGCTTTGATAGCGTCGCTAGTATTAAGGTGCGCCCCGAGATCTAACCACATTGGAACTGAAACGGAGGAATCGACAGAGAGGCTACAGAATGACATCGCATCCATTTGGTTTTCTTTAAATCACTGACGAGCAGGAAAATGTAAACTGGGAGGGCGAGTGGAGAAGTGAGGCAGTTGTAGCTCTGGTGAAATTCCTTCTTTGTGATTCACTCAGCAACCAGAGACGTGTGAAGGTGACTCAGGCGTGAGAGCTCTTCACATCGAGAACAAAAAAGCACTCAAGGGCACTTAGCACCTCTTCCGGAGTGGGGGTGGGGTGAGCTAATTACCTTTTGACTTCTGTTACTATGTTCAGAAACTGCCTTTTAGATTGATGTGAACAGAAACTGCATTTCTAATAAGCACCGTGGAGTTTAGCAAAATTTATTGAGTCGCTTCTCGTCGACTCAGTTGGTATCCCTGTGGCTCATATCCAGGTGTGAACATCTCTGCAGCGAATTGCACGGGTAAGGCAAAAAGGCAAGGAAAGTGGCATCTCGAACCGGCTCCGAGGTCAGAGCATCCTCACAATGTGATCTGTCGTTCTCGGATTGTAATGCTACCTCCGGTTTTAGGGTGGAGAACATTCTTTGGGACTCTTATTCTGCAAAACAGACACAGTGACTGTAACTCTGCTGTGCGGTATGATGTGGAACACGGCCTGCTCAGCTTTGTGCATTTTCCCTGTAGTCCGGTGTGTTTCATGTTCCGTGTAAACGTGAAAGTTGTCCTGTTTCGATCAAAGGGTGAAATCATTTAGCAAAGCAAGAATCGAAATTGCAGTAATGTCAAGCAGCTCATGGTAATTTGACCAAATCATAACCGATCGCATGTTCTCACGCACTCACAGATACATTTGTAGTTGAAAAGATTCTGAGAAGATAGACTCAGCTTACCATTGATAGTTGTCTGGATTGATGGGCTATCATTATCTGCTGCGAAATTGATATTGTAGACGGGCACATCCCAGCAATTGTGCGAGTCGGAGAGGGATCATGGAACCCTTTTCACGTGGCTTTGCATCGGTTGTTATGCAGGAGCACAATTGGAAGTGCAAGAAAATGGGGCAGCGCGGCGGGCTGGTAGTGTGGCCGAGCGGTCTAAGCCGCTGGATTAAGGCTCCAGTCTCGACAGAGGCGTGGGTTCGAATCCCACCGCTGCCATTTCTGCTGATCGCTTCCAACGACGCAGTTTGTTAAAATGCTGTTTCGACTCCTGCTGCATTTCTGTTGAAAACCGAAGAAAATTGGGTTTGCTTCCTGGGCAATTAACTGTGGTGTGGGAAAGTGCCGACTTTTCCGATGTCTGTGCTGTCATGATCGTGTTCGCCTCCCGCGTGGAAAATCGCAAACAGCTCTGCTGTCCCAGGCAAGTTGAGCGTTTACTGGAACCGAATGGCGACTGTGATTTCATTGCTGTTGTGAAACAAAGTCCTGCGGTGGCACGACTCGTCGTTATTTTGTTTTATGGCCAATGGGAAAATCGTTCCAATGAATTGCGATGTCACATGTTATTGAATTTCTCCCATTTCCTTCATTTCCGTCCTGCGGACATCGGAAGGGAAAGGTAATCTAATCGAGTCTGTGATTGGTGAAATTCACTTTTTCATGGCCCATTCTTATTGTGTTCTTTCTTTCTCTCTTTTCAGCATTGTCTGGGAAGTGGTGGTGCACTCAGGCTCCAGTATGTTTGAAAGAGCAGTTTGGAATTGCCCTGTTGTTAGTTGTGAGATTACTTTATGACTCATGCCCCCGGCCTGTCTCACATTTTGCATTCATGCTCGCTGTGTCTGAAAATGCATTTGGTTTGCCAGTTTTGTTTGTGTTCCGTGTTAAATGCTTTCTGTTTTGCGATTCGCTCAATACCTTACGAATTAACAGGGTTTCTGAGGTAACTTGCAGCTGCAAAAATCCTCAACTGAGAATCTGGGAAAATTTCCCGGAGTATGGTCAGTCGGAGCAAAAGTAAGGAAGTCGTTCGTTTCTGCAGTGTCTTACAACGCTACCTTTCCCGTGAGCAGTCGAACAGACGAAATGATTGTGCCACAGACTGCGACGGCAAGCTCCGCTAAAAAGTAATCCTTTACAGCCGGTGTAAGCAACACAATGTTATTGGCGCACACCGCGTGGAAACAGATACTTCGGTGTATCTCGTCCATGCTCACCACATAGCCAAAATTAAAGAAGTCCCATTAAACAACGAGCGATTGGAAACAGAAAGGTGAAAGGTAAAATGGCTTCAACTTTCAGTGCTGGGTGCCACTGAGCCTTAGCAGTAGCGACTGCGCCTTGTTTCTGTAGTGTAGTGGTCATCACGTTCGCCTTACGCGCGAAAGGTCCCCAGTTCGAAACTGGGCAGAAACTGCTTTGTTCTTCAACTGCAGCATTTTACATGGACAGGAGCGGAGTTTTCTTGCTTGCTTTCCCATCTGCAAACCTGCCTTCGAATTTACTTGAACAAATCTGCTCTCGTAGTGAAATGTAATGCAACTCCATTTAATTACTGTGCAAAGCATTGTAAAGTTTTTCTCCAACCTGATTGTGATCATATGCCATTCTGTTTGAGAGTGTAGTTACCGCCTTCTGATCCTTCCACGAAAAGCAGTACCGCACTTGCATTCCTTGCGCAGGCGGCCCGTTTCCAAGACAGGGAAGAAGCTGATGCGCTGGTGTCACAGCGCACCGCGGATTCCTGAACAAGTCTGTCTGTCAAATGTACCCCCAAAGTCGTCTATGAAGGACATCATTTGGAAGCTGTCTGTCGTTATTTAACGTGCGAGAGTTGTTACCAGAGGTCCTGAATCATGTTTTGGAGCAGTTCGCACGTTAGTGGCTCATTCAACCAGCAACAGCAATGAAAGAAATTACACTCTCAGAGGAACCTCTGGACCTGTGCTTTGATAGCGTCGCTAGTATTAAGGTGCGCCCCGAGATCTAACCACATTGGAACTGAAACGGAGGAATCGACAGAGAGGCTACAGAATGACATCGCATCCATTTGGTTTTCTTTAAATCACTGACGAGCAGGAAAATGTAAACTGGGAGGGCGAGTGGAGAAGTGAGGCAGTTGTAGCTCTGGTGAAATTCCTTCTTTGTGATTCACTCAGCAACCAGAGACGTGTGAAGGTGACTCAGGCGTGAGAGCTCTTCACATCGAGAACAAAAAAGCACTCAAGGGCACTTAGCACCTCTTCCGGAGTGGGGGTGGGGTGAGCTAATTACCTTTTGACTTCTGTTACAATGTTCAGAAACTGCCTTTTAGATTGATGTGAACAGAAACTGCATTTCTAATAAGCACCGTGGAGTTTAGCAAAATTTATTGAGTCGCTTCTCGTCGACTCAGTTGGTATCCCTGTGGCTCATATCCAGGTGTGAACATCTCTGCAGCGAATTGCACGGGTAAGGCAAAAAGGCAAGGAAAGTGGCATCTCGAACCGGCTTCCGAGGTCAGAGCATCCTCACAATGTGATCTGTCGTTCTCGGATTGTAATGCTACCTCCGGTTTTAGGGTGGAGAACATTCTTTGGGACTCTTATTCTGCAAAACAGACACAGTGACTGTAACTCTGCTGTGCGGTATGATGTGGAACACGGCCTGCTCAGCTTTGTGCATTTTCCCTGTAGTCCGGTGTGTTTCATGTTCCGTGTAAACGTGAAAGTTGTCCTGTTTCGATCAAAGGGTGAAATCATTTAGCAAAGCAAGAATCGAAATTGCAGTAATGTCAAGCAGCTCATGGTAATTTGACCAAATCATAACCGATCGCATGTTCTCACGCACTCACAGATACATTTGTAGTTGAAAAGATTCTGAGAAGATAGACTCAGCTTACCATTGATAGTTGTCTGGATTGATGGGCTATCATTATCTGCTGCGAAATTGATATTGTAGACGGGCACATCCCAGCAGTTGTGCGAGTCGGAGAGGGATCATGGAACCCTTTTCACGTGGCTTTGCATCGGTTGTTATGCAGGAGCACAATTGGAAGTGCAAGAAAATGGGGCAGCGCGGCTGGCTGGTAGTGTGGCCGAGCGGTCTAAGCCGCTGGATTAAGGCTCCAGTCTCGACAGAGGCGTGGGTTCGAATCCCACCGCTGCCATTTCTGCTGATCGTTTCCAACGACGCAGTTTGTTAAAATGCTGTTTCGACTCCTGCTGCATTTCTGTTGAAAACCGAAGAAAATTGGGTTTGCTTCCTGGGCAATTAACTGTGGTGTGGGAAAGTGCCGACTTTTCCGATGTCTGTGCTGTCATGATCGTGTTCGCCTCCCGCGTGGAAAATCGCAAACAGCTCTGCTGTCCCAGGCCAAGTTGAGCGTTTACTGGAACCGAATGGCGACTGTGATTTCATTGCTGTTGTGAAACAAAGTCCTGCGGTGGCACGACTCGTCGTTATTTTGTTTTATGGCCAATGGGAAAATCGTTCCAATGAATTGCGATGTCACATGTTATTGAATTTCTCCATTTCCTTCATTTCCGTCCTGCGGACATCGGAAGGGAAAGGTAATCTAATCGAGTCTGTGATTGGTGAAATTCACTTTTTCATGGCCCATTCTTATTGTGTTCTTTCTTTCTCTCTTTTCAGCATTGTCTGGGAGTGGTGGTGCACTCAGGCTCCAGTATGTTTGAAAGAGCAGTTTGGAATTGCCCTGTTGTTAGTTGTG